>NC_079361.1:2659334-3009187 GCF_029582105.1 Oenanthe melanoleuca | reverse complement strand
ATCCCGGGCAGCCCGAATGGAGCCCTGCAGACCGGAGCCACCCCGGCCCGCCCGGCCCGGTCCGTACTTGTCCCCGCGGCGCCGGCGGCCATCGAGCACAAGACGAGCAGCGCCAGGACCGCGCGCGTTCCCGCCGCGCCCGCCGCCATCTCCGCACGCGCCCCCGCCGCGCCGCGCGCGCGCTATAACCGCGACCGGGGGCACCGGGGGAGGCGGGGCCATATCGGGCACCGCCCCTTCGCCCCCGGGTCAGCCAATCGCGCAGCGCTGCGCCCCTCAGGCCACGCCCACTCGGCCTGGCGCGGCCAATCAGATGAAAGATGACACCGAGCGCCTTCTCATCTCTGCTGGCCCCGCGGGCAGAGCCGGTTCGGGCCGGTCGCGGCGCGGCCACGCCCAGCGGCCGGGGCAGCCAATGGGGACGCGAGCTGGGGGCGGGGCTGAGGGTCCCCGGGGAGGCCCCGGTGCTGCCGCTGCCCCGGGCGGGTCCGAGACCGCGGAGGAACGGGGGTGGGGGGGGCAAACAGGTCTGCACGTGTCCGGCCCTGCCGAGCCGGGGCACGCACGCACCGGGGGGAGCACCGGAACCCAGCGCCCCCCAGGCCGTGTGGCTCCTCGGGGCGCAGCGTGGGCAGAGTCACGGGGGAGCCAGCGAGTGCTCGGGCAGGCGGGTCCCGGCTGTGCTGGAGGCACGCGGTGGTTCCCGGGGCCACCTGCGGGTCCCCCGCACAGCGGGATATGTGGGAAGGAAACCAGGCAGCGCTTCCTCAGCGCAGGGAGTCCGGCACAGACGGACAATGGCTCCTGCGGACACTGCGGGGCCGCTGCCAGGACAAAACAGCCGGTCCTGCCCCCCACAGCCCGCTCCGGCCCTCAGCACAGCGCCCACAGCCCGGTCAGGGCTGCCCCGAGGTGCAGGGAACGCAATCAGCCCCGGGCTCTCAGTGCCGTCCGTGGGGCCAGGGGGCCAAGTCCCCGCTCCATCCCAGCTGGACCTGCCTGATAACCCCAAGGAGCTGGGCAGGCAAAAACAACAAGGCAGCTGCGGCAAAGAGGCCTCTGCAGGACGGCAGATTTGTGTCCAACTCTTCTCCATCCCAGGAGTGAACTCCTGACTGAGTCAGCCATGGAGCCCTCACGGCCGGGGGTACTGGGCAGGGAGGCAGGAAAAGCCACAACAATGGGGCCATAGGCGCCATCCCCGCACCACGCTCTCCACGGGGATCTGCCAGCTCCTCCCCGAGCGTTTCTTCCCCATGTCCCGCCCACCCTCATCCACCGGCCGGGCTCCCCTTGCACTGGGGGGATTTGCAAATACGGCTCCTGTGGTGCAGAAATTCGTGGAGTATGGTGCCCGTGGCACCCGCAGGCTGAGGAGCTGGTCCTGATCTGGGTGGCTTCCAGCATCCAGCACTGGGGAGGGAACTGGCCACAGAGAGCCAGCAAAGGCAGAGGGCACATGGGCAATGCCCTGGGATGGGGGAGGCTGCTGGGGGTGCACAGAGCAGCCCCCCAGGAAAGGAAGGAGGGGCTGGCTGTGAACAAGCAGCCGGGGCTGCTGCTCTGTGCCGGCCGGGTGACCTTGGAAGCCGTTTGCCAGGCCTGAATAAAGCGACAATAATCCTATTCACCTTTTAGCCTCATTTCCTAAGGCAATAAAGCACATGCCCGCGCCGCGTGCAGTCGCAGGTGTCACTCAAGCCCTGATCCCATTTGCACGACTCCAAGCGAGGGAAGTTTTGCTCATTACCTCTCTGACGAGCTTTGTGCAGCAGGGGCAGGAGCCTCAGGCAGGCGCTTTGCCAGGGCCTCGTCCCTGCCCTGGCTCCCTCCGAGGCTGCTCACCCCATCCCAGCTGGAGAAGGCGCCGGCAGCGCCCCGGGCTGGGAGCTCCCCGCAGCCTCTGGAGCTCGCATGTCCCAGCCGGCTCTGGTCTGTGGGCTATGGGCACACCCAGCTGGGATCAGAGCAGCTGCAAGAGCCCTGGGCATCCCTGGAGCACCGTCAGCTACCACTGAGCACAGGCAGGTCTGCTGCCTGCAGAGGAGGGAGAAGACAAACACCTTCCCCGTGCAGCACTGGAGGGTTTGGACCAGGCAGAGACTGAGTGTTGGCCGCAGCTCCAGGGCAGGGGCACTGAATGTTGCCCAGGAAGGGCAGAGATGCTCTCCAGAGCAGAGGCAACCCTGCCCAGACCCTCCTGACCACTCTACAAGGTGGAAAGAGGGTTATTGTGAGACCCACAGCTGCCCTGCCGTCCTAGGAGAGCAGTCAGCCCATCCAACCACAGCTCCATGCCAGACACAAATCCCTTGTAGCCTGGGCACAGACCTGGCAGAGCCTCACCCATGCATCACAACCCTTCCCTGGAAGAACTTTATTAAATAGTGTCCAAAAAAAACCCAGAAGCAGAATTACTCAGCATGACCCCATCTCCCCAGCTAGTTAAAAACCGCAACCAGACCATCCCCACACACTCAGTGCTGGTGGCTGCTGGGTAAGTCCTCCTCCCTGTGAACACAGCTCCAGCATCCTGGGCAGGGAAGGCAAAAGGGTCCTGATGGCTGCAGGGTGAACCCCAAAAGGTGTTGAAAGCCAAGACAGCACTCACATGCTGCCCCCCTACCAAAGCAACCACTCACCACCCCCCACAAGCCCCACAAGCTCCTACCCCATGAGGCTGAAAAGAAGCTGAACATACCCAAATGAGGGACAGCAACACCAGGCCTGGTTGTCACTCCTCAGCCAGGCAGAGCCACCAGCACCTCAGTTTCTGTGGCTTTGTGAACACCCCAACACAGCTTCCCCCTCTTCACCCACCCCCCAGGAAGTTTATAAAATAGGGGGTTTATTTTTTTCCTACAAAGACGGCGATGGGATTTCCTTTGCAACAGCAGAACAGTCTCCCTGCGAGGTAGAGAGTTAATTTCAGGGCTGACAGATCCTAACTTCAAACCAGTTTGTTCTAGTTGAGGTAAAATTCAGCAGTTTATAGTAAGTATTGCAATGCCAGAGGCCCATCAAGATTCCTCATTGCCGGAGTCATCCTCATCACCATAACAGCTCTCTTCTTCTTCCTCCATCTCATCATCCTCATAATAGTCATCATAAAAGAGGTCTGAGCCCTCATCTGGGGCTGGAGTCTTGGTCTTCACGCAGTACTCAGCCAGCGTGGTGGGGACCTTCACTCCGTCCCGCTCAGCGTCCACCTTGGTGCCCAGCACTTGCTTCCTGGAGGACAAGTGGGGGGTGAGAACAGAGCTCTGCACCACAGCCCTCCAGAGCCCATGTCCCACAGGATCCCAGTGGAGCCAGTGCTGCCAGGCCCAGGCTCAGCACACACCTGATGATGTCTGTGTACTCCCGGTCCTTCCCTTTGCTCTCCTTCCACTTGCGGTACATCACAGAGGCGTCCACGTTGGCTGGGGAAAACGTGTTGGGCTCATTCAGCAGTGAGATCACACTCAGCAGAATGGTTCTGGCATCAATAAACATGAGCAGGTAAGAGCTGAGTCGGGTCAGCAGCACCCCAGCAGTGCCAGCAGCCTCACTCTGTCTGTGGGAAAGCTCTGTGCTTTGCACAGCAGAGAGGTCCCAGCAAAGGGGAGCAGGCCAGGCAGGGCCAGCAGCACACAGGCTGTTGGGCTTGCACTCATCCACACACAAGCTCTGGCTTTTCTTCAGCAAAATTCAACAGCCCAAGAACCTTCACCAGCCCCTGGCACCTCTTGTCCCCATCCTCCCACCTTCCCACCCCTGCCCTTGGATGAACCTCCTGCCTGCAGTCCCCCCCAGCCCTCACCGCACGTTCTGGGTGGGGTTCCAGCGCTCCGATGGCAGCTCCCCGCTCTGCGGGTCATCCACGGGCGGGTGGAGGATGGAGATGCAGACATCACCTGTCTGAAAGCACAGGAGAAATGGGATCCTCAGGAGCTGCTGCCCCAGGATCTCCTCACTCACTCTTCCCTTTGGCTGAAGCCAGGTGAGGCAGCCCCAGCTGTCCCTTCAGTCCCATAGGAGGGACACAAAGTGGACAAGCACCCCATGACTGCCAGCACTGTACAGGTCAGGCTGCACAATGCCCAGCACGCTGTGCCCCTGGCACAGGCCCCAGGGCCAGGCAGGTCACCCGCCCTGCAGCCACTCTTGGCATAGACACAATGTCCCCAAGCGTGGGAGCCATCAGGCCTGCAAAGCCTGGCTGACCTGGAAGTAGGACAGCAAAGGGCTGTCGTGAGCTTGTTAGCGGTGTTCCCTGTGCCAGGCACTGAGTGTCCAGTGCCAAAGGTTGGCATGTGCATCCAGTGCCATCACAATAGAGGCACACGTGTCCACTGACTGTCCAAGAGCCTCCTGGCGGTGCCAGGGGACCTACCTCATAGATATTGGGGTGCCACATTTTGGTTAGGAACCTGAAGGCAGGAGGAGAGTAGGGGTAGTCGATGGGAAACCGGAGACGAGCCTGCAAGGGAACCATAAGGAGATGTGAACACCAGCTTGTGAGAAGGAAGGGACAAAAACCACAGAGCTTCTGACGACTCCAGGAAAAAGGAACCTCTGCCAAGCCCAGCTGGGCGCCTGCTGGGACAGAGCCTCTGCACCAGCCAGCTCTGTGGGCAGAATACTGGCCCCAGGGGCAGGATGGGTGCTGGCCCCAGAGACACATTCTCACCACAGAGTAGGGTGAGCAAAGGGGCTGTGACTAGCAGCAGCTTCTTGACTCCATCCTGCCCATACCCTCCTGTCCAGCAGGGCTAATGGGTACTAATTCAGTGCTCTCCAATGCAGGGGAACCAGCAGGAGCTTGCAATGTTGGCACCCAGCACAAACCCCACATTAGCACACAGAGCCAGGCAGAGAGTCTGGGTCACCCTCCAGAGCTGCTGTCAGGGACAGACCATGGCTGTGCCACTGGAGGAAAGTCTGTTTACCCTTCAGAACTCACAGGAAGGAAGCATCAGGTGTTTGGTGCTCTGATGAACACACCGAATCTAAAAATAGCCTGTCACTTCTGAGAACAGACACAGTCCAAACTGGCCGCAGCGCACAGCTTGGGGGCTAAAAATAAAATCACATGAAGCTCAGGCTGTAGCCTAGGGCTCCAGCAGGGACACTCAGCCACCACCAGCTCCTCCCACAGCAGCCAAGCCCACAGGGCTGAGACTGGGCAAAGAGGGCTCACTGTCCATCTCTGAGTGAAGCCTCAGGGGGCACAGGGACTTACAGCAACACCCCACAATCCTCAGAGCTGCTCCCCAAACCACCAGCACCAGGAATCCAAGAGAACGGGGGCAGCTTCTCCCTGTGTGGCTGCACAACCCCACAGTGACTGATTCAGCTTTCAGCTGTTTCCAGGCCCTGGGAGCAAACTTCCAGATCAAGACTCAACACGAAAACTCCCTGAACATTTCTTGCTCCCCCTGTTCATGTACAAGAGAATCCAGACACTGGATCCATGGCACAGGACAGGGGGTGGAAAGAGGGAAAAGTGCAGTGGGGGCTGTGTTGTGTGTGTGGAGTGCAGGGCAGTGACACTCGGCCCCATGCTGGGCTCTAGCCAAACAGCTGAACATCACAGAATAATCCCTTTTGTTGTGTCAGAGGGGATCAGAACAAAACCAGCTGAGGCAAAGCGATGGCAAAGGGGGCTTGGGCAGCAACAACCCCACCCTGCTGTGTACAAACAGGTTGATGTCCCCACAGGCTGGGGAAGACTCAGCCCCTCTGTTCTCCTCTTATGCACAGTCTCACCAGCACCCTCAGTGCCGAGTTTGGAAGCTCTCAAGCACACAACAGGAGCACAAGTGGCCGAAAGGGTGAGAGTTCAGAGGGTCTCATGCCAAGATGTTATGGGGAAAAAAAACTCCACTTCAGTGGAGAGATGAAATCTGGCTCTGAGGCACCAGCTTTGCCAGCCCTGGAAAACAAACACAGCTAACCCTGAGTGACTCACCCTGTGTATCCCCACCCTGACAGCAACAGGATGAAAACACAAGAGCTCAGTGGAGGAGGGAGGATGAGAAAGAGGAAGAAAACAGCTACCTCAGGTTGCACAACACCTGGGAAGAGCGCACACACATCCTACCGAGGGGGCCTCCAAACACCTTCTTCCACCTCAAACCCCAAACCAAGCCACGACACTCACTCCCCAACCCAGCTCCCACCCTGGGCTGTCTCTGTCTGCACTCGAGGGACCTTTCTCTTCCCTCCGGTCGGGTGGCAGTGCCTCGGATCCCCTCCAGGAGAGGGAACATCAGCGACCTGGAGCCCGCTGTCCTGCACCCTTAGACCGGGGGGGCAGGGGGATGGTTAAGGCAGAGTCCCCAAAGGGGCCGAATGCTCCTCACAACGAAGGGGACCCTCGGTAGTTTGGTAGCAGCCACCTGCGCTCCAGCTCCCTGTCAGGAGCACTCTGAAGCCCCGGGGTCCCCCAGGTGTCCAGTTAAAGACCCAGCTCTCCCTGGCCGTCAACACGCCCACAAGCCCGGGAGCAGCTCTGTAACGACCCCTACACCCACCCGGGACACCCTCCCTCACCCATAGCCCCCCAACAGGGTCTCAGCCCTCCCCAAAACACCCAGCACATCCCCCGATACCTCCTGCTCTGCCTTCGGCCCCCCCCCAGCCCCATCTCCCCCAACACCGCGAGCCTTCCCCGCTGCCCCCACCGCTCACCTTGAAGTACCCGCCCTCGTAGTGGGTGTCCGGGGGGCCGAAGATGGCCACGTCCCAGGTGTACAGGTCCCCTTCGTCCACCAGCCTGACCCGGAATCCTTCCACGGGCTCCTCCTGCAGCCCCTTCAGCTCCAGCAGCAGCGCTTTCTGCGAGCTGGGCACGGGGGGCCGCGCCATGCCGGTACCGGGGCTCTCGGGGGGCGCAGAGCCGCTGCGGGGCGCGGGGGGGCGGCGGGACCGGGGCCACGCGGGGCGCGGCGGGGGCTGGAGTCCCGTGAGGGGCGTGGTCACCGCGGGCGCCGCCCCTACGGGCACCGCTGGCCAATCAGAGCGCGGGGCGGGGCAGGTGATGGGCGGGGCGGCCCCGCCGGTGCCCGCAGCGCTCCCGGTCGCGCCGTCCCACCGAGAGAATCCAATGCTCGGCAGCCGCCCCGGGGCTCCCCAGCACACAGAATCCCGGCCCGGAGCGCAGCCCCGGGTCAGCCTGCAGGTGCCATACCTGTGTGACAATTCACAGCACCTGGAACGGGAGCGGAGGCTGCTCCTGGCACGGCCGCAGCGGAATGATGCCTTTGGCATCCCCGGCTCGCACCTCCTTTTGTGTCACATCCCGTCAGCTGTGCCTGCGTCAGGAGCCGCCACCCGCAGCCTCACCCACAACAGCACCACGTCCTGCCTGCAGGGAGCAGAACATCCGCCCAACACAACATCCCGAGCCCGCGGGGATCCTCCCACCAGCTCTTCCACTCTGGTGCTCCACAGTCCTGCACCTGCTGCCAACACTAACCCCTGAGCACGGGGCTTGCCTCAGGGATATGGGCACTGCTGCAGCTCATTCTGGCACTTCACGCTGCCAGGAGGTTAAGAAACTGGCCACTAAAAAATAATAAAAAAGCTTTAATGTCTTACAGCAAACCAGGAATTGAACAGTATAAATAATGATCAGACAAGTTTAAATAAATAACCCCGGCCCGACACGCAGCTGGTCCCGGGGGAAGGGGATGTGTCTCATCCAGAGCCTGCACTCCACATCCCAAATCACCTTAGTGCTTCCCAGCTGCCTCTGTGCAGCCACAGCCCAGCCCCACATTTTGTTCCTTCTGGGTCATTTCACTGCCCAAAGCAGCTCTGCGGCCACAGCCTCCATGTCAATCCTGGATAACACCTAAAAGGGATCTCCCAGCACAGCTGGATTAGAGGAGCCACGCCAGGGAAAGGCTGCACGCAGGGACACGGAGCTGCTGGACACCATCAGAACAGGGCAGGGAGCGTGGAAACTGGGAATCTCTTGTTGGGCAGACCAAGGCTCTCCAGCCAGTGCCCAACCAAGGCTCCATGCTCACCAGCTTGGAGGGGGCCCCGCAGGGCCGGCAGTGGCCGCAGCCAGCGCTGCTCCCACCCGGCATCACTCCACGGGCTTCACCTTCGCTATGAACAGGGCGGTGGCTTTCCTCAGGAACTCCTCCCTGCTCATGGAGGAGCTGAGCTTCCTCTCCTGCAGCGCCTGGTCCATGGCCAGCGCCAGCCTGTCGGGGCCCAGCCTGGAGCCGGCCTCCAGGTAGCGGCCGGGCCGCGAGCCGTGCCCGGTGCCCAGCGCATCCTCCAGCGCCCGCAGCACAGCCTGGCACAGCCGCGTGTCCGCCGAGTCCCCAGCGCCCAGCACGGCGAACAGCGCGTCGGCCTTGGCCGCGAACTCCAGCAGCACGCAGCAGGTGAGCACGCCGTAGCGGAACACGTCGAACGGGACGGCCTCGTGGTCGCGGCAGCGGACGCGGCGCAGCAGCTCGGCCGCCGCCTCGGCCGGGGCCGCTCCGCGCTGGCAGATGAGCCGGAGCAGCTCGCTGTACAGCCGCCCGTCCACGCCCGCCGCCCGCCGCCGCCCGCCGCAGCCCAGCACCTCGTAGGCAGCGCCGGCGTTGCTGTCGAAGGCCGTCCTGTCGCGACAGGGCACAGACACAGAGAGGCGGCCTCGCCCCCCGCTCCCGCCGCCCCCCGCCGCCGCCCGCCGCACCTGTGCGAGTGATGAGCCAAGCACACGTACCACAGCGCCCGGGCCAGGCGCTGCGGCGGCCCCGGGGGCTCCGCCGCCGCCTCCGCCAGCACCAGCCGCTCGAAGTACTCGGCTAGGAAGGACACGGGCTCGGCGGGCCGCGCCTCCAGCACCTTGAGCAGCGCCTCCCGCACCATGGCCGTGACTCCGGCTCGCAGCAGGAACTCCGCCGCGCTGCCCTCCGGCAGCCCGCTGCCCCCCGGCGCTGCCCGCCCCGCCTCCGGCAGCCCGCTGCCCCCCGTCGGCACCGGGGCGGCGGCCGCTCGCCGCTTCTCGTACGCCGCCATCTTGGAACGCGCTTCCGCCCGGGCCGGAAGTTTCCGTGCCGCCATCTTGCACGCTGGCAGCCAATCGGTGGGCAGGAAGGCAATGCCAGAACGCCGCCATTGGGGGAGGTTACGGCCGCCATCTTGAGTGTGGTCAAAGAAGCTGCGTTACCAACGGTAACGCCGCGAGCGCCATGTTTACTACGGGCAGATGCCCCTCCCTTGGCAACCGGGCGGGCGCCGCGGATGCCGCCGGTGCCCCGGGCCGGTGAGGGGCCGCGGGACCGGGACCGCCAAGGCCCAAAGAACACTTGCTCAGGGCTCGAAAGGAAACAACTCTTTATTGGAGCATCAGTCCCACCCGCTTGCCGAGCCCAAGCTGCCCCCGGGGCTGCCTCGGACCTTCTGTTGTGACAGACAAGCGGCCTTCGTGCTGCCGCCCGTCCGCAGGTGCCGGGAGCCCCAGGCGCCGGGCCCAGCCCAGAGTTCGGTGCCAGCCCGCGGGGATCCAGCCCCGGACGCGTCCGTTTGTCGCCTGTGCTCATTGCCCTGCCAGGCTTTGTCTCCCGCGGCAGCCGCAGGCAGCTGCTCGCCCTCCTGCTCCCACTCCTTCTTGCCGTCCAGAGGCCGAGCGAGGCCAGCGACAGACAGGGGGACAGCAGGGACACGGCTGGAGGGCTGGGGCCAACAGCCGGCTGCTCCCACTTCTAGGGCAGCTGCTACCGAGATCTGAATCGTTTCCACAGGCGTCGAGACACGGCAGTGGTCACGATGAGCCCCAAGAGCGATCCCGCTGTCCCCATAGCAATGGCAGGGCCCGAGCTGAAGGAATCTGCAAACACAAGGAGCTGTTATTGCAGCCTGGGCAGCAAATGCCGAGGGGTGAGCGAATCCCCCAACACCAACTGCTGCACCGACACGAGGAGCCGCAGCCCCACCCAGGGAGTGAGAGCAGTGCTCCGCAGATCCCCAGCACTCACCATCCATGACCATCACCTCCAGGGTGACCATCTGGCTGCGGTGGCCGAGCAGGACACACTGGTAGTGGCCCTGGTGCCAGGGCTGGGCGCTGTCCAGCCGCAGCGCGGAGCTGCTGCCCGCGTTCTCCTCCCGGTACTGCGAGAGGGCTGCGGGGGTCCGGAGCCAGCCCACCGTGGCGTTCCCGGTGCACCGAGCGTGGCACTCGATGCGCAGAGCCCTGCCCCGCGTCCCGGTGGGAGGCAGCGACCAGATCTGCAGGCTGCAGGCAGGAATTGTCCCCGCAGATGGCACTGTCCCCGCCGTGCCAGAGCCAGGGAGGGTGCTGGTGGCCACACGTGCCGTGGGGCTGCCTGCGATGAGGTCCTGGGGCACAGAGGGCTCCGTGGAGGGGGGGTTGGTGACAGCAGCCAGATCCAGGGTGGTCCCAGTGTTGGGCTCCCGTGCTGTGGTGAGATCACCTGTAGGGACACTCGGCCCTGGAGGAAGTGTTGTGGTGGCCACAGGCCTGGCTGTGCTGGGACTCCCTGTGGAGGTGACCTTGGCCGCCAGCTGCTCCGTCACAGCTGTAAACACACACAGCAGCCTTGATCACAGGTCACCAAAAAAAAAAAACAGCCTTGGTCTCAGGTGACCTCACTACAGCCCTAACCTCCTCCACCCCTGGGCACAGTGAGCAGGAGCAAAGGGGCACTGCCAGGAGGGACAGGTACAGGGATGGGGATGGGGGATTCAGGAGTGGTGCAGAATCCAGGGCTGCTCCAGCTTGGCAGAGCTATTCCAAGGATCACAGGCCAGTGGGGGTTGGCTCCAGGGAATGGGGTACATGAGGGTTGGGATCCCCAGCCCCTCCTGGCACTCACCCTCAGCACTTGCCACCACAGATGCCACCTTGGTGAAGGTCTTCTGCCCAACATGCAGTGTCACCTCACACCTGAACTCCACTCCTTCTTCCACCTCTGTCCCATCCACAGAGAGGATGGAAACAATTTTATACAGCTCCTCATCGTCGTCGTCAGCATCAAAGTCTGTTTTCACCACCTGGTGCCCCCGGTACCAGGTGAGGGCCACCCCATCGATAGGGTACAGGTGCGTGGCTGAGCAGCTCAGTCTGGCAGGGTACCCCGGGCGCAGGATGTGGGGAGCTGCCTCCAGCCTCAGCGTGTCTGGGAGGGCTGGAAAGGAGTGGCAGCGTCAAGGGTGATTTTTGGCAGCACAGCATAGCTCAGGAAGAAAGGGGGTACCTTGGGGATCCAGGGTTTGGGAGCACTTACCATAGACCTTCAGCGTGGCAGTTTTCTGGTAGTGCTGCCCTTGGCAGCTGCCCTGGCAGATCTTCATGCCCTCCGTGGCTACGGTGGCATGTCTAATGTGCAGGATGCTGTGGGTGGAGAAGGAGGAGATGGTCCCCAGGGCGGTGTCCAGCCCTCTCCACTCCACCTTGCCCCCTGCGCAGGCCAAGGAGCAGTTCAGCTCTGTCGAGCCCCCAAAGGGCACCACCGGCTCCCGCGGTGTCACCACCAGCCTGTCAGCAGGGCGTCCTGGGCAGGAGGAGAGCGCGGGGTCAGGGAGGGGACAGCCACCGGCACCCCACAGCTCTGAGCACCGGGACAAGGAGCTACAGCAGCGACCTGGGGACAGGGTGGCTGTCACGGCTCAGTGACAGGGAGGTCCTGGGGCAGTAAGGAGAAGCAAGGAGAGGAGCAGCAGCAGCAGAGCAGGGCAGCACAGCGGGTCGGGGGATTGGGGTGGCTCTTGGCCCCGTGGCACTCACCGCTGCAGCCCCACAGCGAGCCGAGGACGAGAAGGACAGGAGCCAGCTCCATCACCCACAGGGCAGCAGCAGGGCTGGTTTTCCCTCCTTTCCTTCCTTCCCCCCTTCCAGGAGCGGGTGCCGCTGGCCGGGGCTGTCTCCTTCTGGCCGCCGGCTCCAACCTCAGCCCTTCTTAAGCCCTAAAGGAACCGCCCCCGCAAGCACCGGCCCCAGGACCTCCACAACTTCCAGTCCGAGGGGTATTTCCAGAGGGAGGTTTCTGATTTTCTTCCAAGTTCGGCTCTTGCACAACGCCCAGCCGACGGCCGAGTCGGCTGCCCCCTCAAACCCGGGAAAGCCCCTGTCCCAAAGGGTCCCCGTGTGTCTGCAGGGGCCCCCATCACCCCACTGGGGAGCCCTGCACAGACATCTGCACCCCGGGATGTGGCTCAGATCCAGCTCTACCCCTGTTTTTTGCAGGCTACATCACTCCCCCAGAGCCCCTGGCAAACCAGCTTTTCCATGACCCCAACAGCTGCTGGGGACACACGGTTGTGAAAAGGGCCCAAAGCAGAGCCAGGGTCCATGGTCAGCCCTGGTGCTGGGTGCATTTATTCCTCAAACAGGGCTTTTTTTCAGAGATGGAAACAGTTGTTCCTATGAGGTTTGGTCTTGTGGTAAAGTTGGAGAAACTGTTACCACAGAGAAGGTGTTGAAGACCCTGCATTATCCAACCTCAAGGCCCTCAGCATCTGTCCTGGGTCCATGCTGGGTCTGGCATCACACCCCCCTCCTGATCAGCTCCCCGTGGAGAGATGAGTCCTGTTCTGCCCCATCCCCTCCTTCCAGGCTGCACCCACGGCCAGGGAAGGTCCAAAAGGGCTGAGGGAGGGACGTGCCCATCTCTGCACCCAGTGACATCACAAGACCTGCACATTTCTCATGTGGGAACTGTTCTGAGATGCAACTCTGTGCACTGGGCGTGCCACGCATCCTTTTAGGAGGTCATGCCATTAATTCTCTGAGGGTGCCAGAGGCCTCTGAGCAAGGAAAGTGCTCTGTAAACACTCCCCACCAAATATGCACACTCAGCCGAAGCAGGTGATTAATGATGCTGGGGTTTTTGTTCCTTCCATCCTGTGTTAACAGAGCCACTTCCCGGATTTTCCAGCAGCCACCAGAGCCCCTCTGCCCAACCCTGGGACAAGCCATGGCCAGGGCTGCTCCCACACTGTCAGGCTTTTCCCAGAATTGAGTCTGGGAACCTTGAGGACAGAAATGTGGTGCCAGGGTTTCACCTTCCTCTCCCATAACCCTGATTGTGGCCCTGCGATGAGAAAACCCCATAATCAGTGTCTGAATAAGAGCTGAGCATTTATGGAACCACCTCATCTTAAAAAGAGTCTTCCCTAGACCTTCCTGGACCTCAAGAAATTAGCAGTTACCAGAAAACCCAGCACCCTGTGCTGGACTTCCTCTGTTTTGGAGCTTGGAAGTGCCCAGAGCTGCCCCAGCCTCCCACAGAGGGAGCAACGCAGAGGAAAGTGAAGTAATGGAAATCTGACAACCCTGCAGTTCCAATGGCTCAGCCACCGAGCCAGGGGCAGGTCAGGAGACTTGGCCCAGCTTAAAGTGATGTGGCAGAGCCCCCAATACAGCTCAGAGCTGTGGACCCACCTCAACCCCTATTCCACTGCCTGCTTGGGACCTCTCCTCCATGGATTCTGACCTTCCCCCACCCCAGAGGAGACAGGAGCTGCTGCTGCCCTGGGCACAGCACAGGAACATCAGGACATCACCAGCTTGCGTGCACAGGGCAGAAGGAGCAAGCTTCGGGAGTGTTTTCCACCCCACAGGAAGCCTTTGAAGGAAAGAAGGGAATGATGGTTTTCCAGACTCGGGGCCTGAACACCTTTCCTGGAAGCCGGCTGTGCTTTCTCCCGCAGGGCAGGCGCGGGGATTTGTGCCGGGCAATACTTTGTCCAGAGATGTTGCTCAGGAAACAAAATAGCTCAGTGTGGAGACACAAACCACCAAGGGACGAGTGCTGGCTGCAGCACAGGATACCCCCAGAGCCCCTCGGGTTGGGGTCTAGCCCCAGGCTGTCACCACCAGAAGGGACAAGGCTTTGCCACTGCCCCAGGAATCACCACACCGGGGGGGAAGGGTGGTCAACAACATCCTGCACTGCAACACCTGCCCTTTGTTCTCCAGCGACGTCACACAAGACAAGTTGGAGGTTTTCTCTCAATTAAAGATGGAAACAAAACAAAAGCTAGCTCCAGTCCAGAGGAAATGCATACAGAAGCAACTGGCTGTGTAATGGCTCATTTTTCCAGGATACCATCCATCAAGCACCAGTTCCCATCCCAGAGCTGACTTGGATGTGTTTATTTTTTCTGGGATTATATTAGTCACCCAGGACCTTCCTTAGCCATCACAAAGAGTGTTTAAATGAGTCAGATTAGATCTAAATTAGGCCTGGCTGAAAATTAAGACAATAGAGTCGGGGCTACTAAAAACCAGTCCAGGAGGAGGCTCCAGTGGGGCAGGCAGGAGCCAGGGACCTGCTTCCCATCCTGGGCTGGGGCAGGGACTGGCAGCCCCGACCCAACTCTCCCAAACCTGTCCCAGATTTTCACATATTCTCAAGGAGCATTTCAATTCTGGGTAAAAGCTTCCTGGTACCACTGGTGATGGAGAGGAACAAGGACAGAGACCTTCGACACAACAGGAAAGCAGCAGTTTAATAAATAATCCATCAGAGGGAGAGATTAGCCAGTTCCAAACACAACTTGAACTGAAATAAATACATTTTATCATTAGCTTAAAAAAGAGACACACAAATGCACGTGATGGTGAACTGTGAGAGAGCAGAGGTGGGGCCCAGTGCCCACGCTTAAAGATACCACAGCTGTCAACAGCCTTTGGAGTGCAGAAAAAGAATAAAAACAGGGAAGTAAAAAGTTACTACTTTGCAAAATTAATGGCAGAAGATAAAGCAATGGTGTAACTCAGGTTTTTAATGCAACAAGATCAGTTGAAACTCACTTGACCTGCCAGGACTGCTGACAGGCTATTGAGATGATTTTTGCCTTGTGTTTGGGCATTGCTGTTACCATCCCAGATTTTAAGTCCTTGCAGACAAATTCCTGGGAATCCCAATGTTAAACAGCCAGGCTCAGGCACTGCACAGCAGATCAAGCGGATTTTAAGAAAAGACTCCTTTTTAAAAAGTTGCATTTTTATATAAAGTAACAAGAATTGGCAAAATTAGCTGAATGCTCCACACAGCCTTTCCAGCCTCCACGTGGGATGCTGCAGAAGCACCGGCCCTTCAGAACAAGTCGTTCTTCATTTGGCTCCGGTAACTGCGGCTCCAGCACCGCCTGGCCCAGCTCCTGCTCTGTCACATCAGAGCAGTGCAGGGGTCACAGCCCTGCGCCAAGGGAAGGGGAGGCACCGGGCCAAGGCCCCACCCAACCAGGTGAGAGGAACCCCACTTGGCTGGGAAGGAATCTCTGCTTGGCCCAGCCTCAGAGAGCCCCTGTTCCCAGATCTGCACACCAGCACAAGCCACCTTTCTGTTGGTAATGGCACCTGTAGATGTCCTGCTGCTGCCTGGTGCTGTGCCCCCCTCCATCCACTCGCTGCCATATCCCCACCCCAGCTTCCCAGTGCTGTACCCCACTGGTGCCCAGTGCCATCACCACTGACAGCACAGCTGGCCACCAACCAGGCCACAGCCCCTGACCTGGCAGTCACCTGCTGGCCCCGAGTTTGGGGGCTGACAAAGAGACCAAAACACACTCCAGGCCCCTGATGCACAATCAGCATGACCAGAAGCTCAGGGGTCACATCGTGAGGGACATGACTGGGGAGGGAAGATTGCTGTACAGTTCTGGGGTCTGAGAGGCCACAGGCAGCAGCAGTGGTGAGAGGGAATGGGACCAGAAACACATTGGTTTCAATAAACTATGCAATAAGGGAGAGGACTTTTAAAAATATATCTCTATATACTTTATATCATATAAATTATGCTCATTCTTTTGTAACGTGTCGCTATATTGTACCCGTGAAGCTCCGACTGCCTCCGTGTGAGCGAGGTAACAATTCCATATTTTATTTCATCTGTGTGTGAGGGAAAAACCTACTTCAGCTCACTTTGAGCCACTGTAAATCAACGGATTGCTGGGACTCAGTGAAAGTCCCATCTAAAAAAGGCATTTTTGTGAGGAACATAGAGGTGGGGGAACTGCTGCCTGGAAGTGCAAGTGACAGGATTTCCTTCAGGATAAAAGCTTGTCATGCACACACAGTACTGACCATCCCACTAATGTTTGGGAATTGGGAGTGTCACCACAAGGAGCTTTGGAAAAATGGAGTCACGGCAGGTCAGGGAAGTTCCTGCTGGCTCTGCTCCCCAGACCTGCAGCCAGACCCACCTCAGCATCCCTCTGTGTCCCAGCTGCTCCTAGTTCTGAGCACAGGAGCTGCCACCAGGCCAGATCAATGCAAAACAGTCAATTCTTTCACTTAAACACCCACCTCTGACAACCAAATGGCATTTGCAGTCGCTGCTGTGTGTCTGCAAAGATCCACGATGTAAAGGGCCAGCACTGCCTCCCTTTTGCCTGCTCTCCCCTGGGTAACCTTCCCCAAACCCACAGAGAGGGGACCCCAGCCAGAGAACAGCCAAGGTAAGACTGGTTTGGCTGCTGCACCCTCAATTCCTTTAACAAAGGATTCCTGAAGTGTCCTCAGTTTGGTCCTTACTTCCCAGAACAGCTCAATGCCACCACTTCTTATCTACTCAAATGAGAACAATTGTTTCCTGCCCTCTGCCACATTTCTATAAACAACCACACATTCCCTGTTTGCCTCAGCTCCTTTCACAATGCTCCAAGCACCTCCTGCTCTTTCTGAGCACAGCTGAGCCTGCAGCAGAGGTTGCAGTTCCACTGTTCCATAAACAAAAGCCTCCACAGCAGGCTCAGAAATACCACATGGAATCCAAACCCTTAAGTCCAAATCAACATAACCTTCACTATCAGGATCTATTGGACACTCTTTGGGTTTAGCATTAGATGGCAGCAGCCCAGGGGCAAACCAATGTGATTTATACAAGGTAAACAGTCATTTCTCTGACCTTTCTCTCAGGAAATCACACATGTCTAAAGGGCCCAGCATAGCCAAGTTGTTTCTCCAACCTGCCAGAGAACTGTATCTCTTAAAACAACCCTCACAGCTCCAGAAAAAGATTTCTGAAAAAATCCTTCTACCTACTGCCTGTGGAGGCAACAGGCAAATGCCACCTCAGAGTGACAAGAAAAAGAAAATCAAACAGAACTGCAGCTGCTGTGGCCATCCAAGCATTTGTAATTCATGTAGTTGCCCTTCTCTCACCTACCCATTCTCCCTTGTGTCAGCTGCAACTTCTTCATTTTCATCCTCTTCATCAGAACATTAAGTCAGTAGATTTATATTTTTTTGTCTAAGTTTCACTTGGGGCAGAATGGGCAAATTCCTCAGGCCCTCCAGCAGAGAGGAAGCTCAGAGCTCCACTCCCTGTGCTTCACACAGACACCCCATCCCCTCAGCACACAGCGTGCAGGGATGCCAGGGGCCAGCAGCAGGAACCAGCTGTATCAGGGATGGGGCATGGAACAAATGCCATCTTTTATTCCAGGGGCAGCTCAGTGAGCTCCCAGCAAACAGCCCACGCTGGCGAGCAGAGGGTTTGGCAGGGCACACAGGGGTCACGCACAAGGGCACGTTTGCTTTCCAGAACTATCCCTCCAGTGGAGCAGTTCCTTATCTCCCCTTTCCATCAGCACCAGGTGATACAATTCCATTTTTGCACCAGCTGGGTGTATTTAGCTCGAAGGGAAACCTCGTCCCTCCTCAGTAGCTGTTAGTGGCACAGTCTGTTACCTCGGGTCCCTCTCTCCCCCTCCCCGAGCTCCTGAGTCCGTCCTTGATGTGGAGTCGAGCCACGGGGCAGCTCCCCTGTCCCACCTCACACACTGCTGTCCTCCAGCAGGGGCTCCTTGCCATCAGACCCCCCAGCTGGTGGGCTGTGGGGGTGGGCCTGGGCCCCCGTACTGTGCTTCTTGTGGCTGCCTGACCTCAGTGCCAGGTTGTGTTCTGGAATGAACAGGGCCACCAGCAGCGACAGCAGCACGGAGCACGCCCCAAACAGGAAGGGGGGCCCAGGGATGATGCTGCTCTGTAGAGAGAGAGACACAGGAATGATTCAAAGCATGAGGGCAAACACAGCCCAGCAAACAGAGTGAGAAGCTGAATAGGTACCTCATCCGTAGGGTTGGCCATGTTGGGTTTGGAGGCCTTGCCCAAAGTTTCCACCTCAGCCATTTCGTTCAACTCCACGTGGAAGAGATAGAAGACAAAACCATAGAGTGCTGGCCCCAGGCCATTACACAGACCCCGAATTCCAGTGATCATCCCCTGCACCACACCTGGGGACACAGTGAGGAAGGGGGGAAATGCCTCCAGCTTTCCAAAGAAACTTGCTTTATTCGAGGATACATATTTAGAGATATTTAGAGAGAGGATCAAGCACTTGGATCTGGACTGATGTGCAGGGGGAGGAGATGGCAGATGAGCAGCTTCCCTCAGTGCCAGGTTCTACAAAAATCAGTAATGCTGGGCTTGCTGCTTTGCAGACTGAAATAAGCATGGGCACATCAAGCAACAATGAACTGGAATTTAATTGAGGACATGGAGATGTACTGTGAGGCAGGCAAAACGCAGCAGCCTCCTCTGCCTCAGACAGACAACACCAAACACCCACTTGCATGACCTGGGAGTTCCCTTGTAAAGCCTTGTAAAGCCACGGTCAAAATGAGTGTCAATACTGCTGTGAGTACAGTGACATTTCACAGCTGGCACAGATGTTCCTGCCTGCCCCTCCACTGCCCTTGTGCCAGCTCAGCACCTGCTGGGATGAACCTCCCCCATCAGCTGGGTCCCCAGGCACTCACCCTGCTGGTCAGGATCTGTGTTCCTCGACACCATGGCACTGATGGCTGGGAAGGTAATGCTGGACATGGCAGCCACAGCTCCTGCTGCCCACATCATCCTGGGGAGGGAGGAGGCAGCTGTGAGGAACAGCCACAGCCTCACCCTGTGCTGCAGGGTGGGAGCGGCCACAGAGGGAGGGAAACGTGGGCAAACCCTCACCAAGGCTGTGATCCAAAGCCATACCAGGCAAGCTGCAGGATCTGGAAGCCTAGTCCCAGGAGGATGGTGTTTTTATTTCCTATTGAACGCATGAGAATTCCCAACACGACTGTCTGGAAAGAAAAACAGGTGTTTTCAAGCAGGGGCAAAAAACCAGGGCAACACCAGGAGACAAGAGGACAGGAACCTGAGGGACCTTGATGGTCATTATGGGTTCCTCCTAATTTAAGATCTCTGTTTCAAAAGTCTGTGTGGCCACAGGAGTTCTGACAATGCAGGGGCCTCAAAATCAGAAATTTTGGACATTCTTACAGCAGACTGTTCAAGCCAACACAGAAATTGCTTCTCACCTGAGCCAGTATGGAGAGAATTCCAACTACACCGATAAAGGCTGCTACAGTCTCTGAGGAAAAACCAATGACCTGTGAAAACATCAAAGAGGGACTTTTCAGGCAGATCTGCACCAGGTGACAGGAGCCACTCCATCAATGTCATTTGTGTTTGTTGCATACAGGTAGAGATATTATAAAAGAACGGCCTTATAAAATCAGGTCTTGCTCTGCTGAATTACCAGCTGGCCTGTAAGTTGCCATAAGGAAGAATGAGAGGAATGAGAAGCAGTTAGCATAACAAACTATTCTTGTAGAGAAAAGCAGTTTGCACCTGTAATAAACAGGAAATCTGTCCCATGGGACTCAGTGAACAACATATGTAAACTAACCAAAAATAGAGAGCTTTGACAGACATACACCCTGGCCATTTACTGACCAATAATCTGTCAGTGTATTGTTAGCCAATTAGGTCTAACACAGTGCATTCTGATATTTTCTATAAATATGAGCTTTTTGAATAAAGAGTTGGCTTTTCCTGCATGAAGAAACTGAGTCCCATCTGCTTATTACTGAAACAATGTTTACTGAATTTGCTTCTCATGGACCTGAATGTTAACAGCAACTCGGGTGCTACAGGAATCAAACAGATTTTTCTCTGACTGAAGAAATCACTGAGCTGGTTTTAAATCACTGAGCTCCCCTTCCAGTGCCTGAAGGTGGCAGAGCCAGGACAGCCAGGCAGACACCAGCAAGGAGCCAAGCCAGGCCTTGCCCCTGGCAATGCCTACAGAGCAGTCACAAGGCTCACACATTCTTCAGGAGAGCTGGAACAAATCACCATTCCTTACAACTTCAGCTTTACTGAGTTATTGGCCAAGAAAAACCACCTTGGGACAGGTGACACAACTCTGATGGTATTTTTAGGCCAGGATTTCCTGCACCCAGAGCTTTGACAGAGACTGACCTGTCGTAGGTAGAGGAAGAAGCTGGAGTACTGGCCGGCCTCGGGAAGGTAGGAGAGAAAGACGGTGATGCAGATGAGCAGCACTGTAGAGTCCTGACCCACCTTCCGCAAGGACTGCAGGGAGAGGGGTGGGCAACGAGAAACAATGTTTTTAAATTTGACTTAGTATCACTGAAAAACCTCCAGGTACAAAGACAGCCAAACCAAGGGCTCAACACCTTAAAAATCAGGACTAAAAACACCTAAACACCTTAAAAACCAGGACTAAAGCAAACATTAAGCATTAGCAGCAGACAGGAGAACAGCAGCAGGCTCACTCACAGCAAATGGGTCAGCTTGTTCCCAGGAGATTGGGGCTCCCCAGGAGACTGGGCGCATCTCTTCAGGCAGTGACTCAGGCACAGCCAGCAGGATGAAGCCAATATCCAGCAAAGCAACCCCTGAAGCCAGCACAACCACCAAGGTGTCACCGTAGGCTTGGGAGAGGTACGCGCCAATGGCCGGGCTGGTGACCAGACTGGCAGCAAACGTGGCTGACACCTGGAAGCACAAAACATTCCTACAGCCTCTTCTTCCTAGAGCCCATTTCCTCCTCCCCAGTGACCCAGGGAAACTCCTCCTGGCATCTTTGATGGAAAGGTAAACAAGGATTCACAGGGACTCCTGTGCAGAGACAGATGACGGATTCTCTTGGTGCACCTGGGCTAAGTCCTAGCAAATGGAAATCAAAGCTGTCCTAGTAATTCCCATATGGACCTGTCAGTAAAACTAGAGGAAGGGCAGGATCACACCAAGCATCACAGGCTCCCCCTTCCCTGGTGTGGAAAAGCTCAAGGGTCAGGCTGGTTTATAGAACACAGCCAGCACTCAGAGTGGGCAGAGATCAGCCTGTCCCCCAAAGCTAAATCCCAAACAGAAGGACAGGCACACTGTGATTAGTCAATCAATCTCCCACCCTAATTTTATACCTCTCCTACCTGCAAAGCCCCAGATATTCCTTTCAAGAGCCAGGACAGTGACTCAGCTCCTTACCAGGCCATACGCCGTGCTGCGCTCATGCTCCTGTGTGATATCAGCAACGTAGGCAAAAATCACAGAAAAGGTGACAGCAAACACTCCAGACATGGAAATGACAGCAAAGTACCACCTGCAAGAGCCCAAGGCAGAGTTAGAGAGCAACCACACCATGGTCCATAGCTGCTGAAGCAGAGCCTCTCCCTTGTTTTCCCTTCAGTCCATCCAGTGCAGCAGAACAAGAACATGGAGTCTTGGTCTGGAGACCCCTGAAGTTTTACCACTTATCTTCCCTAACAGAAATAATGCACTGAGTGAGGGAACAAGCACAGAGGACAGACCAACCCTTTACTCCCAACTGAACCCTCCAGCAGAACAAGACAAGTCAGTCTCTAGGCTGAGCATCCTCTTCCATCCTTGAGATGGATGACACTTTTCCATCTCATCCTGAAATGAACACCTGCAAACCCTCCTCCTTCAGCCTCGTGCTCCTTCCCCTCTTCAGAACCCTGGGGCTGTACTGAATGAACTCACCACGGGCTGATCTTCATCAGGGGAATTGGTGCACACGTGAAGAAGACAGTGAGAAGGAGGAAGGATTTCCTGCCCCAGACATCAGAGAGAGCACCAATCAGCGGGGCACTTAGGAAAGAGAGCAGACCCTGGGATGGACAGACAGACCACAGGACAGAGAAAACTCCTCAGGGAGAGCTTTCAACAACATCAGGAGGAGACAACCCATCACTGATTGCTACCAGCAGCTATTCTGTTACAACAGAGCAGTTTATTAAACTCCCCACCACCTTTTAGGGAGGGAAAAACAAATCCTCTACCAGCAAGGCCCCACTGAGCACTCCTGCTCCGTGCAGAGTGCTGTGGGCACCCAGGCAGCCCTGCCAGGACCTGGAAAGCTGCTGGCACAGCTCCACCATGGCAACAGCTGCTGCAGTTCTGGGGAAAGCTTTCCCTTATAGGCGGAGACAGGACAGACACAATGAGAAGCCAGGCCCATTAAGCACAAATAAAATTACTTAATGCCTTCCCATGTCTCCCAAGCCCAAGTCAGGCAGAGCAGAGCCTTTCAGTGCTGACAGGAGTGCCCAGCAAACCCATCTGGGGCTGTTTTCCAAGATCCTCTTCCCAGAGACAGCCAAGAAGCATCTGTGTTGTCTGATTCCCCAGTCAGAACACAGGACTTTTGCTTTTTCACAACTGTTGCCTGCAATTCTGCTCTGGGAATGCTGGTTTACTGCAAGAAGCTCCCCAGTCCCACTCCCTGTGCCACAGCACCTCCTACGTGGAGGTCACGGAGGCCACTTGGTTTCAACTTCTATCACTAATAAGTTTAGATATCACAGATTTTTCATTCTGTTATGCTCCAGAGGATGTGCACAGGGCTGATCTCATGCTGATGAGAATATTTCCACCTGAAAAACATAGCTGTTGTTACTCCAGCCCCACACTGACAAGCAGCTTGTTGTCCTGCTCAGTAAAATCAGCTGAACAAGCTGTGTCCTTCCTTCTGCATCAGGTTTGCCAGAGCTCCCTCAAACTGGACAAATATTGGCTAACATCAGCAAATTATATAGATAATAATGGCTTGTCCTTCTTGCACTGATAGCAGATTTAAAGGAAATCCTGGAAGGAATATTCCTTACTTTGACTCCATGAATCAGGCCATTCATCAGGAACGTGTGCTGAGGAAAAGTCTGGTGTAAGACCTGGAGGGAAGACAAAACAAAATCAAATTAAAAAGTCAGAGCTAGCAACTTTTTTTCAAAATTTCCCTAAGCATCTGCCAGCCAGAGGCCTGGAAGGGCACAATCCAGGGAAAAGGGGAAATATCCAGCCAACAATGCCTCCATGTGAGGAGCTCTGCCTGCCATTTCCAGTATGGGAAACCACTGTCCTTAATATTTTGCAGGTCTATAAATGTTTCCAGCATGCTTGGAGGAGGCTCAGAGAGCCTCAAATATGTCTTTCCCCATTACCTGAACCCTCTCTCGTTTTACTTTATGTCAACACACCATTTCTCTGCAGGTCCCTTTATGATGTCTGTATGTTTGATTTGCATTTTATATTACCAGGTTAATATGTTGAAATGTTTTTGCATAACCAAAGACTCCTGTTCCACAGTTCCCCAAGGAAAGGCTGGGCTAAGACCTTAATTCTCCAGAGCACCAGGAGAGCTCCCATGGAGACACACTCACCGTCAGCATCGGCGTGGTCAGCAGCCCCCAGGCAAAGAACTCCAGGAAAATCACAACCACGGCGTGGTACACGCTGGGCTCCCCGATCCCCTGTCGCTGAAAAACAGAGAAAAGTCACAAACCTTTCAGCGGCCTCGTCCTGCATTTCAGAGCGGAATTTGAAACACGAATGAAGGCGGCGAGAGATGCTGTTCTGAAACGTTCTTTCCGTTCACAGGCTGCAGACAACCTAGGATGCTTAAATCCAACCCCAGCAGGACGGTGGAGGATTGCCCGTCCGGGCCCGCGGTGGTTTTGCTGCCCAGGAACGAGAGCGCACCGGGAAAGCGGCACAACGCCGGCAGGTGCAGCGCCCATCCGCGGGATCCTTCGGGCTGCAGCACCCGCCGGGTCCGTCCCGTCCGCGCCCCGGGCCAGCGGCGGCGGCGCCCACAGGGGCGGTGTGAGGGTGCGGCCCACCGGGGAGAGCCCTCACTCGCACCGGGCACCGGCACCGGCACCGCCCGGGCCCCGCCAGTCCCGGCCCCGCCATCCCCCCGACAGAGCCCAGCCCCGCGCTCACGCCGGCCCCGTCCCGGATCACGATCTTCTTGGCCAGCAGGACGCTGCGGTTGAGCCGCTTCTTCTTCTTCTTCTCGCCGGTCATGGCGCCGCCGGGCCGCTGCCGATCGCCGGCCGCCGCGGCTGCCCCATCCTCCCTGTGGCGGGCCGGGCCGAACCGGAGCGGGCCGCGCTGCGCCGAGGCCGAGCCCGAGCCCGGGCCCGGACCCGGCACCGGACCCGGACCGGCACCGGGCGGGGAGCGCCGGGCCCGGGGCTGAGGGCGGGGGTGCGGAGCGGCGGGGGCGACCCCGCCCGCTGGCCCCGCCCCCGGACCGGGATCCGGCACTTCCGCCGCACCTCACTGGCTGCTCCGCCTCTTCCTCATCGGCCGCCCTGGCCTGTGATTGGCTGAACGGGGAAGGAGGGCGGGCATTTCCGCTGGCTGGGGCGTGGCCGTTACGTCACTGACCGGCGGTGGCACCGGGAGCGACTCAGAGCACCGGGCGCCCTTGGAGCGGCTGCTGCTCCGTCACGGGCACCGCTCCCGGCTGGGGCAGGCGGGTTGAACAGGGACATGCGGCCTCCCCGGGGCCGTGTCTGCCCCATCGCGGCTCTCTCGGTGCGGAGCTGGTGGCTCCGTTCGCAGCACCGGCATCCCGGGGTGGTGACAGCCAAGCGCCTCCCCAGGACCATCCCATCCCTTCCCCCGAGCCCGATGCTGGTGGAGAGGGGCAGCCGGGTCCGGGGCTGCCGGTGGGGAGCAGCTCCTGCCCCGGTGCCGCCAGGGCTTGGGGCGCGTCCTAATTAATCCTGCACGAGACGGAGAGCGCGTGGTGCTGATTACATTGGTGCAGGGTCAGAGATGTTAATTGGGAAAAGGTTACACAAGTTTTATGCTCTCCAGTGCCGCTCTGCTCGACCCCGCCCGCTCGACGGGACAGTCCCGGGAGGAGACCCCTGGAGGGGTCTCACCGTGGGGCAGCCGGAGGCTGTCAGGGCTCCTACTCGCCCGCGGAGCGCTAGAGGCTGCGATCCAGCCTTTGTCCATGAAGGTTTTCCTTTCAGTAATGATTAAACACGAGGGAAAATCCCCTCAGGTAACTCCACCTGAAAGATGAAAATAATCCCCCGATTTCGCCGGACTTGTTTGGGTGTGGAGAGCAGCTCCATCTCCCCAGGGCTGCTGCGCCGTGCCCGGCTCTGCTGTCCCCAGGCCCCGGGGTGCTCCTGGTCCCCGGAGTGCTCTGCACGTTGCCTGTAACCTCTGCCGGGACACGGTGCCTTCCCTCGGCTGACCCGCAGCCCCTTGGACCCTCCTGGAGCCGCTTATAAGAGCATGGTTTGTTCCATGATTTGTTCCAATGCTCTGCAGCGGCTTAAAAATAAAGCCAAGGAGAGAGATCAGAGAGCAGGGAAGCGGTTCTCAACATGGCAACAGCAGATGTAATTCTATTACCTTGATTTATTGATCGCACTTAGAGCAATTACTGGCTCTCACCCCATCACCTGCCAGGGAGCAGGAGACAGTGAGGAGGAAAGACAAAGGCTGCTGCAGTGTCCAGGGCATGGCCGGCCCCCGGGGAGGCTCCGGTTTTGTTTGTGCCGGTTGCCGTGAGAGCTGGGGGACGTTGGATCGAAGAGCGGCCCAAGGAAGCTCCTCGGGAAGCTGTGAAGAGCCTGTGATGCTGCGGGGATGGAGCCCCACTTTGGCGATGGAGGGGATGCAGGGCTTGGGACAGGTGAGGGTCCCCGGGACTCCAGCACAGCAGAGCTGCTGTGGGTCTGCTTTGGCTTCCTCGCCCTTCTGGGCCCAGCCAGCCCGGAGATCTCTGAGCCGCTCGAAAAGCGCCGCAGCCCCGGGGCAGCAGCAAGGGCGAATTGCTCGATTGAGGTCAGAAAGTCCCTTTAAAGGTTTTGTGGAATTTTTCCCCCCTACTTGCTGCAGTTACAAGCAGAAAAATAAGAAAATGTTTGTGCCTTTTTACTGCTTCTAGACAGATATAAACAAAGCGGGAATCAGATCTGGCTTTGGAGGCAGATGAAATCAGAGGGAAAAAGACCAGTGGGCTGGGAGGCACAGAAGTAGGGCAGCCCGCTTGTGCATCCAAGCCTGGCCAAGCCCTCCCCCGCCTCCCCGGCCAGCCCTGGGCTTGTGAAGCGCTTTCCGGGAATGCAGAGGTGGAAAGAGCAGAAAATGTCTCTGCTGTGGGCGAGGGCAGTGCCGGAGGCTGCTGGCCGCTTTCGCTCCAGCTAACACAAAAAGCGAGCGGGCGAGAGCCCGTGCCTCAGCCCTGTGGCTCTGGGAGGGGCCGTCACCCTCCCCTGTCTGCTACCCCCAACCCCTCGCTCCCGACGCTTGCGGCAAAGCTGGAAACTCGGCGGCCCCGCGGGCTTTAGCGCTGCCATATACCATGCCAGGGGTTTGGAGCAGGACGGAGGGCAGAGCGTGGGTGTCTCCGGCCCCCACGGGCCGTGCTCGCCCAGCCGAGGCGTGGCGTGGGCGCTGTTTGTGCGCGGGGATGCTCCGGTGGGCGGGGATGCTGGGCGGGACGGGGATGCTCTGGCGGCCGCGGGTCCGGCGCGGCGGGGGGGAGCCGGGGGCGGAGGATGCGGGGCCGGGCGGGCGGCGGAGCGCTCGCACCATGACATCAGCGCGGTGCGGCCCCGGGGGAGCGGGCGGGGGGTGGGAGCCGGCGCGGCGGCAGCGGAGCGGAGCGGAGCGCGGCCCCGGGCATGCTCCCGGAGCCCAAGTATGACCGCTTCCGCGACGAGCCGCTGACCGCCCCCATGCCGTCGCCGGCCCCCGCGCCGTGCCCCGCGGCGGGCGAGGAGCCCGAGCACGGCACCACCTTCTGCGCGCTGCTGCCGCGGATGCCGCAGTGGAAGTTCCCCGGCTCCAGCGGCTTCCTCGGCCGCGGCCCCGCCGGCGCCGCCCGGGATGCTCCCGCCGCGGCGGAGTCCCCCTCGGGGCTGGCCGCCGTCCTGGGCGCCTGCGAGCCGCTGTGCGCCGCGCCCTGCGCGCTGCCGGGCGGCGGGAGGGCGCGGGGGACGGCGGGGCGGGCGCGGGGGGCGGCGGCGGCGCCGGCGGGGGCCCGGCCCGGCGGGGACGAGTGGAGCCGCAAGGGCAGCTTCATCCGCAAACCGGCGCAGGGCTGGCTGCACCCCGACGAGCGGGTGCTGGGGCCCGGCGTCTCCTACATTGTCCGGGTAAGTCCCGCCGGAGCCCGGAGACTCGGGAGGGCGCGGAGACCCCGGCCCCGGGCGTGTGCGGGGCTCGGCGGGTCCGGCCGCTCCTCCCGACGGCTGCGGGCAGAGCCCTCGCTCGAGTCCCCCCGCACGGCCGGACCGCGGCAGCTGCCCCCGGCACATGCAGCTTCCGTGATGGGGCCGGGGGCCAGGGGCTTGCTGGGCCGTGGAGCCCGCCTTGGGACTCCAGCGCTGTCAGCCCCTACGAGGCATCACAAGCTGTAGCATACAGATGAGTTTCTGGGGTCTCAGCAGGGGTCTGGGCATATGATGGGGTGTTTTGGGGTGGGGGGCGAAAGCTGCTGTGTGATGCCTGGAGCTGGGGTGGAAGGCCCTTCTCCCTGACACCGGCCTCTCCCCTCCATTGCCTGCCCTGTTGTGCTGCCGGCTCGGACTGCTTTCCCCCGCAGTACATGGGGTGCATTGAGGTGCTGCGCTCCATGAGGTCCCTGGACTTCAACACCCGGACCCAGGTCACCAGGTATGGCCCTGCAGTCCCATTCTCCCTCACACCAGTGCCACCCCAAGCTCCCGGTGGTGGCCCTGGGTGCTCTCTGTGCAGAGAGGGGAACAGGGGTCAGGGGGAGCCATGCCCTGCAGAACCCACCCTGCACGCAGGGACATGGACGAAGGGCACTGCCGCAGATCAATGGCTGGAAAGAGGAGAAGGGAGGTGGCCCCAGCTGGGATTACGTACCACGGGCCGTGACGTGGGGCAGCGCTGCGGGGAGGCTGCGGTGCCCGGGGCTGTGGGGGCTTGAGCCAGCAGACCCCACAGAGCAGTGTCGGGGGGAAGGCACCTGGGAAAGGCTGCAGGTCTGGAGCAGTGACCAGGCCATGGTCTGACCATTGCAGGGAAGCCATCAACAGACTGTATGAGGCAGTGCCGGGTGTGAAGGGCATCTGGAAGAAGAAGGTGAGTTTCCATTCAGCTGTTTCCATTTCATTCTGTCCCTGGGACAAGCCAAGGCTGTGGGACAGGGTAATAGGGGTGCCTGCCCAATTTCTGGGCTTGGGGCCTCTTGGGGAACCCCCTCTTTCCTTGTTCACCCCAGGATGCATGGTCCTGGTGGTCTTCCTTGCCCCCACCATCCCCTCTCCTGTCAGGCTCCCAACAAAGCCTTATTCTCCATCCTGGGCAAGAGTAACCTGCACTTCGCTGGCATGAGCATCGCTGTCAACATCTCTGTTGATGGGCTGAACCTCATGATCCCCACCACACGCCAGGTGAGTGTTCCTGAGCACACAGTCCTGCTACCTGCCAGCCTGCAAGCTGGTGGCCCCTTTGCTAATGCCCTCCTGGGCCGTGTTCCCCATGCAGATCATCGCCAACCACCACATGCAGTCCATCTCCTTCGCCTCCGGTGGGGACTTGGTGAGTCTTGCACACCCCGGTCCCCCAGCGTGGTGGGGACAGGGGCTGCCTATGGCTGAGCTGAGCTCAGGGCAGCCTGGCCTGGGTCAGGATGTGGAGCTGGCACTGAGCTGTCCCCTCGCCCTGACCCCTCCAGCTCTGCTCCCCACACAGTGTCAGGGCGTGAGTGCTGACCTCCCCCTCTGTCTGCAGGATACCACGGACTATGTCGCCTATGTCGCCAAGGACCCCATCAACCAGAGAGGTGACACTGGAGGAGGGATGCACTGGGGGGTGAAGGCTGGAGGAGGAGATCCCTCATGGGGAGCACAAGGGGTGGCTCAGGGTGAAGCAATGGGGGCGTGGGGGAAACTCTCAAACAGTCCATCTGTCTGTCCACAGCCTGCCACATCCTGGAGTGCTGCGAGGGGCTGGCGCAGAGTGTCATCAGCACGGTGGGACAGGCCTTTGAGCTGCGCTTCAAGCAGTACCTGCACAGCCCCCCCAAGGTGGTGGTACCCCCAGAGAGGTAGGGGGGTGGGGGGCCCTGTGCACCCCTGCCCTGGGCATGTCCCCTGGCTGGGGTTGGCTCTGGGAGCCCCTGTCACTGGGGATTGTCTGGGCCAGGCAGGTGTCCCCAGCTCAGCCATCCCTGCTGCAGGGCGCTGGCTGCAGAGGACTCAGCCTGGGGGGAGGATGAGGAGGCGGCTGAGCACGACTACTACAACAGCATCCCAGGGAAGGAGCCCCCCCCGGGGGGCCTGGTTGACTCCCGGCTGCGCCACAGCTCAGCCCTGGGCCACGTCCGCACTCAGCCCTGCAGCTCTGTCCCCCACAGCCAGGTGAGCCCCCCAGAACCACTGCTGGCCTTGCTATGGGGGTCCCAGGCAGGGCCCCCCAGCACCCTTCCTGTCTCCTTTCCCAGGGCGGGTTAGCAATCAGACGAGACCCGAGCAGCCATCTGGGGCCACCCTGGGAGCTGGAGAGCCAGGGTGGGTACTGCTGGGGGGGAAGCCATGAGCTGGGGGGTCCCTGTGACCCTGCCCAGACCTGGCCAGCGGTGATGGCCATCCCCACAGGCCAGCCCTGCGACGGGTACCTGCAGGCAGATGGCCACACCCTGGGGCCACAGGACTACGAGGAGCACATGTACGTGAACACGCAGAGCCTGGAGGCCTGGGAGCCAGAGCTGGTGGCTCATGGGGCGGCGGAGGAGAGCCCCAAAAAGGACCTCTTTGACATGAGTAAGGCACTGCACTGGGGAAAATGGTGCAGAACCTGCTGTGGATTGGCCAAGCTGTGCCAGCAGCTGTCTGGGTCACCTGCCACAGCCCTGGAGGTGCTGGCACTGGCCGAGTCCACAGCAATGCCCTGCAGTGCACTGGGGGCTGGGGTCTGTCCACACCACAGCCCAGCCCTGCCTCATGCCCCAGGTGTAACACCCCACAACCCCTGGATCCCACAGGGCCATTCGAGGATGCCTTGAAGCTCCACGAGTGCATTGCAGGGGGTGGCAGCAGTCCCCCCATCGAGGACCAGTGGCCAAGCCCCCCCACACGGAAGGCGCCCATCGCCCCCACGGAGGAGCAGCTCCGGCGGGAGCCCTGGTACCACGGCAAGATGAGCCGGCGGGATGCTGAGAGGCTCCTGCAGATGGACGGGGATTTCCTGGTGCGGGACAGCCTCACCAACCCGGGGCAGTACGTGCTGACCGGCATGCACAGCGGGCAGCCCAAGCACCTGCTGCTGGTGGATCCCGAGGGAGTGGTGAGGGCAGGGCACGGGCCGAGGGCAGGGCACGGGGTGGGCAATTGGGACCAGGGTAGGGGCAGGGCACGGGGTGGGTCATGGGGACACAGCCATGAGCAGGGTGTTGCAGCTGAATGCTGCATGAGAGGCAGCTCTCCTGAGTTGAGGACCACTGTGCCCTGGCCCCAGGTGAGGACCAAGGACGTGCTGTTTGAGAGCATCAGCCACCTCATCAGCCACCACCGGCAGAACGAGCAGCCCATCGTGGCGGCAGAGAGCGAGCTGCACCTCCGCCAGGTTGTACAGAGGAAGCAGTGATGCCAAGGGGGTACGTGAGTCCCTGACCTGCTCCCCTGGCTCTGGACTCACTCTAGAGCACAACTGGGGTCGCTTTGTGCTCCCCTTCTCCAGTTATGCCTGGCCTCTGAAGTCTGGGGTCAGGCTCCCCATTTTCCTCCCCAGGGAGATCTTGTTCCTGGCCCTGCAGGTCCTTCCTGGCTGCTGCCTGCCTCCATCATCTGCATGGGGCACCCTGCCCAGCTGGACACAAAGACGTTTAATTCCACACATACAGGTGAAATGCTGTTGGGGTGGGAACTGTTTGGTGATCTCAGCAGCAGGAATGGACCCTGAAGGCGTCTCAGGCTGGGCTGCCCCAGCACTGGAATGAGGGCTGGTGGACATTGCTGTAGCCCCTGGCTTGGCTCTGCCTGTGGGGCCAGGCACAATCATCTCTTGGACGCTGGTGCTGTTGGATGTTCCTGTTGGGAACATCCCTTTTCAGATGGATTCTTTCCAGGAGTGGTTTCTACACGATGCTCCCTGTGGCCCCAAGCCCCTGCAGCCCTCTCCAGGCCAGGGCCAGGATGGAGCTACTGTGAGGAGGTGCAGGGCAGAGCTGAGCTCCTGGCACTGCATCACGAGGTGTCCCTTGGCCCATGGGGGTCCCTGGCCAGCTCGGGGCTTTGGCAGGTTTTTATGGCACTCACAGCCCCCTTTACCTGTCCTGTGTCTAGCGCTGGGCACGGGTTTGTGGTTTGGAATACATTTCTAACTAAACCTGGAAATGAACAAGGAGCACAGGTGGTTCGTGCCACCTCTGGGCATGGTGCTGGGTCAGGTCTCCACCACCACCAGTTCCTGCTTGATCTCACCTTGGCCAACCTGTTCTGTCCAGTCACACTTGTCTCTGCCCCTCTGGGTCACCTGGTCTCCCATGGATCACCCAGTGTCCCCCTGGCTTCAGAGTGGCCTTTGGCACCCAGGGCTGGCCCTGCACAGCCTCTCCTGCTCACACCTGGCAGCTCCCTGCCCTGCTGGCTGCTGCTGCTGGCTCCCCTCCTGCCTCCACCTGGAGCAGCACATGGCCACCCACCCCTGGGCCTCCTGGGGTGGCTCTGAGTGGCACAAGCCAAGCTGTGACCCACTAGTGAATGTGCCAGCCAGCAGAGCCAGAGCTGCAGGTGGGTCTGGCTGTGATTCCTGTGCTACAGGTGGGCAGCAGCCAGCTGGAGGGTCCTGGCTGCTGGTGGCCTGTCCTGGCTCTGCTCAGCGTGCCCAGTGCTGCTGCCAGCACCCACCTCGGGGAGCAGGGTCACCCCAGCACCCTCAGCCCCTCGCTTGGGATGGCCTGTGCCAGACAAGGCGTCCAGGCTGGCCAGTGCCGGCTGAGCCAATGAATAAAATAAGCCCCTAAATAAAGCCCAGTAATGAATGCGTAATTTTCCATTGATAGCTGGATTCCGCGGGGACATGGTGCTTCCATCTCAGCTGCTATTTTTTGTCATGGAGTGATGCGTCTGCAAAGATAATTGCACTGTTCCCTCAATAGAGAGGCAAGGAAAGGCAGTGAGGGCCCTGACTTTCTTTTTTCACTGCCAGAGAACCCACTGGCAGTGCCTGGCCCTGCAGCCCGGGGCATGCTGCCCTGCCGGGATGAAACACTGGCAGGGGCGTTGTTTTAGGGGTTTAACCACTTTGGTTGAGGCTGGCGTGGTGCCAATGGGCACAGGGGCTCTGTGCCTCAACCTGAACTTGGGTTGAAGGGCTGCAGCTTCTTCAGCCCCTGTGATGGGGAGTCTGCAGTGTTACAGGGAGGTTGAGGTGTTTTGGGAAGGGTTGGAAGACACAGAAGAGCAGCTGCAGAGGACGTGGCCTCTTTGCTCTCCCAGGGTTTTGACGATCTCGCTGACCAACCCATCCCTGCACCTGTCTCAAATGCACGGACAGCAGACACGCCCAGTTCGGTTATTCAGGGCGTCCTTGCACAAACCGTTTCCCACAGCAAGTCTCCCTCCTTCCCAGCTTCCAGCAGGTGGTAGCACACTGCCGGCTCCACCGCTATGTCCCCAGCCCTGCCAGCCCCTGCCAGCGTCCCCAGCCCTGCCAGTCCGCAGCCAGGCAGCTCCCAGCGCGCTGCTCCCCTCCGTGCCCTGCAGGCACCGGCCCGAGCCGCGCGGACAGAGCTGGCCCGGCCCCAGCGCTCTTTGTTATCTCAAGGGAACTCAACCATTTCTGCACCTTGTTTACCCGCAGTTTCGCAGGGCGGAGGAAAAGCAAACATCGGCCTTTTGTTCACCAGTTTCCCCTTCCATGAGCCTCGTCCTCCTCCCCCGGGCTCCATCTGCCCTCTCCTCCCTGCGGAACCCGGCTCAGCATCCCGGCTCAGAGCCCAGGGTCCAGCCAGGTCATCACCATCCCCTCCCCACTGCTGTCCCTGAGACATCCCAGCCCTCGATCTAGCTCGGCACGGCCGGACGCCTCTTTTTACCAGCTCCAAGTGCGAATGCAGAGGGAGCCGAGGCCTCCCGCAGCAGCCCCCGCGGAAGGCGCTCCACCACACCAGGCTGTTCTTCCTGGCCGTCATTCCCAGCCCTGCACTGCTGCGGAATGATGGTGCTTCCCGGCAGCCTGACGGCATCCACAGGGCAGCAGCTAGGAAAGAACAGCCGCTTGACCCTTTAGTGCCACTGTCCCTCTCAGTGCCTCCTGTCCCCGAGGCTGTAAATCCCCGGGGGACCGGGGCTGGGTCCGATCACTCGGTTGTCTCCCGAGCCCCCTCCTCAACACTGGGGCTTTCAGCGATGCTCCGTGAACCCTTCTGAGGTTTTGTCCTGTTGTCCCCATCTACCACCTTATCTCTCCAGGGTTTGATGGGCTGTGTGATATGGGGAAGTGTGACATGTGGCTCTGCCCCCCCAGCTCCTCCAGAGCGATATTAAACCACTCGATGAGGCAACTCCTCAGCCCCGAGAGGCTGCTGGCTTCATCCAGTGCTTTGAGATCAAGAGCTGGGAGTTGGGAGCGGCTGCTCCCACAGGGGAACGACCGCGCTCCGAACTGGGGGCACCGGGTGGCGGGGGCCGAACGGGGCTGCTGCTGACCCGATTCCACTCTCGGCCCCATCCCAAACCCGACACTCCCGTGGGAACACGGCCGAGTGTCCCGGGATGGGGTTCCTGCACCTCCCGAGCACCAGCACCCCGGAGCTTCATGGTCCCAGTCCCGATCCAGCTCGGTGCTGGTCCCGGTCTCGGTTCCAGCCCCGGTCCGGCCAAGCGCGGCGCGCAGAAATGTGGGGGCGCCGCACTCGGAGGATTACGGCGGCGGCTCCGCTCCTGGTTCGCGCCGCCGCCGCCGCCGCCGCCGTATAAAAGCGCGTCCGCGCCCGCCCCGCCCGGGCTGCGGTGGCGGCGGCGGCTCCGCTCCAGGTGCGGCGGCTCCCGGCAACGTCCCGCTCGCGGCGGCGCCGGTCGGTCGGTCCGTCGGTCCCGGCGTCGCGTCGCGTCTGCCCCGTCCCATCGCATCCCTCAGCGCCGCTGGGTATCCGTCCCTGGGGTCCGCGATCCTCGCTCCTCACGGCCGGTTCCTTCGCGCTCCTCCCCGGGCTGGCGGGTCCCCGTGTCCCTCGGCGCGTCCAGTTCGCTCCCGTCCTTGGGGACCCCGGGTCCGGGTCTCTCTGCGCCGCTGGTCGCTCCCGGGGCTTCCGGCTTCGTCCCGCCTCTGCCGGTACCCTGCCCCCGGTGATAGCGCTGCCCCTCGGGTCTCTTCCAGCCCCACTCCCGACAGCAACATGTGGCTCCTGGAGCGGCTGCGCGGGGTGGCGGAGAACGGCGGGTCCCGGGGCTCGGGGACAGACGAGTCCTCGCGAGGGTCCCGCTACAGCAACGTCCTCACCCCCGACAAGATCCCCGACTTTTTCATCCCGCCCAAGCTGAGCGCGGCACCCGCCGAGGCTGAGGGCTCCGAGGTCCCCGCGGCGGCCGCTCTGGGTGCCTCAGTGTCAGAACAGGACCTGGCCAGGCGCAAGCCCCCCCGCAGCCCCCGCCCGTCCAGCCGGTCCCGTTCCCGAACCACCGGGCGGCACATCATCCAGATCGAGACCGCTGAGGACTGGACCGAGGGGAGCTGCGGCACCAACGTGGACCCGCAGGCACAGACGGCCATGTCACTGCCCTACGTGCCCAAGGCGCAGACCTCCTACGGCTTCGCCACGCTGATGGAGAGCCCCCACACCCGGCGCAAAGAATCGCTCTTCCACAGCGAGCACAGCAGCCTCTGCGCCTCGCCCGTCACCTCGCCCAGCGCCCAGCGCAAAGCCAAGCTCAACGGCGAGAGCGGCCGCCGGACACCCGTTGACCTCGGCGCAGCCCTCATGCACCCCGGGCGCTACTTCAGCGGCGGCGAGAGCGACACGTGCTCCTCGGCAGAGTCCTCCCCGTTCGGCTCCCCGCTGCTCTCCCGCTCCGTCTCCCTGCTGAAGCTCTTCAGCCAGGAGAGCCAGTCCAAGGTCATCAAGCTAAAGCACTCGGTGGCCCGCAACAGCTCGCTGTCCACTGACGACAGCTCGGCCGACACCAGCCCCAGCGCCCAGCGCCGCGCCAGGAGCGCCCCGGCCGGGACGCAGCCCCCGACCGCGCTGCTGCCCCTGGACCTGCCCGCGGGCCGTGACCGGGAGCACAGCCTGCGGCTGAGCCGGGGCGGCAGCCTGCGCCTGGCTGCCGAGTACGACCCCTCCAACGCCCGGCTGCGTGTGCGCCTCGTGTCCGCCGAGGACGTCTACGATACCCTCGTCGACCTGCGCAGCATCAACTGCTGCGTCTCGCTGTGCCTCAACCCCGGGAAGCTGCAGAAGCAGCGCAGCACCATTGTCAAGAACAGCCGAAACCCTGTCTTCAACGAGGACTTCTTCTTCGATGGGCTGGGCCCCGGCCACGCCAGGAAGATGTCCCTGAAGCTCAAGGTGGTCAACAAGGGCAGCAGCCTTAAGCGGGACACGCTGCTGGGGGAGAAGGAGCTGCCACTCACCGCCCTCCTGTCCTGCCTGTAGGTACCTGCTACCAGCCCCGGAGAGAGCCCTCCCACCCGTGGGGCCGGGGCGAGGCAGAGAGGCCGGCTCTGTCCCCCAGCCCCACTGGAGGAGGGTTTGGAAGGGGCCCCTGAGGGGGGCCGGGGTCGTGGCAGAGTGTGGGGGTTTCCAGGAATGGTGCTGCTGTGGGGCTCTGCCAACACCAGCTGGCAGCCACAGCTCTGCCCCTGCTCCCTCCCTGCTCCTGCCCCGGGGCTGCATCTCCTGGAGCCCAGCAGAAAGTGGGGAGCCTCCAGCCATTCCCCACCAGGAAGGATGGAAGCACTTGTTGGACTCTTTCCTCCCTGTGCCTGTGGTCTCCAGCTGCTGCCAAGCAGGTTGGAGGTGGGTAAATCTCTGTAGCACACTTACAGCCAACTCTCAAAGCCCCAGCACCTGTAGTCAGGTGACAGCTTTAATTTAAAAGACAAGTTTCTGATCTTGGAAACTGCAAAGAAAATACTGCAGAGGTGACCTGAGAGTGAGTCAAGGGTGGTCACCCTGGGGGATGAGTCGGGTTTGTGGCTCTTGAGATCCCAGATCTTTGGGGCTGTACAGGTGCACGAGTTAACTTGGTCTGACACCTGCAGCCTCCTGGACTGGCCTCCCTGCCCACCCCAGCACTGTCCCCCACTGCTGACCCCCGATGGGAAACTGTTCATGGAGCTTTGGGGGCTTTAGTTTGCCCAAATCCAAGCACATTGCCTGTGCTTTTCCCCTGCCCACGGGAGGGAGATGCTGGGGGCTGGCACCCCTTGCCCTGGGCACATGGATGGTCCCAGGCAGTGTCCCAGCTGAGGTGACAGGAGTCACTCCCTGAGTGCTGGGACCATCCCAGGTGAGGCTGGGCAAGGGGGCAGGCTGAGGCTCCACAACCCTCCGCCCTCCCTTGTCTATGAGGGCAGAGGATCTTTCAAGTGGCTGCACCCACTGGGCAGCAGAGATGTGTCCTGTGGGGCCACCAAGATGCTGTGCCCAGCAGGATCTTGTTTCTCAAAGTGACTGACCTGGCTTTCAGTTTTCCTTTAGGGAGGGAGTGAGGTGCTCCCAGCCCTTCCCATCCCACCCTGTCATCCCGGCTGACTACCTGGGGGCAGTGGGAGCGGGGAGGGCGCCGGCCGGGGCGTTTCTGAGGGTGGATAAAACAAACAGGCTGCGTTGTTGTTTGGTGTGGTGTCACCCATTGTGTCGGGCTCTGCATGTTTCTGTGCAGGGAGCAGGATTTGCAGCGCTCCCGTCCCCGCCTGTTGGACACACATGTGTCCCCTCTGTGTTAACCTCTGTGGTGGCAGTCGATGTTCCTCCCTTGTCCTTTTGCAGCAGATGGCAGATCTCAGTGTTGGCTATTTATATCCGAGGCTGATCTTTCGCAGCGTTTTACTTCTGTCTGTAAATATGTTCCAGGTACACAAGGCATAGTTCTGATTGCGCCGTGTTTGCATGTCGGGGGGATTCAGGGTGATCGTGGCTGTTTGCCGAGCTTGTGGTTGAAAACAAACCATGCAGGACATAAGGAGCTGACACGTCCATCCTTCACAGGGAGTTTCACACCTGAGGTTTCCCTGTGCTCCCCCAGGAGCCAGCAGAAAGGATGGTCCCCAGCCCTCAAGTGCCCAGGCTCATCCTGGGGGCAGATGAGGGCTCTGGGGAGGGGGGATAGTGAGAGGTGTCACATCCAGGGGTATTGGGTGAGCATCCTGCCCCCTGAGGAGATCTGGGGCAGGAAGGGGACCCTGCCCAGCTGGCTGCTGCCTGACAGCCCCTCACACCCCACCAGCACCCTGAGCTCCCTGGGGTGCTGCGCCTGTGAGGGGCTGGGGGGACCCGGGTGCTGCTGGGGTGGGGGGCACAGGCTGCAAGAAGAGGGGGAATGGGAGCTTGGATGAAAATTTTGATGCTCTGAGAGGTTTGAGGGGTGACACATCCCCAGCAGAGGAGCTGTGCCCCTTTGGGTTTGGGGGAGGAGGATGCTGAGAGCAGGAGCCCGGGCTGCTCCTTGGTTGAGGCTGAGCCCAGAGGGAGACCCAAGGGCCTGGGGCTCTCGTTCTGCCCCACCCCAGCCTGTCCCAGGGCTGTCTTGCTGAAGCTGGGTGTGTGAGACCCAGGATGAGCTGCTGTGAGCCCTGCTCTGTGCTGGGCTGGTGGTGTGGGAGCCAGGGATGTTGCTTGGATGGGTCTCTCTGCTGCTGGAGCTATTTTCTATTGTTCCTGCTTTGATATTTCTGTGGCTGGATTTAATGATGTATTTTTGGAGTGAAAAATATATTAATACCTGAATGGAATGTTTGTTTACAGATTATATCCTCTTTTTAGTGCAATAAAGTCATTTCTAAAACAGATGCAGGTGTGGCCTTGGCTCCTGCTTTCCCAAGATATTTCCAGCCATTATTCTTGATGGCTCCCTGTGTAGGGGAGCAGAGCTGGAACCTCAGCACTGTCCAGGCACGGGGCAGCACTGCTGTTCTGGGTGCTGCTCCCCTTTCCAAACAGCCTTCCAGGGGCTCAAGGTGCTTCTGAAGCTCTTCCCCTGGTGCTGCTGTCCAGCCGTGGGGTGAGGTGGGAGTGAATTTCCTGGGCAGAGGTGAGTACATGGGGAAAGGGCTGTTCCTGCTTGAGGGGGGACTCTGGGCTTTGCTGAGCCATGGCATTGCCAGCTCACAGCCAGGGCTGTGGTGAGGGAGAGCCCCTTCCCCCACTCTGTGGGTGTCCCTCCTCTTCACCTGCTCCCCCAGCCTGACCCCTGCAGTCCTCCTCAGCACTGATGAAGAAAAGTGTTATTGTTTTTGTTCTCAACACTCCCAGGGCCACCCCGCCCAGCTGACAGCATTCAGGTTGCTTTCTTTTCTCCCCACCTGCCACTTCCAAATCTGTTCCTAGCCAGATGCTGCTGAAGAAAAGAGGAGTGTTTGCCTCTTACCTAAATGCCATTTTTCTAATTTCCACAATTCTGATAATTTGTCATGTTTGGTAGCTATAGAGGCTGGGTGGGAACAGATCTGTTCTCTCACCTCTGGCCCCCACAGGGGTGGTGAAAGCAGCTTGGTAGGTGCTAATAATTTAAGTTGTGCTTTTTCTAAAGGTCCAAAGCTGCAGTAGTTAGTAACAAAATGAGGCTGATTAAGTTTGTCTGAACCAGAGTGGATGGGGTCAGCCTGAACACACGAAAATCCCTGGAAAGCATTCAACATTCAAAGTGCTGGAAGCAGCCAGAGAGGTGGAGAGGGGTATCTTGTGGGGGAAGATTTAACTCTGAATTTGTAATTGAGTCACCGTGGGAAGGAAATGCATCTGCCTCACTGGACCTGGGAGGGCTTGGTGATGCTGAGAGGAGTGCCTGAGCTGGAAGCTGCTGGTGGGGGGAGAGGATGATACATCCCCACTCCACAACACACACCCTCGGGTCAGGGGATGCCCAGGTAAAGCGCAACCAGGTAAAATTCCAAGCCCAAGGGTGGCTCTGCCCATCTCAGAGCACACCAAGTGATGTCTGAGCCCTGGGAGATTTCCCCTGCACAGGGATTCCTCTGGCCAGGGGCCCCGAGGCTGCCACAGCTGTGGTGCATATTTGGGTGGCCCAGTCTGTGCAGGAAACTGAGGCAGAGCAGGGGAGGCAGCTGGATGTGGAGGAGCCCTGATCTCCCTAGTGAGGCTCACCTGGGCCAGAGGGACACGCAGGGCTGGGCTATTTTTAGCCCTGTGTTCCCGCAGCAGGAGGACTCAACTTCTGAGAAAATTGCCTGGAGCTCATTTATCCATGGCGAGATGGCTGGCGAGGGAGAGAGAGGGCAAATGAGGGGTTCAGTCCCAGCCGGGATGTTCGGCAGGGCCAAGGCTCCCGGGAGGGCTCAGCAGTGAGGAGGCCAGAGGGACCGTCCCTGCTGGGTGACACCGTGTCCCTGCTGGGGGACAGACACCCTGCCCCGTCCTCCAGCCAGGCTGGGGGTCCCACTGCCGAGCGCTGTCCTTGGCTCGGGGGTCTTTGGCAATTTTGACTGAGCAGAGCTGCATCGGCTGCTTCTCCCCTCCGGATTTTTTGGGTGCAGCTGAGGCTGGGCAGCCCCAGCCCAGCCATTTCCCTGCCCCCACGCCCAACTGCCGATTTCCCGTTTCGGTCAGAAAAGCATCTTCCCGTTGCCTGGCAACGCTCGGCCGGTGGCGGGGGAAGGGGGTGGCCCTGCGGGTCCTGTGCCCGAGCCAGCGCGGTGCCCGTGGCGACTCTGCCGCACGGTTCTGTGGCCCCCTGGGCCGGGCGGGTGCTGCGGGAGCGGGAGCGCAGAGGGGAGCGGCGGGCGCGATCCGGGCAGCGCCGGCTGCAGGGAGCACCGGCCTCCCCCGGCACCGCGCTCCAGCGCTTTATTGCGAGCATTTGTCTTCCGTGGCAGCGTGTCTGCCTTAAAGGGGAGAGGAGAGACTCCCACTGTTACTGGGAGGAAAACAGAACTTAATTGAATCCCACAGTCTCTTGTAGTCACATCAGTAGAGAGTGACACCCTGGTACTGCCCCCCGGCACCCAGCAGTCTGGGCTCCTCCAGGGGACACGGAAACCTCCGGGCTGGGGTTCCAAAATCCCGCCGAGAGCAGAGATGACCTCCAGCTCCTTGTCAGCCCGATGGCACTTGGCACTCTGCTGAAATGCAGCAGCTGCCAGGGTGCACCTGGGACAGGCAGAGTTGCCCAGCACTCTCAGCTCCAGCACACACTCCCTCTGTTCTCCTTTTCCATTTGCACTTTGCTCTCCTGCTTTGAGGCTGGCAATCCAACACGCACCTGGGCCCAGATCTTGCCTCCATAGCCAGGAAAAAGCAACTAGTGGAGGGAAGCACTGCTTTGGACTCCCTTTCACCATTAATTTAAGCCCCTGGATCCAGCCTTGACTTGGGGCTGGGGCCAGGGTGGGTGTACATGAGGAGCTGCAGTGGGAGAGTGCAGGGAGCATGCAAGGATGGATAGGGGTGAGAGCAGTGGCTGCCTTGCAGGGTGGAGGATCTTTCTTTCCTCTCCTCACCCTTTCCAGTGACCTGCTCCTCACTAGCTGCCTGGTGGACTTTGAAATGCTGCCTTTAAAACGTTTGCAAAATTCCCAAAGCATCAAGAAGGCCCAGGTGGGAGGGGGGAAAATAACATAAATAAGCAGACAGGAGGATTTGTTAAAAGCCAGCAGCTGCTGGCAAACACTTTAATATCAGTGCAGCCGGGTGCTGCTCGATCTGGCTTTTGGGGCCACGGGCTGGTACCAGCACAGGGGGGCTATGGCTGAGCCCAGGGTGGCTGTGGGGGCACAGAGGTGCTGCTGTGGTGGAGGGCACCTGGCTGGACACACGTGGGAGATGTTCCAGGTGCAGACTCTCCTTTTCCCCGTGATTCCCACTCAGACATCACCTCTTGGGAGAGGGGACATGTCCATCTCCACCCCCGCAGCGTTTTGGGGTTGTGCTAACCCCCCTGCCCGTGCTGTGGCCGTTCTGCTGGGCGGGCTGTGGTGGGAGCGGGGCTCCAGCCCGGCTGGTGGAGGCACAGGCGGCCACGCCGTGGGAGCCGGGCTGGCATTGCCATGGCAATGGAGATAACAACGGCAGCTGCCAGGCGGAGAGCAGGAAGGGCAGGGATCTCCAGCAATGCCGCGGCCACACTCGCCCGAGCCAGGGGATCCCAGCCCAGAGCCCATCCTGTGACATCCCCTGTCCGAGCTCTGTAATGGGCTGGACAGCAGTGAGCACATCTTTGCTGTAGTGATGCCCTTGGCACTCTTCACACCTGCAGCAGAGCCTGAGGTTGCACTGAAAAATGCATAAAAATAAAGATTCAAACCCTCCAACCTGTCCACTGCCAGGTTATAATTAATTCCCGTTTGCACTTCCGTCCAATTTCCCTCACACTGCTCCTGACCCAGACCAATTGTCGTATGAGGTTTCTGTAATTGCTAATCTTATCAAGCACATCGGTGTGAAGTGAGAACACTGCAATTAGCAGGGGCAGGAGCCACAGGTGAGCTGCTGCTTGGCGAGTGTTTGTTTCACCTGTGCCAGGGGAGGATGTGTGCTGGCTGCAGTGCTTGCCAGGGCTGTTCCTTGCCCAGTCTGAGCAGGATGGGATCCTCAAGGCGACCGAGGCCACAGCAGTGCCCAAGCCACCGAGCCCCAGGAGCTCCACAGTCCTGCTGGCAGCCTCTGCACCCTCTGCCGGGGTGGGGGCTCACCTTTCCCAGCCCACATCACCGTGCTGCAAGGACATCGGCAAGGAGTCCTTGAGCGGTCCCAGACTCTCTGAGCGGGCTCAGACAAACAAGGTTTAAACCCGCAGGAGATCCGGCTCCGAGCTGCCGGCTGGGAACTGACGCGCTTTTTTGCGGACAATCTGTTCCCTCCCACTGCCGCTGGCTACCTGCCCACCCCAGCTCCCGGCAGAGGCGTCGGGTGGCGAGAGCGGGTCTGGCCACCGGGGCAACTCCATAGAAGCCCCCAAGTGCCACAGGGCCAGGCTGGGCTGAACGGGCAGTGCTGGCAGCCCCCGGGACCAGCCGTGGCTGCAGAGCGGCAGCTGGGAGCAGAGAGCAGCCCTTCACTCTCCCAGCTGTTCCTCCAAAACAGGCGGGTGACCTTCAACTGGGGCAAATGGGGCTCACAGGCTTGTCTGGAAGTGGCCAAGCGCGTCGTTGGCTCTATGGGGAGTTCAGGGGTATCAAACATCCCCGAGGCGCAGGGAGGGGGCTCAGACAGCTCCGAGTTGCGCTCCCGGGCGCCAGGAGAGCATCGCAGCGCAGGCTGCCCCGCCGGTGGCACAGGCAGGGGGTGGCAGGGTCCCCACCCTCGCCGCAGCTGTGGAGTCCGTGGGGTGGTGTTGCACGGGCGCCTACCACAACCTCTCGCTTCGCCACCCCCAGCCGTCTGTCGCTGCTGACACTCACCGACAGGAATAAACTCCAACACCTACCATATGCTTTGCTACTTCTGCTGCCCGCGCTCACTTGTTACTATCTATTTTCAAAGCTGGGGCAGCCTCTGCGTGGGGCGGCTGCTGGGCCAGGCCCCAGCAGTGGGGAGACGAGCTACGATGGGTTGCTGCTGTTTGTGGCACAGATGAGTGCAGGAAATCTCTCTCTGGTGGTCTCACTTCTGTTCTGTGAACAATTCTCCCTCGTCAGCACTTCCCGTGTGGGCACCAGCTCTGGCGCTCGGCTGGGCCAGCTGCTGTGCCGGTGGCTTAGGTGATGGTGGAGCTGGTTGGTGCTGTCCTGCCCTGCCCAAGGGGCTCAGCACGCTGCTGGTGTGACCCTTCCACAGCAGCACCCAGCCCTGCCGTGCTGTGTGCAGGCACTGCCCGCTGGCTCACAGCCACCGTCACGGCTCAGAGGGCACGGACAATGCTCCTGCTTGGGCGGTGCCCCGAGCTCTGGTCCTGGGCTCCATCCAGCCCACTCGCCCCTGGCCAGCAGCAGGACACCAATGGCCTGACCGTTCCCTGAGTTGCTCCCTGCCACAGGGACATGAGCCAGCAGGATGGCTCCAGGTTCTGGGCGGGGGAGCCGCATCCTCAGGACTGTCCCCAAGGAAAACCACGGGGGTGGGTGCAGTGAGCAGTGGTCAGCGTGTGCCCCCAGGCCGTGAGGACGGGAGGATCCTGTGCAGGGATGGGCACAGCCCTCCCCTGGCACATTTAATCTCAGTGTAGAGGCACCGTGAGCAGTCTCTTCCTCATTGTGAGCCGCTCCGTTTGTTTACGACTCTCACAGCCAGGAAAATTCATCTTGTTTCGAGAGTGGATGCATCTCGGCTCATCCTCCAGGTGCCAGAGCTGGTGATGCTGTAAACGACAGAAGATCCTTAGAGCGGAGCTCGGCTGGGCTCAGCCTGCGCCTGTCGTGCCTCCTCGCAGTGTCACCAGTCCCCGGGGCCGCGCAGGGGACAGGCTGTGCGTGAGCAGAGCCCAGCGCCGGCTGCCGGCTTCCCCGGGGCATCCCGCGTCCCGCCCCGAGTTTTAATTGCACCATGCCGCTTTGATTCCTGGCTTTAATTGCAGCCTAACGAGGCCCGGGCAGCAGGAGAGGAAAACATCAAGCTTAAAGGGAAACAAATCAGGAGAGAAAAGAACATTTACTGGTGACTAATAGGTCCGTGGCTCGGCGTGTGTGTTTGCCTGCCACAGTGCGGGACGTTGCCAGGAGGAGAGGGGATTTCTTCCTACTTGGCAAGCCGAGCCGCACAGTGCAGTGCAAGGAGAGAGGATTTTTCCTGGGCCCATGCCGTTTCTGTGTTATTTTTAACGCCCTTTGCACAAAAGCTGAAACCCATCCTGATTTCCGGGTAAACAGAGAAGATTTTGCCTGCTTTCACAGGCAGGGTCGGGGCTAAATAATCCGACGGTGACAGATGGGCACGTTCACACACTGCACTGGTCGCACCAGAGGAGATTGAGACTGATTTGGTGAGAGGAAAGGATGAGAGTTTCTGGTGCTGGCACCCAGAGCCCCGGAGCAGCCACCACCTTCACCGAGTGCCACCACGCTGGGTGAGGATGGGACAGGGTGGAGAGGTTGTGGTGCTGGGAGTCCCTGAACACGAGCCCAATTCCCTGGGAGGGCTCTGCCCAGGACTCCCTGAGCTTTCCTTGTGCACAGAGCCCGGCAGTGAGGCACTGACCAGTGTCCCCAAGAGTTGCCTGGGGGTGGCTGAGGTCTCTTCGTGGGCTGAGGCCAGGGAAGCTTTGCTGACATGGTGGGGGATGCCAGGGACAATCCCACAGGCAAGCTGGATGGGGCAGGGAGTGAGCAACATGGGGATGGGGACAGGAGGCATAGCTCAGGGGTGCTCCTGATGCCCACCCTGCTCAGCACCATCCTGCTGCTCTCCCTTGGCTTCTGGGGTGGCCCCACAGACATTTGTGCGGCTCCAGCATGGCTGTCTGGGCTGTTCCCCCACACCAGTGAGAGCTGGGATCTCGTTAGTGAGCTCTTGGACTCTGAGCATCTTGGAAAACAGCGCTTGCTAATAAGAGAAAAAGAATGACAGCAAATAAGCCCAGCCACGGGAACATGGCCTTTTCATCCAGCATTTTTTATTCCCCCACATTCTCCCCCCTTCCCTTCTTCGCCAGTGGACTGAAGCCACTGTAATAAAATTATTAAATATAAAAAAAAAATATGTAGCCCCCACCTCGATGCGGCAACCATGGAAACTGGATCAAGGGGACACCTGTACATTTCCATTCCGGGCTCCTGCTTGCTGAATATACAGAGGAGCACTAATTAAAACCCCAGTGAGGATGGCAGGCGGGGGGAAGGAGCCAGCCCTGGGAGGGGGCTGTGTGGCTGGGAGGTTCTGCTGGTGCAGGGATGGGCCCTGCCAGGTGTCCAGTGAGCCATAAAAACCACCTGATGTTTCCAGCATCCCTCTTGGATGTGGAGTAGGTGCTTGCTGACCCTGAACACTGTGCTAACAAGGTGACCCCAGTCCTAATGCACCCCTGAGTACCAAGGGGCCCTGGGGACCCCATCTCAGCCCCAGGGATGATGCTCAACAGGGCAGGGCAGAGCTGCACCTCAGTGATTTCATGCTTTTAACCATTTCAGCAGGAGGAAGCTCCCTGACCTGGCACGTGAGCACCTCAGAGGAAAAGGCTGTGTTTAACCTGCAGGTTTATTTTTACTGACAGCAAATGGCAGTGCCTGGAACATTCCCCTCTTTGGAGTTAATTTTTACTGAAGCTCAGTTTTAGTCATTGTTGTCTAAATCTGACTCCTCCACATTTATCCCACGAAAAGCTCCTGCAGCTCAGCCCTCAGGATTTCAGTGGCCCCAGGGCTGGTGCCCGGTGCCAGCTCCTGCCAGCCCACAGGACTGATGGATGGGGAAAGCTTTTCCTTTCATCAGAGCAGAAGTCAGGCTGTCCTCTTCCTGCCAGAGGTGAGCAGAGCACTGAAACCCTCTGATTGCCAATGGATGGTCTCAAATCAGTCCCAAGTGTCCTTCCCAGCTGGAGCCCACAGCGGGGCTGGCTCCTGCTGTGTGGCCATCAGTCCCAGGGGCTCACGCTGCACCATGGCTGGGGCTGGAGCGAGGGCTCTCTGGTCACTCTGCCAGGCTGTTTTCCCAGCAGGCTGCTCATTTTCTCTGTTTGGGCTGTGGAGATGACAGGGTGTGCTGAGCAGGTGACCATCCTCCTCCTCGGCCCCTCTTCCCCCATCAGGACACCCTGGTCTGGCACAGGAACAGCCCGAGCAGGGCAGGGCTCTGTGCTGCCCCAGCTCCAGAGCAGGGCTCGGGCTCCACAGACACCGAGGCACCAGCAGCTCCCACCAAACCACGGACACACGGGGCTCTGGTGAAGGGGCTCGACTTGGGCAGAGAGCGCAGGAAGGCAGCTCAACTTTGGGGAGAAGAAAATTCCTCGTTTCCATGGGAACCGGAGGAGGAAAGTTTCTGGGGCTGCGCTTGGGATTCTGCCAGCCAGGCGAGGCAGCGGGACCCCGAGGCAGCCATCCCCCCTCTGCTCCCTGTCCAGCTGCCAGCCCCGCTGCCTGTGCCCCCAGAGGTGCCCCCCGAGATGAGGGGTGTGCCAGAGCTCCTCGCCCTCCCCTTCGGAGCTGTGTCAGATGTGATCTGACATTTAGCTCTCAGCTCAGCGAGGAGATGCGGCGATAACTCTAATCTGCTTTTCTCCTCCTCATGCTCTCCCTGGAGGCAAAAGCTGCTGCTGGGAGAGCAGGGGGGGCTCTGGCAGCTCGGCACAACCGCACTGCAGAGCTGTGCTGGGGGTCTGGAAGGTCCCGAGGATCCGGAGGTGTCCCAGCAGCACCACGCCCTCCTCACCCATGCCCTCCCATCAGGCAGCGGCAGCTGGCAGGACCCGAATTCCAGTGGCTGGAGCTCCTTGGGGACATCCCAAAGCTGCAAGGACAGAGGCACGGCAGCACCCTGGCATGGCAAACAGCCCCCAAGTCCAGGTGGCAGTGGCCCCTGCCACACCTCTGCACCCATCACCCGTCTGCAGCCGGGTGTCAGAGCCACCCTGGCCCGTGTCTCTCTCTTTTCTGGTGTCTCAGCTCCAATTAGCGAGGCCCCTATTAATTTTTTCCACTTAGCAGCTCACGTCAGTGTCAAGCTGGCAGTGTGAGCAGCAGGAGGGAGCCGGGGCGGAGGGGAAACAGAGTGTTGGGATCAACCCAGTAATGAGGCACACAGGGGCTGGGCCTGGCTCCACAGCTGGCCGGGGATGGGAAGGAGTCCCTGAAGAGCAAAACCATCTCAGCATCCCTCCCTGACCTGTTGGCTCCCATAGTTCAAGTCACAGACCAGGTTTGGTGGGGATTTGAGCCATCTTTGCAGGCTCCTGCAGCTGCAGGCAGAGGCTGATCCCCAAAATCCCCACAGCAAGGGCCAACCTTCACCACCTGGCCTCTGCCCGGGGCAGCACCACCCTCCCCCTGCTGTGGGTCCCACGGGGTGAAGCCAGCACAACTGAGACCCCCGAGACACCCCCCAGGCCATTGGAGACTGCCTGGAACAGGGGGTTAATGAGGTATCCAGATGGAGCTGACCTTTCCACCTTTCCACCTTTCAGCTTCACCTGCAATTCCCTTTTCCCTGCCATTATCTGCATGGATGCCTGTGGATTTCATTTCCATATTCATGGTGTTTTAATGACCCTGTAATATCTTTATGTTCTGCAATTAAATGTGGAATCTTTTTTTTTTTCTTTTTTTTTTTTCCTTCTGCAGATTAGCATCTGCAAAGGATCATTTGTGGCATTTGAGCAGAGGAAAGGAAGCCTGTTCAGGGGGGAGACGGGGTTAATTAAACTTCAGAGCACAGCAGGCTCCACCGCCAAATATCCTTCTTCCAGTGGGACGAGTGAGGGTGAGGAGGGAGCAGCTCTGGGCTGCTTTACAGTCAGATGGCTGGGCCGCCCCTGGGGCAGCTCCTGTGGGTGTTGGAGTGGCTTTAAGTCATGCAAGCACACACAAGGCACACGTGTGCATGCACAGGGCTCCAAATCTGCATCGAGATCCCTGCCACGGGCTGCAAACCAGGACTGAACCGCTCTGGTGTCACCCCAGTGTGGGCAGGGCAGCCAGGCAGTCATCAGAGTCCTGGTGAGGCCATTAGAGCTCCTATCGCTCCATCTCCATCCCCGAGGCTAATGGACATCTCTGCCGCTGCACCACCCCCTCCCTGGGACGGTAATTGGGTTTCAGCCCTGTAAGATGGATGGGGCTGGGCTGAGAGTGGAGCAGAGGCAGCTCTGAGTAGGACAGACCCCCCTTGCCCTCCATCTACCTCCTGCTCCTCTGCTCGACCAGCCCCAGACCTCATCCAAGGCACCTCACACGGCCTTGCAGGATGGCTGGGGACAGCCAGGTCCCAGCAGCCTGGGGGAGCAGAGCTGGACTGGTGTTCAGGGGGTCTCAGCTCCTCCCTGGTGGGACATGGTGACCACAAGCAGCCCCAGCATGCTCCGTGCCTCCCACACAATCTCCCCCTCCATCTCCCCTGGTCCTTTTGAAGCTGCAGCTGTGAACAAGATGTTGTGAGTGTGAGGCCCGGGAGTGGCATGTTTGGTGCATTGAATAAAGATGGGGGATGAGAAATGCCTTCTCCTGGGGCTGTTTGATGCCAAGGGCAGCACTGAATTCATTAGGAATGCTGCCAGGCACCACCAGAGCCTCTGTCAGTGTCCAGGCAGGCAGAGCAACTCAGGCTGGTGCCCTGTGAAGGTGCCACCAATGCAGTGGCACACACGGGCACGTGGTCACACACCAAAGCACCTGTGTGTGCACAGGGCTGGAAAGGAGGGCATCATCTCTGTTCCAGGGGCTGGAAAGGAGGGCATCATCCCCATTCCAGGTGCCATCCAATCCCACACACCCCTCCAATCCCTGCTGCCACAGGGTTGCAGCTGTGGTGGACATGGTGCCTGCACAATCCCACCTTTACCCACCTCACAACACTCCCACCCCTCCTGGGTGATGCAGGGGAGGAGGGGGACTGGATGCAAGCTCCATGTCAGGACACAGGGGTGCAGGATTGGGGGCCTGGCTGCAAGGAGGGGTGTGGGATGGCCAGGCCGCTCCCTCCCGGTCCTGCCGCCACCTCCTGCTGCTCCAGAAGGATGCAGCATTTTATCATCATCCTGTGAGGCTGACAGGCACCAGAATTAATGAGTTCCTCATCAGTGCTCCCTCATTTAGCTCCGTCCCTCGGGGTTACACAGCCCCCAGACAGCATGAAGGGAATGGGGGGGGTTGTTTGCAGGGGTGAGTGTGCAGGACATGTGCACAGGAAAACAAACACACCTGTGCTACCCCTGGCCAAGGGCTGGTGGGGACAGGCCCAGGGCTGGGAGGGGACAAGCTGCCCAGCCGGGTGGATGAGGGTTCCTGGGATGCCCTGAGCCACGGGAACATGGAGACCCTGCCCTGGCAGAGGGGCACAGGGACCCAAATGTGGGCATGGCTGGCCTGCACACATCCCTCATTAAGCATCTGCTATTAATTACTGACACCAGCAAGAAGCACTTGCCCTCAGCACATATTTCAGATGCAGGAGCTTCACCAACTGCAGGATTGACCCCACAGAAGCCAAGGAGCTGTGGGGAAGCAGCAGGTCAGGAGGACACTGCACCATAGGCCAGCAAGCAGCAGTTGTGTCCCTCGGCAGCAGAGGCTTTGTGTGGCTTTGCTGTCCCCTGGGCTGTCCCTCTGGCTGTCACCACACAGCAGAGCAGGAGAGGAAAAAGACATCCCTGTCCTCTCGGCGCTGGCCTTTTTGGAATGCTGACATCCTGAAAGGATTGGCCATCCCAGGGGTGGTTTATTTGGCAGCTGTGAGGAGCAAAGGCTGTGAAAACTGCAAACCCTCGGCGTGCCTACTTGAACTGCTGTCAAACCACATCTTCCTGCCTGTGCCCTGCAGTGCCAGCTGGGATTTCAGCTCATGGGATGGCAGCCTGGGCGTTATCTGACCTGCAGGACTCATCCTGAGTGTGCAAGCCCAAGCCTGCACTGAATTTACATCTGTAGATATTGCACCCATTTTTGTGAGTCCTGCAGAGACCATGATATGATAAGTGTTTTACTGTAAATAAATTACATTTGTGGGTTGTAACGACTTGAAATGGAAGGAGGAAGAGAGGGAGGCAGGCTGGGAGGAGAACAGGACAAGAAGGGAACTATATTGGTATGATGCTCACCTTGACCCAGCCATCCTATCACCTGTCCTCTCTGCCTCAGAAAACCTGGAAGGAGCCCCTGGAAGCTGTGTTGGGCAGCTGACAGCCACGGCACAGTTCAGAAGTACAAACATTCGTCTGAAAGCTTACATGGGTGCAGTGTTTGGAGTAGCAGAGCTCCATCTAGCATTGGTGAGAACTGATGCTTCTCTAAAGCCTAATTCACAGCTGCTTTGTTAAGCTTTGGAGCTGTTCTGTCTGTCAGCAGCCTCAAACGACCGGAAACCCAGAGTTTTTTATAGTCCAGAGCTTGTCTGTGCCCTCCTCGGCATCGAGCCCACCCCACACCCACGGCAGGACACAGCCCCACACAAACCTCCCCTTCCCCAGGCACATTCCTTTACCAATACTGACACCTTTTTTTTTCCCTATCAACACTGCTTTTTTTCATCCATGTAAACTTTTTTTTTTTTTTTTTCCCAATCTACAATCCATTGTGGCTAAACACCATCAAAGAAAAAGAATTTGCTCTTTGTCTCAGGGCTGCAAAGCTTTTTCAAGAAGCAGAATTGCTTACCAGGCAGGGCACAGGTGGAGGAGAGAAAGCAGGACACGATGTCAGGCCACCCTGGTTTTGCAGGCAGATCAACCCTGGATTCAGCCAAAGCCACTTCTCCCAGCTGGGATTTGCTGTCTCCGTCCACAGAGCAGCAATTGTACAAGAGCTGCTGTCAGAGTGTCCTGACGAATCACTTGCCAACCTGGAGAGTCTGAACCACCCAGTATTCCACTGCCCTTCAGGCTTTTTAAAATGCCTTTGAAAAATCTCAGAATACTGATTGTCAGGCACTAAAATCTCTGAGTTAGGATGATGGCTTCAGCCACAGGGATGGGCGATGTGCTGCCTTCAGAGCCTGGCAGGGCTGCAGGATGTGTTGCCTGGTCATTCTGAGGACAGAAATCAATGTCCCAGGCAAAGGAGGTGTCTCCTGAGAGGTGTTTCACTGTTCCCTCAGGGAAGTGCAGCTGTCAGTGCAAGCACTAAATGGAGAAGTAGAAGTTGGCTGGGGCACTGCTCCAGCACAGACCCTCAATGATGAGTGGAGCTCTCCCCAGACCTTAACCCAAAATCCCAGACCTTGAGCCAAACCTCAAACCCCCACTTTCTGCTTTTTGTGGCGACAGAACACTAGGATGCACTGCTGGGAGCAAGGCAGAAAGCAGCCGTTTCAGCAGACGTTTTTCTGAAGCAGGAGATGAGACTCCTCTTTTTATTGAACAAACAGCATCTGCAAACTGTTAGTCCTTTGAGAAGAGCCAGACAGCTCCCAGCAAGGGAACAAAGAGCTGGTGAAGTGCTCTGGTTCTCAGCTCGAGGGCCACCACCACTTCAGAAGCACTTGATAACACTTTGCTTCCTGAGCTCAGAAGCGTGAGCAAAACCCAGCATGGAGCCAACAGCCAGGGTGGAGAGGCTGCTCCCAGAGACTGAGCACGAGGCCAGCGTGGGCACAGCCAGAGGCAGATCCAGACACAGGCACTGGTGTGAGCTGGATGATGGCCCACAGGATTGATCACACGGTGAGATCTGGGGACAAATGTCCCTGTGCACTGTGTCACTGCACACCCCGAGGGAAGGGCTGCCTTGCTGGCTCAGCCATGAGTCCTTGAGGGATCAGGGGGTCCCCGAGGAGCTGTGGGGATGGGGGGGAGCCTGGCAGGGCTATTCACTGCAGGAATCCCTGCAGATGGGTTCCTTCCTCGTGCTGGAGGATTGTTCTCTGAAAGCGTGTGGTCATCACCAGTTAAACAGAGCTGGAAAATCCCACCACGTAGCTTCTACAAGTGCATCTCCGGGGTTCTTGAAGCACAGCCACAGCGAGGAACGATGAAATAGTGTCTACACCCCAGTTCTTGTGAGGCACAGACCCTTCTCTCTGGGCTCCAGTCCTTATCTCCCTCTTCTGTGAACTCTAAATGACACGCAGTGACTTTTTATCACGGGAGTGATCAGTGAGGATCCCTGAAACTATTTCCTGGAGGTTCAAGCTCGTGATACGTGCTGGAGGCTGGGGTTGTCAACACGGCTTTTCCTCTGACCTGTGTGGCCCCCGGTGTGTCCCTGTGGCCTGGAGGAGCTGGGGACCCGGCCCAAGGGACCCGGCCCAAGGGACCCGGCCCTCAGGGATTCATTTCTTTGCGGGGCTGGAGCCGCGCGGCCTCACAGCGGCGGCCCCGGTAGCGACCAAAAACGGCCCGGCGGGTCTTCGGGGAGAGCTGCTGCGAGCACCGGTAGCTCCACTCCTCTCCCTCCGTGCCGCTCCCCAGGGACATCCCCGGGCGCTACCGGCGGGGCGGGACAGGAGCTCGGCGCAGACCCGGCCCCGGCCCCGAACCCGCAGCGGTACCGGCCCCGGGACCCGAACCGGAGCCCCTCAGGCGGCCCCGGGCCGGCCCCGCCCCCTCGCGCCGCAGCCAATCAGCGCCCGCCGCCGCATCCGGGGCCCGCGCCCCCTGCCGCTCGCGCTCGGCCATGGCGGAGGTGAGCGCGGAGCCGCTGCCGGGGTCGCGCCGGGCCCGGGGCCGCTCCCGGCCGCGCTGGGACACCGGCACCCCCGAGCCACGGCTGCCCGGGGCCGGCGTCCTGCGGCAGCGGGGTGATGGGCCGGCGCGGGCCACCAGGGCGGGGGCCTAAGGGCCGAGGGACGCCGAGGCCCTGGGCGGCAACGGGCCGAGGGGCGGGGGCGGGCTGGGGCCGAGGGGCGCCGGGGCCGGGCGGGGGGCGCCGGGAGGAGCGGGCAGGGGAAGGGGCTGCTGGGCGGGAGAGCCGGGGCGGGTGGCGCCGGCGCGGGGACCCCGCGGTCTGAGCCGCGGTAGAGGGGCCCGGAGAGGGGCGGGAAGGGGCAGCGGGCCGGGGATGCCGGGGGAGAGGGCGGGCGGAAAGGCCCGGGGGAAGAACGGGCTGGGAGCCCCGGGGCTATGGCCCAGCAGAGCCCGAGAGCGCTGTGGAGCCGGGTCGGGGATGTGGAGCCGTTGGAATGGGCTCGCAGAGGAGAGGCGGCCTGAGCAGTGGGGCAGCACGGAGGCCAGGATCCTGGGAATGGCAGAGGGCTGGGGAATGTATCGGGAATGGTTGGTTTGGGTGGCCAGGATGGTTCTCGCTGCCTTGTTTAGGGGCCAGAAGGAAGGGGGACCGGATGGGACTCCCCACTGCCTCCCCGATTGCCTTATCGTGTTTGCCTTGGTGTCTTGTGCTGAAGCGTTTCTGCCATCTTTCCCTCACACTTTGAGCTGGTGATGCCATTTCCCATGTCCCCCAAATATCCTTGACCTGTTGTAATAGTTGTTGTGACACATGCACACTTCATTTCTGTGATGTGACCCTCATGGTGACCACAGCATGGAAAGGTGCTGGGAAGAGTTCGAGGTACTCTGTGGCAAGATCTCAGATCTCCTTTGGCTGTGACAGCATCTTGTCCAAGGGCAGGGCTTCTCTTCCAGGATATTTCAACGTTCTGCATGAGGAAAGTGCTGCCTGGCCTGTTTGCCCATCCACCATGGTTTGGCCTTTGGTGGAGCACCAAGGCTGTTGCATTCACTCGTGCCAAAGTGTTATTTGGGCACATTGTTGGGCCAGAGTGTTGTCTTGGCACCCTGCAGGGCTGTGGCTTAGAGAGGTCTGTCCAGGGGACATCCAGGATTGTCTTCTGGATGAGGTTTGGCTGTGGAACATCTCTGCTGTGAGAGTGCACAGGTGTGATGGGGCCCTGACCTTCCTGAGCAGTGCAGAAGGTGGTCTGTGTGTTGTGTCATCTGTTCGTTCTTCGGTCTTTCAGAGACGTAACTTGCAGGACAAATCTGTTTCCATCCATGCTGCTTCCCTCTGGCTGCAGCTGGAGTTTGTGGAAAATGGCCCCATGGCCAAGGAGTGTGGACAAGGCAGAGGAAGGAGGAATGCTTCTTGCTGAATCTGAAATGTGTGTTAGACTGGCTCAGGAAACTGCGTTAGTTATTAAAGGATAACACTGGAAAGGGAGATTTCTTTTTTTTGCAAGAGTTCTTTCAGCGTGGAAGGTTTTCTCAGGGTAGACATAATTGGCCTCACACTGTAAAACAACTTTGTCAGGGCAGAAAGCTCAGACTCTACCTCTGCCCGTGTTTCCTAAATGATGGCTGAACTTCATTCTGTGTGCTCAACACCTTGAGTCCACATCTAAGGAGAGAGTGCAGGAGTCACCCAGGAATACAAACATGAGAGTGAGTAGTTGACCAACCTCAGTGTAACTTCTGAGAGAAAAGTTATTCTTATGCCTGAGCAGAAGCTGGCAGGAGGAAAGCAGTGATGGGGACGGTAAAGTGAGATTAAAGTAATTTAATCTTCCTTTTTGCCCCCCAAGATTAAATGTCCCATGGGCATAGGAGCCAGTTTCTAGCATCACTGGAACTGTGAGAAGGTGGAGTTCCCTGCTGTGACCTTTGGTGGTGATGGAATCTCTCACCAGCAGTAAGAGCAGTGACACCCTGGCCCAGAACCATTCTCTGTGTTTCTGGTGCGTGCCATGCTCTTGCATTTCTGCCTCCTGTGTGATGTTTGGATTTGAAGTGTCAGGCTGCACCTACCTCACCTTCAGACCAAGTTACATCCTATGGCATTGCTAATTAGGGCAATCAGGAATATTCTGTCAATCAGTTGCATATTTAAGCCAGGCCTGGCTTTTTCTTCTATTCTTTTGACTCTTGTTTCTGGGGTCTTCTGGATTTGTGAATAATCTGACTGATTGTTCCATTCCACATGTGTTTAAATTTGGGCATGGAATGGGCCATTTGCTTTTCTGTCACTTGTTTCTTGTTTCCTCAGCCCCAGCAGTGCTGGTTATTCCATGGTGACTCCAGCATTCCCACTTGTTCTGGTGCTCAATTACTGCTTCAGAGAACTAAACTCTTGATAAGTTATGGAATCGTCACACTGTTGTAGTGGCCAATCCTCCTGCTTTCAGCACATGGTTATTAATAGGAGATCTCATTGTCCCTGAAATATTCTTGACACCTTTTCAAGCCAGCCCATCCATGCCAACAGCTTCAGTCTTTGTTTTCAGAGGCCTTATTGATCTGCAGGCAAGGAGGTGCCATTGATCTACAGATCATTGCCTGGCAAAGTGAGTTCTGCAGATTGTCCAAGACCTGGAGGGAGTAAGGGTGGACCACACCCTTTCCATGAAGCCACTGTTTGCTTGGAAGGATTTATCCAAGAGGGTTTTGTGTTTGGTCACATTCCAGCAAAGCCCAACAAAGGCACATTGATAATTTCCCAATATACAGAGACATTTCCTGGTATGACCATCCTCAAAATGGAGTCATTCCCCTTCTCCTTTCATCATGCCATAACTTCTCCCTTCTCTTTTTGTGTGCATGGTTGCAGGGCTCTGTCTGGAGCCAGGGTGGTCTCTGGGGGTGTTATCTTGGGAGATGGTGGACTGGAAGCATCTCCTTCATTATTATGGAATTTCTAGTCTGTATGTTGATAGCTGAAGGCTATCACAGACCCCACAGTTTGTGGTGGCTTTTTTTAGTGAATTCTTTGCTTTTTTGTTAGAAGTTAGATTTTAATGTGAAGCTATACTGTGTTTTCTTAAATAAATTGTAAGAAGCTCTTATGGCAGGCTGTAAATGTCCTGGCTCCAACTGAGCCAGTGAGGAGTGATGGTGCAGAGCTGAGATGTTGGTGGCTGAGTGTCCTACAGAGATGTCACTGGGGTCTGGGGTACTGACTCTGGGATTTTTCTTCTGCAATCAGGTGCTCTCAGTCACCCAGAAGCTTTGGTTGTTTACCTGCTTGCTCCCTGCCTAGGCTGAACTTGATGAACAGCACTTCCATGCACATCAGCCTGAGGAGCAGCAGATGTTCTGTCTGGGTTGTTTTCCCCAGCCCATGCTGCTGCCTGAACTTGTGACCGAGCACCAAATGCCACCCTGCAGGTGCCTGTTCTCGAGCTCTGCCTGGCTCAGCCTCTCCCACCTTGCCTGTGCCTCTCCTGCTCCTACCAGGCTCCTTCCCTGCCTGCTCAGCTGTGCCTTTGCTCGTGCCCCTGAGCTCCTGGCTGCAGGGAGGCATCAGGGAGAAGCCAGGGTGTTGTGGCTGGCTGCTCTCTGAAGGATGAGTCCCTAAAAATGCTGTGCTCAGACACAGTGTGTGTGTTTAGAATAACAGCTGAAGATCCAGCTCCTTCTTTCAAGTGAAGATGTAAACCATGAAGGTCTGAGATCTCAAACTGGTGGGGGGATAGGTAATGAATTGAGTGCTGGAGGTAAAATAGATGGAATGGAAACACATGGACTGAGGGGAAGGTGAGGAGTCCAGGAAGAACTGTTCAGTACACCCCATGAGCTCTTTTGGACAGCACAGCTCCTAACACTGCCCTCTGGGGGTTTGGGCAACTTTTGCTTTGAACTTAAACAAAATTGCATTTGCTGGTGGGGTGACTTGGGTGGAGGGGTGTTGTGTTTTTAAGGAGAGCTGTCTCAGCCGTGTTTTTCTCTTTTCCTGAAGGCCTCTGTTGGGCGGCAGAGCCCGAGGGTGGTCGCGTACCCAGCCCGTGGCCTGTGTCCTGGAGAGCCGGCCCTTCAGAGCGCTGCAGGTACCGCCGGGCTCCATCCCTCTGTCTGCTCTGGGTTCCAGAGGAAACAAAGTTTCTGTTTCCCTTCTCCTTGAAACATCTCCCCTGCCTGTTGGTTGATTCCCATGCTGTTTGATAGAGGAGGAAAGGCTTAAAGATGCTGAAGCTCCTGCAGGTGTTGATTTGCACATTCTTGAGCAAGGGGTGATTACCCTAAAAATGTCCCCAGGTGACTGCAGTGTGTAGACACATTGTGATCCAGTGAGGAGTGAGATACAAATACTCAAAAAACCTTCAGATTCAACTTCCAGTCAGTTGTGGGACTCAAATGTGCATAGAACTAGGCTTTGTGCTGATGCAGTGGCTGCTGCCAGTTGTGATCTCTGTTCCCCTCTGTTCTGCCTAATCTCTTCTTCTGGCTTACAATGTCTGTACACACACAAGAAGGGATCATCCCTGGCTTTGTTGCATCTCAAGATTTCGTCCATGGTGGTGCTAGTGTCCAACTTCTTCTGATCCCTGCAGTTGTGTCAATGGGCTCAGCTGATCATCGACTGAACCTGGCAGAGATCCTTTCCCAGAACTATGGTGTGAGGGAAGAAAGGGAGGAAGATGATACTCAGGAGAAGCAGAAATCTTTAGAAGAGCTGGAGAAGAGTTTCAGTGCCTCTCAGGTAAAGGCAGCAGGGGAGGGGAAGGGAAATTACCTGGAGGATTTGCTTGGTTGCTGTGTGAAGCCCTGACTTCGCTGTGGGTGGTCCCACAGAGATCTCAGTGGAACACAAACTGTTCTTGGTGACAGGGCCAGATACAAGACTGATACAGGGATTTGCTCCTCCCCTTCCTCTGCTTAAATGCAGTTGTGCTGTCTGGCATCTTTCACCTGTTTGAAATACAAAATAAAAGATAAATGTATTTTATGAATGCCCTAGACTGTATTGCTTTGGGGTGAAAGTTCCTGGCTTTTCCATACCTTTGAGAGGGACAGGTTACAGTGGGTCCCAGCAGTGTCACCTGAGGCAGCTCAGAGCCCCCAGAGGGGCAGAGTTGCCCTGACAGCCTCTGGATGTCCATGTTCTAGCTGGTGTGGTGCTCTTGTGGTTGTTCTCTTCCTGATGCAGCTTTGTCCTCCTCTTGCTCAGAGCAGTGAAATGCCATTTGAGGAGCTGCTCGCACTGTATGGCTATGAGGCATCTGATCCCATCTCAGAGCAGGACAGCGAGAGCAATGACATCACTCCCAACCTCCCTGATATGACTCTGGATAAGGTGAGAGCAGCTCTCTGCCTAGGTGTCTGCACAGGTTGTTGAGGTTCCCCCCATTTCTGAGGGGTTGGAAGGGGTCTGCCTGGCTCTGGTGTCCCACTGAGGAGCATGATGTGCAGAAACATGTGTAAAGTGTTTAGAGAAGAAGGGAGGAAGGATACCTGTTTCAAAATGTAACCAAAGATCCATACAGAGTTTTTACAAGTATTTGCATATCCATATGGGTGTGCAAAAAGACAGGGAAAGTTTGTATCTTCCTAGGTGAAGCCATGGCTCCTCCTGTTCTAGCTAAAGTCTGTACATTGTGAGGTTTGTTTTGGGATTGGGTTTTTTTTTCCTTTCTTCGTCTTTCAGGATCTTTGAGATATTTGCTGTGAGTGGAGCTCTACAGGAAGGATTGCTTGCTCATACTCTCTAGCTTCCATAGGAAGCCACTCATGACACTTGTTAAAGTGCTTCTAGGGAAAATAGTCTGGGTGTTGTGGGAGTGTGAGAGAAAATCTGTCTTTGGACAAGCTGTGGGAGGGTGAGGAGATCTGTGGATGCGGCCACTGTTGGCCAGAAATGCTTTTACTCTAGGCCTCACTACTCCTCGTGTATTTTTTTTAATTTAAATATATTTTTCACTTTCTTGTTGTTGTTAAAAGGAACAAATAGCGAAGGATTTGCTTTCAGGGGAAGAAGAGGAGGAGACACAATCTTCAGCTGATGATCTGACTCCATCCGTCACGTCCCACGATGCATCGGACTTATTCCCAAACCAGCCTGGCTGTATGTGTCACTAGTTCCTAAGTAGCTGCTGTTCACTTTTACATATGATGTGCAGGGGAGGGTGAGAATGGTTCTCTTCATTTTGTCAGTCTCCTGACATCAGATTTTCCACTTTTCCTGCTGGGGACTGTCTGCATGGCAGAGGCGTTACGGGGATTTGGGTAGGACAGGACAGAGCGTTGATGGGCAGTGGGATGAGGGGAGAATTGTCTTGAGCTGTAACTCAGAATACTGAGAGAGTGGGAATTGTTTTGCTGCTTGCTGTAATTGCAATCTGAAAGATCAGTACCTCATCTGACATCTCTAGAAGTGAATAAATTCAGTAGTAGTAGGGTGATGTATTGTGGCAGTTCCTAAATATTGGAATATGTGGGAAGCCAAAGCACATGACAGGGACTCTGCATGAAGTGGTGTTATTTGTGACAGGGACTCAGCATGAAGTGATGTTATTCTTCTGCTGTCTTGCAATATTAAGGTGTCTGAGCTCCCCAGGTTGGCCATCCATGTGGCAAGTGTCCAAATTCTTTTACTTAAAGTGAGAAAATTAAAATACAGGTAAGTTGTCGCTGTAGACCATGCTGAAAGGGACTTTAGGACAGAAAATGAAGGGAAGGAGAGGGAACGTAAAGAAATAGAATAAAAAATTCGTAACTAGAGATCTTTTCCTTTCCCACAAAGCAAACAACTTCCTTGCTGATGAAGACAAAGAGCCATGTTCATCTCCATGTGCTTCCTCCATGGCTGAGGACTCAGAGGTGGATTCCATCCCATCCAACGAGTGTAAGAAGGTAAATGACCCAAGTGCATTGGAAAGGGGGACTCCTGAGTTTGAAAAATGCATGACACCAAAGCACTGTGTTATTTCCCCATATGGCATCTTGATGCCTTGCATTTTGTGAATGGCAGTGGCAAATGTGGGTTACAAGAAGGATTTTTAACAAAAGCTCAAAATTATCTTCTGCTTCAGATAAGGGAAGTCTGTTGTGCCTTGGTAAATTAAATCTGCAGCCCATAGCCTTATAAAGGTGAAATGCTGTGCAGGATTCCCAGCAGGATTTACTGAGGGGCAACCATCTTTCTAAAAAGAGGAGCAGGCTTCCAAATTCATCCTGGCTGTGAAGGTTGCAGAAGAACTCTGCATTGCTTTATTTCTAACCTTAGCTGCTTGCCATAGATCTTCTACATTAAAACTATGTAAATGCTGAAGATGCCCACAGTATAATCTGGTTGGTAGTAAATCTTCTTAGTTACCCTATAAAATAGTCAGGCTTCACTAGAATAATAGTGGCAGAGGGGGTACCAGTAAATAAATCAGCCTTGTAGTGGTTTAGTCCCTAAATCATGAAGTACAGCCTGCATGGAGCATTTCCCATTTCAATTTGCTCACCTCTCTGTTGTGGGATTTCAGGAGATCATGGTTGGACCTCAGTACCAGGCCACTGTTCCCATCCTCCGCTTAAACAGGCACAGGCAAAAAGGTAAGGGAGCCTCTTCTTTGTGCCTGGTTTGGGTGTAGGGCTGCTGGCAGGGGGATCTGATGAGCTCTGGATCACCAGTCCTGCTCTGTATCTCCAGGCTTGGCAACTTTCAGTGCTGACATTCGGATTTACTGGCTGAAATGAGCCTGAGTTAATAGGGCTGGGAACACAGGTACAGAATTGGTGAAGCTCACAGAACTGGGTTGGTGTGACAGGTTTGCAGGAGGGGGTCTCAGCTGTAGCCAAAGAGATGGAACACCCATCTGGGGATGCTCTGGTTTTGTCTCTCTGACATCTTCCTTAAGCAGTGAGTTAGTGTCATTCAGTGCTCCCTGGAGGTGATCTGTTTCTGATTTTGGGATGTCTGCAGAGTAGGCAGAGGTGCCTTGATTCACAGATTGTGTCCAATAATGAGTGCAGTATGAGTGCCAGCTTGCTGAGCTTCTGGACAAGAAAGCTGAAATGGTCTTTATTTGCCAGGATTAATTAATCAAAACAGCAATCTTTGAGAATATGATAAGGCAAGTTTTGTCAGCCAACCTTTCTGAAACAATGGAAGCAAGCTGAGCTCGTGCCAAAGGCCCTAAAAGAGATATAAAGAGCTTATCTGCCTCCAAAATCAGGAGGGAAAATGCAATGCCTTGAGAGATGTTTGTCATCTCTCGTGCTGAGTTGGAATACCAAGCAAAGATTTCCTCCCTCCTGTTTCCCCCATGCATGTCCGTGCAGATCACTTCTCAAAAAGCAGCAGAATTCTCTGTTTGATTATCTTATTTCAGTGCTTTTTCTGTTAGCCTATGAGAATGAAGATCAGCTGCTTTGGGACCCAAACATCCTCCCTGAGAGAGAGGTGGAAGAGTTCCTGTACCGTGCTGTGAAGCGGCAGTGGGACGAGCTGTCTGCCAGCAGCCTGCCAGAGGGAGAGGTGGTCAAGGACAATGAGCAGGTGAGCTCAGGGCTTCCTGCAGCCCACACAGGCCCAGGTGGTGCTGGCCCAACAGTGCCACATTCCCTACAGAGGTCAGAATGAGGTCAAACTCCAGTGATCCTCATGGATAAGTGAGGGTGTGTGCCCAGCTGCGGTCTGCGGAGGTTGGTTACCCTCCCATTGGGAAGACTGGAAAAGTCAGCAGATCAGCCATTTCACAGCAGCTGTGTTTACTTCAAGCTGGCTGGGTTAGATTCTGCTGGAACTGCATCTGTTGAGTCCCAGGGTTTGTAATCCAAACTTAAAAAGTGGGGTAATCTGGTGGTGATCAAGCTGGGGTTAGCAGCAAGGTGGCTCCTGGGAAATAGAAGTTTTATGAGACAAATGTGAGTCATGAACAGGCTGGTTTGTGGTGTGTTGCTCAGGTACATGCTGTGAGGATTTCCTTCTGTTTCCCAGGCTTTGTATGAGCTGGTGAAATGCAACTTCAATGCAGAAGAGGCACTGCGGAGGTTACGGTTCAATGTGAAGGTTATCAGAGGTGAGGACCCCCCTTATCTGGGTTCATCAAGACACATGCAACTCTTTCTAGATTCTGCACATCTTCTCCAACTGTTTCTTTCTGCTACAGATGAGCTTTGTGCCTGGAGCGAGGAAGAATGTAGAAATTTTGAACATGGCTTTAGGGTCCATGGAAAAAACTTTCACCTTATCCAAGCAAACAAGGTAAGGCTGTTCCCCCCAGGTCAGGAGCAGGGGAAGGAGGCAGGTGCTCTGGCACCAGAGGTGTGCTTTGGGCCTCAGCTGACACAGGGAGTTCAGGATGGCCTAGTTCCAATCCCAGGCTTTGTGTTGACTCATGCCAGCAGGTGATGGGCTGTTCACTGCCCTGCTCTGCCTTATTTTCCAGGTGGGAGAAGTCACAAACACCACTGACCTGCATGAGTGATGTCAGTTAATTACTGATTAGCCCTTTCTGGAGTCTCAAAAGTTCTTTCCAAACTCTCAGCCCTTGCAGTACTTCTGTGAATGAGTGAGTTGAGCATGTGGATGTTTCGTAAAGTCCCCTGGGGTCCTCTAGAATGGCAGATGCTGTTGTAGGGAGAGCTGGGCCCCGGGACATGCTGCTGTGCTGGGAGTTGGCAGAACCAGAGAGTCCAGTTCTACCACTGGTTAAATGTAGGCATGTTGACGCTGGCCAGTGACAATGGATGCAGGTTTGCTCTCTCTGCTAAGTGTGCTGCTTCTGGAAATGCAGGAAAGTCCTGCACGAGTGTGTGTGGCCCACACGGGTCTGTGACAACAGCTGTGTGCTGTGGGGAGTTCTTTCTCTGGCCACCTCGGAAACCTCAGTACGTGCTTCTGTTCTGCAGCAATGTGTCCATAGCAATGTAAATCACTGTAATGCACTTTGAATTTTCTGTGCTGGTTAAATGGGAAAGTAGCTCCTTGCTCCAGGAGGTGCACCTGGATGGGGGTGGGTGTCCTGACTGGGGTGTTTCTCCTCAGGTCCGCACCCGGTCGGTGGGCGAGTGCGTGGAGTATTACTACATGTGGAAAAAATCAGAGCGCTATGACTACTTCACTCAGCAGACTCGTCTAGGAAGGAAGAAGTACGTCCTCCACCCTGGAGCCACGTGCGTGGAATATTCTCACACTAAAATTAGTAATATTAACCTCCCAGTGAAGATTCCTGCTGCAAAGCACCTCCGCTTAACAGACTGCGCTTTCTTCTCCAGAAGGTTTCTCGGGTGGGAGGATGGAGGGATGCACGGGGTGTTCTCAGAGCACAAACACTAAGTTGGTGTGGGGAGGCAGGATAAAAGAGCTGCTTGCTTGGATGTGGAGTTCCTTGTCCTTTTCTGTGTGTTGAAAGTAGTTTTGTTTCAGACAAACACATCCACAAAAGACTGGGGACAGGGATTCAGAGCTGACTTCAGTGAAAGGACTCAGTTTGATGAGGTTTTGGGAAGGGAGCTTTTTAAATTCAGAAATGCACTTATTTCTGGTGGTTTGGAACCTGAATTAATTTCCCTTTGAGGCAAATTCTTCCCTTTGAAATGTATGCTAATTACAGAAGGTACTTTTCAAAATACACCTTTTCAAAAAGGTTGAAACGGAAATCTGTTAATAGGTCAAAATGAAATATTGAAGCTGAATCAATTAAAAACATCAGACGAAGGCCTAGATTTTAATTTTTTTTCTATTTCTGATGCAAGACAGGAAAATACCTGAAATCTTAAATCTTCCCAGGGTGAGAAAATATGTTCTCATCATTTGCCCTTTGCTGGCACACTAAGGACCCACCACAGCCATTCCATGAAACTGGGTGTTCCCTGGGTGTTTGACCATGTATTTATTTCCCTTTGGAACAGGCTGAGGCTCACAGAACTGAGGGCAGTGCTCTCTAGGAAGCTGAGAACCCATGTTGGTTTATCATGGGCTGGTCTTGGCCACACTGAGATCACCTCCTCAGGGCAGAGTCTAAACCAGGCTCTGCAGAGCAGGGAGGGATGGACTTTCATTCTAGTGATGTCTCTACATTCCCTTTGCTTTATTTGTTGATGAGTCTTAATCCCAGCCACCCTTTCTCCTGCCTGCATCTCTCTGCTTGGCAGGTGGTGGCAAGGCTCTCTCTCTCTTTCCCCACAGGGATTTCACTGACAATGACCTGGATGGGGTTGAAGTGGAAAACACGAGTCGTTCTCGGAGCTCCCCACCAATTCCCTCTGCAGCTGGCTGCCTGGATGCTCACTTTGGTCAAGATCAGATAGCAATTGAGAGCACAGGTAATTTTTTTTTGTCCGTCTGCTATGGAGTTTTGGTGTCAGCAGAAGAGTCTTGTCAGTCTCTGCGTTGACCAGAGGTGACTATAAAACAGTTGTTCCTGTGTTGGGCTTGGAGGGGTGGTCTAGGTCACTCCCAAAACAAAAGGATTATTCACTGGGCACCTGAGTGAGGTGCTTCCAAAGCACTGACACAGGCATCTCCTCCAGAGGCTGGGTTAAGGCCCCAGAAGTGAGGTGCAAGCTGCTTTCATGCAGAGCTGGCTGTGAGAAGATCTGCAGGGAGCCCAACATGGGTTCATTCCCTCACTGTCCTACTGCAGATGAAGGCTTTTGTGGGCAGCTCCCAGGGGTTGTTGGCACGAGGGGATAGGATTTGGGCTTTGGCTTATCTTGCAGCGTGTCTGTGAGGTTTCCTTTAATTTCCATAGAAACACTGATGGCCTCCCATCTGCTGTGGGCATCTTGCCTTCCCTCGGTAGTGCTGGTGGGGGATCTTGGTTGCTGTAATAAAGAAACACTTGTGCCATCAAACAGATACTGTTGGGATTAAGTGGGACTGACCTGGGTGTTTGGGCATTGTGGACTCACTGTGGCTTTCTTTCCCTTGTTGTGTCCCCCTCTCTCTTCCCCCTGCCCACTGAGCAGAGCCCCTGAGTGTGGAGAGCACAGCCTGCAGCCTGGGCAGCATCAGCGAGTCGGGGCAGGGCTACGAGTGCAGCACCCCCTCGGAGACAAACTGCTCCTTCGACCCCTCGGAGGAGACGCCCTCGGGCGCTGTCCCTGTGCCCTGCCCACGCCACACTGTCACCCCCTCTGAGCCTGAGCTCTTTGCTTTGCCCCCCGCGGGACCAGGACTGGCAGAGAAGCAGGAGACGTTGCAGAACTCTGGTGAGACAATAACCATGGACTTCAGTCTCCCTGCAGACATTAATGAGGGGTTGCCTTTAATTGCTGGCGCTGTGGATTTGGACAGAGACCCTGAGGCAGTGGTGGCCCCTGCTCAAGTGTCCTTATCGGTCACAGATTTCGGTCTCATTGGCATCGGAGATGTAAATACTTTCCTGACTGCTCATCAGGCTTGCCCAGCACCTGTGGCTCGGTCAGAGCCTCTGTCACAGTGAGAGTCTCCAGTCACAAATTTGTCACAGACCCAGCAAGGACTTTGACCTGACTGAGTGAAATTCTGGAACTTCCACTGTCCTGTAGGGACAGTTTGGAGCTGTTGGTCGGAATCCGTCTTTCCATCCTCCTTGATCCAAGGCTACAGTGAAACCAAACACCTTTCTGCTCCAGTGTATCCTGGCACAGTCGTACAAAGTGGTGGCTGGCTTTCCTGAGTGGGGAGGTCCATCACCCCCCTCCTACACTGACCATGTGTTACCCCAGGTGATGCCAGTCCGCTCAGAGAGTCCCTGCCTCAGGACAGGGGACGTGTCCCTTGGCCCCAGTGGGACAGTCTGAGGGCAGAGGTGCTTTCAGAAGAGGGACGTGTCACCATCATGGTGAGGGTGCTGGCTGGTGGTCTGAGAGCCTGGGAGGGCTGCAGGGCAGTTTCCTGCAGAGGTGGGCACAACAATGCCAAGGGAGGCTGACGAGTCTTGGCCTTTCTCCCATGGGCAGTGTGTTGCAGTAGGAGCCACTCACCCTGTCCTTCTCCCAGCAGCCACAGGTCAAGACAGGCAGGCTTCTTGACACAGCTGCTTCCCCCTCCAGCAGCCACGTGTTCCTGACTCTCCACCAGCTGCAGGTGGGATGTGGTCTGGCCCAGCCCAGCCCTTGGGCAGAAGTGTCAGGTTTTGGAAAGGGATTCTGTGTGTGCAGCAGCATCATGTGCACTCGAGTCCTTCTCACCTTCCTGTGCAGTGCTGGGCCAGGGAGAACTTGTGTGGGGAGTAACAGGAGTTTCTAGACTCACAGTGATGCTGGCCAAAGAGCTGTGGTGCTGCTGCTGCTGCTGCTGCCAGGGGATGACCTGATCCACAATGCAAGAGGGTAAAATGTGGGTGAAAATATCCGTAATTTCCCAATTTGTCAGCAGAGGGAGGAGGTTGCTTAACTCCCAGGGTGTGAAGCCTGGAATATGGGTGCTAGCACAGTCCCAGGCAGGGGAGCACAGCATCCCTGGGCATCCCTGCCCCTCCCTGTGTCACAAAACAGGCTGTTCTGAGAGGGAAGTGTGTCTTTTCTGCCATGTTCAGGGAGGTGCCAGTGCTGTGCAGAGCCATGGGAGCCTCTCCTTGGGTGTGCTGGAGTCCAAAGCTGCTTCACTTCCCAGGTGTGTTCCAGGTCTGGGATTGGCCACTGGCTCAATGTGTTCTCATTCCCTTTTTTCCATGCAGGGAATGCTCTCCACTCACCTGCTGGGCAAGGCTCTGGTGCAGACAGTCCTTTCTTCCAGCTGTGTTCTGCAGCTGGGAAGGGGCTTGGGTTGAGGGTTTTTGCTAGCTTTGGTAGAGGCCTTGGGGCTGTGGTTGTGCACTTGGCTCTGCTGCCAGTGCATTTGGCAGGTACCTAAACCCATGAGCCTGCATCCTCCTTTTACCTGGCCTTGGGAAGGTGTGCCCAGCCCTGCAGCTGCATCAAACAGCCCATGGGATGTCAGAATTAGACCTTGTCTCATCTCCTAAACCCCAGATCTGGTTTGTGTGCTTTAGTAGGGATTTGCTTCGGTCCCCAGCTCTGTGCTGGGAGGTGCTGAGCCCCAGCACATGCAGCTGCCCTCACCTGGCATGGCTTTGTCAGCCAGATGTGCTGGGCAGAGGCCTCCCTCCAGTTGCTCCTGGCTGCTGGGAACAGAAAGCAAACACGAATGCCCGCTCCATAGTGGAACTGCCCAGGCTGTGATTCCCCTTTTCTGGGGGTGAGAGGAAGCTCCTTGGCTGAAGGGAGAAGAGGAGGCAGGGTGAGAGCACAGGCAGCCCTCCCAGGGAGGGCCAGGCCTTGGCATCTCCTCCATCGGCTGAGAACATTCTTAGTTTTCCTGAAACCATTTTTTCTTTTTGGTTTATTTCAAGCCCTAGTGAAAGGAGAGGGGAGCTGGCCGAGGCAGAAATCTCTTAATGTCCTTCAGTGTTGTTTACAGATTTGCATGGGGTCTTTCAACATGAGTGCAGCGCTTTTTCCACATAACTTTGAGGGAGAGGGGTGAAGAAGGCTGGGACGGGGTGGGGGGAGTCACTGGGAGAGAAGGTTTGGTTCTGATTTTTTTTTGTTGGGGTTTTCTTTTTTCCTTCTTACAAAGCACATTCACTTTGAGCCACTCCCAATGCTGGACTCTTTTCTCCCTTGCCCCCCAGCCCTACACTGTGAAGTGACACTGCCTTGAAGACCTCTCACCGTTATTTATTTAATTAAAAACCTAATTTGAAAGTGAGCCAGAAGTCTGTCTTCTTTTTGAAGGCCAAGCTGCAACAGTCCAGTGTGTAATGATGGTGAAGCAAGAATAGGGGTCCCTAATCCTCTTCTGTCCTCCCCACGTGCTCTTTTCCAGGCAGGGCAGGATTCCCTGTGCCAGGGATGCCATCCCAGAGCTTTTGCCTTCCAGTTCTACAGGTGGAGGGAGCTGTTTGTTCCCTCTTACAGGTGCCCCAGGTCCACAGCCTGGCAGCCTGTGCCAAGTCTGGGATGTTGAGAGTCAGGGGTGCATCCAAACTTCAACCAGAGAAAGCTCCTGAGGGCAAGAGCAGTGTTTCTGCTCCAACTGCTTTGTTTTTCCCCACCACAGTCTCTCTGTTCCATCACAGACTCCTTAAATTCTCTTCTGCTTGTGGCTCTGGCTGCCTGTCCCGGGCCCTGAGAGCTCCAGCTGTGCAGCCCCCCAGCTCTGCCCTGCAGTGTTGGGTACGAGGGGGGGCACAGCCCGGGGCAGGAGGGACGGGAGCGAGTTCCCCCCTTCCTCGCAGCCCTGACGAACAGCAGGAACTGTGGCTGTGCTTAAAGCCTTCAGCTGGGACCGCGGGCCCTCCCCTCCATTGCATCCTTTGACACAAAATGCTGGTTTCGGCCCTGTGTGACCCGAGCGCTGTTTCCAAGGCGCTGAGAGCAGCAGGAGCGGAACCTCCGGGCTCTGCAGACCCGCGGGGGAGCGGGGTCTAGGCTGGATTCCACACCCCCTGAGCTCCCGGGGAGGGTCCAGGCCGGGCTCTGCACCCCCCGGGAATGGGGTCCGGCCCGGATTCTGCACCCCCCGGTTCCCGGGGAGGCTCCGGTTCGGGCTCTGCACCCCCCGGTTCCCAGGGAGGGTCCAGGCTGGGCTCTGCACCCCGCGGGTTCCCGGGGAGGGTCCAGGCCGGGCTCTGCATCCCCCGGGAATGGGGTCCGGGCCGGATTCTGCACCCCCCGGTTCCCGGCGAGGCTCCGGTTCGAGCTCTGCACCCCGCGGGTTCCCGATTCCGCCGCCCCCCGGCCCCGGCTGCAGCTGCGGCTCCCGGACCGGCAGAGGGCGACACCGCGCCGCGCCCGGGACCCGCCCGGAGCCCCCGGAACCGCCCCGGGATCTCCGCGTTCCGCCCGCGACACCCCCGGGCCGGGCCGGTCCCGGGCGGCACCGCCCGCAGCCTCGGGCCCCGCGGGGTATAGTCCTGCGGCGCTTCCCCGAGGGTCTGTGCCGTGTCCTCGGAGCCCCACACTGTCACATCCGTGTCCCCACGGCGGCCCGGCCCGGAGCCCTCCCACCCTCGGTTCTGCTGGAGGCTGTGATGAGGAGGGGGGGATTTATCAGCAGTGAGACAGAGTCTTAATCTTCACATCTACTCCACGACACAGCCTGGCATCCCCACAGCTCTCCTGCCTCGAGGCTCTCGGTTGTTTGGTTGGGGTCTGCATGCAGCATGTGTGGGGCAAATCCTGCCCCAGTCGTGTGCCAGGGTCCCCATGGCACTGGAGGGCAGGAGGGAGCTGCACCGGGGCACATCAGGATTCTGTCCCCTCTCCTGAAACTCCAGGGCAGCCCGAGAGCGTTTCCAGCTCTCTCGGCTTCCCACAAACAGCCTTGACATTCTCCACAGGCCACTCATGCTGCACTTCAATCACCCGCAGTTATCAGCCATGGGTGGTTTCTTTATTATTTATTTCCTTCCCCAGACATCCGGCATGGAGCAAACAGCCGGGATGCGGCTGTCCCTGCTCCCACCAGGGAATTGCTGTGGGACCTGTGCACCAGCCTTTGCTCCTGTCCCCATTCTAGGTTTCAGCATGTCCCCAAACTCAACGGGAAGCATCAGGAGTCTGTTCTGCTCCCAGGACGTCTGAGGCTTAGGAAACACAGCCCAGTGTCTCAGCGGGTAAATCAGTTCCTGTCTCACCCTGTGTGCTCACACCGGTGTCTGCTGCATCCACAGGCTCCTGGACGTCCCTGCTTCCCCTCAAGAACCCATCTCACCACCGAGCCTGCAGCACATCTGCTCTGCACAAGCCCCCACCAATGCAGCCAGCACGCTTCAGGGGCAGAATTTTCCTTTTTGTCCCCCTTTTTTTTTTTTTTTGTCCTCGGGACACAGGCCCGAGGCGGGTGGGACTCGGGCGGCTCCCAAAGCGGCCTCGCTCGCTTTCTTCTCCCCCTTCCCCTTGGCGCAGCGACGGGAGGGAACCGAGCCGAGGCGGGGAGAGCGGCCAGGCGGGGCGGGCGCCGGGGGGCTCGGGAGGGCCGGAGCCGCGGACGCCGGAGCGGGGCCCGAGGCAGCGGCGGGGGGCGAGTGAGGTCTGGGTCCAGAGGGGTCCCTGCCCCACCGCACCTCACACCTGCCCCGTCCCCGCCGCTCCCGCCCCGCCCCGGCCCTGGGCGGGGGCACCAGCTCCTGCTCCGCCCCGCCCCGCCCGCCGGACTTTACCTCCCGGCCGGGCCCGCGCCGTTCCGGGCCATGTGAGCCGCGGGGCCGGGCCGCGGGGCCGCACCGGCTGCGGGATGGAGCGCAGGAAGGTCTTCGTGGCACTCGACGTGCTCTGCCTGGCGGTCGGTGAGGGCTCCGCACCGGCGCCCCAGCCGCGGGCGGCTCCGGAGCGGCTCCGCGTCCCGCCGGTGCCCTCGGTGGGGCCGCGCCCTGGGCTGGGGCCAGGTCCGAGGGAGGGACCGTGGCCGGTGCCGCCGGGCCGGGGGCAGCGTGGGCGGCACCTGCCCGGCCGATGTGCGGGGCTGAGGGCCTCTACTGAGAGCCGGGGGCGGGCGGGAGGGCGCCGGCTCCTGCCTCAGCCCTACCGCGTTCCGTCGGGGGTCCCGGTTCTCGGGGCTGTTCCCTTTTCCGGGAACGATCCCGCGGGGGGTCGGGAGCCCGGTCTGTCCGTGGCCGGGACGCTGCGGGAGGGTGCCGGGGCTCGGGCGGTACCGGGACGGTTTCTGCGCCGCCGCCGCCCTGGCCGCCTGCCCGCCGCCGAGCCCGGCGCTCCGCGGGCGCACGGAGCGGGGCCGGGGGCTCCGCAGCTCCGGACCGGTGGGTTCGGAGCACCCCTTCTAGGACCCCCTCGCCCCCCCTAGTGCGGGTAAATGTTTCTAAAACTGCCGCAAGGAAGTAACGAATTAAGACGGACTAAAAATAAAGGCCCCGATCGGGATCGCGGCTGGAGCTTCCCTGGCTGCGGGGCGGGGGGAGGCCGGGTCCCGGTGCCGCTCGGAGCGAGTTTCCCTCCTGTGGGCCGGTGCTTTATATTTTTAGGGGAGCTTTTTTTGGAGGATGAAATTATCCAGAAAGAAAATTGGTGTCTAATTTGAGCTGAAAATGGACGTCTGAGGTGTGCGGGGAGGAGGCGGAGGGATTGGGACGGTTCCCTGCCCCCGGCAGCGCGGCGGGGGCGGCGGGGCAGCTCCCGGTTCTTCATCCCTGCGCTCGCTCGGTGCGGGCAGGAGGCGGCGGGACCCCCGGGCGGGGGCGGGCGGGGACAAAGGTGCGGGATCCCGGGAGATGGAGGAACAAGGGGAGGCGGAAACCGCCGGGAAAGGCGGAACTGGGAGAGGATCCCGGCCTAAGGTGGCCTCCGGGGAGGGGGGGCCGCTTCCCTGGGGAGTGTCCTGGAATCCGTCCGTGGCTGTTCCTGAGCAGGGATGGAGCAGGGGCAGGGTGGACATTCCAGCGGGGGGCTGGCACGGCTGCTGTGCGACGCAGAGACCCCAAATCCCCTCTGGATCTCCGGGACGGTTCTGTCCCGGGTGAGCTCACAGCTCGCCATGGCCGGGGCTCCAGCGTGCTGGGTGGAAAAGATTCCTTGCCCGGGCTGACCCAGCCAGCGCAGCCTCTCTCCAGAGTCCCGAGGAGCCGGGGAAGAGGAGAGGCTGATAGGAACAAGGGCTATGGGAGGATGAGGGGAGCAAGCCAAGTGCACTGGAGTCCCCCCGTGCCTGGGCTGGGTCATGGACCAGCATCTCCCAGCACTGGCTCTCCTGGAGCTGCTGTGAGGGCTCTGCTGGGACCATCTGGGAGCTCTTCCCTGTTGTAAAACAGGTTTGCAAGATGCCTGTGCTCATTAACTTTATCAGCTCTGTCTTCCTAGGCTGAAAGACTGGGCAGTGTGAGGAGAGGGCACAGGATCAGGCCTTGCCACTGTTGTGCCTGGGGAGGAGTGGGGCAGCCGTAGAGGCTCTGTGGGTGCCCGTTTGTGGCTGTCTCATGTGGTATCTGGGTGCTGCAGGCCTCTGTGAGCTCTAATAGGGCCCTATCGCTGTCAGGGCAGTGCACTGGTGGGTTCCAGTCCTTCTGTCCTGGTACAGGTGGCTCAGGACTTCATCCCTGGGGGGATCCCTCCCTAGCACTGGGGACCAGAGACTTAGGGAGGAGAGATGGGTGCCCCTCTGTGCTGGTGTGGAGCCTGCTGGCTGCTGTCCCCAGTCCTCACCTCTCTCTGCCTTGCAGCATCTCTGCCCTTCATCATCCTGACTCTGGTGAACTCACCATACAAGCGAGGCTTCTACTGCAACGATGACTCCATCCGCTACCCCTACAAGGCAGACACCATCACGCACGGCCTCATGGCCGGGGTCACCATCAGCTGCACTGTTATCATTGTAAGGAACTGCCACCTCTTTTCCTCCAGGACAGGGTCATACTGACATGTTGTATCTGGTAGCTGGGGCCTAGAACAGCCACCTCCAGAGCCCTGGAAGGGCAGCAACACCCTCAGCTTGAGCCCTGCTCTGCTTGGCAGAAGCTCCCACTGGAGTGGCGAGAGCCACATCCCATGGGACTGGTTCCCTGCAGGGAGGGGGAGAGGGTTCCTGAGCTCCTGTGGCAGGTGTGTGCCAGGGGTTCCTCTGCCACAGAGCATCCTGCACCCCTGGGAGCTGCTCAGTAGCCCCCAGCCCTCACCCCTTGCCCCCTGGTCTCTGCAGATCTCATCAGGGGAGGCGTACCTGGTCTACACTGAGCGTCTCTACTCCAAGTCAGAATTCAACAACTACCTGGCTGCCCTCTACAAGGTGGTTGGGACCTTTCTCTTCGGAGGAGCCATCAGCCAGTCCCTGACTGACCTGGCCAAATACATGATTGGCCGTCTCCGGCCAAACTTCCTGGCTGTCTGCAATCCTGACTGGTCCAAGGTGAACTGCTCCATCTATGTGCAGCTGGAGAATGTCTGCCAGGGAGAGAGCAGGAACATCACCGAGTCCAGGTGAGCCATGGAGCCACAGGATGTGTGTCTTCCACCTGCTGGGCTCACAGTGACAGCCCCAGATGGGTATTGGGGTTCTCCTGTTGCAGGGCACAGCTTGTGGAGTGGGTAGGGGTCTTGTGGGGACCAGGTGGGGGCTGACCCATCCCTTTTGCCCCACAGACTGTCCTTCTACTCGGGACACTCTTCCTTTGGGATGTACTGCATGATGTTCCTGGCGGTAAGTGCCATGCCCCAGGAAGCCCCCACAGATCCTGTGCCCCAAGCACCCATCCCTGGGCTGGCTGCTGACCCCTGCCCTGGGTGATTCCTCCCTTCTTTGCTGCCCAGCTCTACGTGCAGGCCAGGCTGGTGGGGAAGTGGGCCCGGCTGCTGCGTCCCACCATCCAGTTCTTCCTCATCGCCTTCGCCATCTACGTGGGCTACACCCGAGTGTCCGACTACAAGCACCACTGGAGCGACGTGCTGGTGGGGCTGCTGCAGGGGGCTCTCATTGCCGTCCTCATTGTGAGTGTGCCCCGTGCAGCCTGCTGCTCGGCTGAGCTCCTGCTTGGGCTGGCACAGGCATCCCCAAACCATCTTTCCCATTGCTCTTTTCCAGGTCCACTACGTCTCTGACTTCTTCAAGCACCGTCCCCCTCGGCAGTGTGAGGAGAAGGACCCTGAGCGCAAGCCCAGCCTGCCCCTCACCCTGAGCGACCCCGACCACAATCACTACAGCTACCGGGGTGCCCCGTGACCCCAGACTGCACAGCTGCCCCTGGCCGTGCTCCTGGCTCTGGGGCAGGGACACTGGCTCTGTATGAACCATTGGCTCTGGTGCCTCTGGCTGACACAAGTGGGACAGCCCTGCCTGGCTCCCCGTGCCCGTGGTGCTGCTGGTACCCGGTGCTGCCCGTGGGAGGGGGATGTCCTCACCCCAAGGCTGCTGTCCCAGCCCTCCGTGCGGAGGAAGGGAGGGAGGGAGGGGAGGGTGGCACGTGGGGGTGGATTTATTGGGCTGGCAAAGCACACTGAGTGAAGAGCAAACTCCTTGGGAAGTCTGAGATTGCCTGGGCCGAGTGTGTGTTGTCCCTGTCAAATTATCCAGCCATACAAGTACAAATCCTCACAGGCACAGAGGGAGGAGGACAGCTGCTGGGCTAGCTATACTTTTTTGGAAAGGATTAAAGCAATCCAGAGCTCTTCTCTGCTCCATTGATTACCTTTAAGAGCAGTCCTGCCTGCCAGCAGCTGCTGTGAGCAAAGGGTGCCTGGGCAGGCTCTTCTCTGGCTGTGCCCAATTCTGCAGTGCTGGGAGCCAGAGCTTTTTGCTCCCTGCCTGCTTCATGCCTGGCTTGGGCAAAGGGATGCTCCAGCCTTTGTCCCTCCTGCAGCTTCAGCTGATGCTTTAGGGTGTGTGGTGGGGCTAGGGAGATATTTTCTGTGGTAAAGGAAAATAAATGGGGATGTGGAGCTGTCCAAATGTCCTGGGAATGTGGGAGCAATGGGTACAGAGCAGTCCTATCACGGACACATGGCTGCCTCCAGCACTGGAGTGCTGTGGGTCTCTTTTTAAAATACATGCATTTTCATTATGATGTTGTTTTTAAATTAGATCATCCTTAAAGAATGTCTGTGTCAGGCCTGTTCTCTTTTTTCGTGGATGCTCCTGGCCTTGGAGTGGATGGGCTTAAGTGTTTGGAGTTTTCTTTTCCCAGGAAAAGATGTCTGAAGCCCCTCAGCTGTGGGTGGGGGCTGTCAGGGCTGCTAAGCCATTCTCCCAGTTGCAAGGTGGGTTTGACCAGGGCTGTTGGGAGCAGCAGCACCCTCGAGCCAGGTGCTCCTTGCCTGTGATGCCTGTGAGGTGTCACATTCACAGGGGCTGTGCTTTGGCTGGGCAGCACTTTGAGCTGAAGAAAAGGTGTGGGACTCCAAGACCCATCCTAGCCAGGTCCATCCTGTCACTGCCTTTGCCCTGACCCAGGAGCCTCCTGCACTCCCCAGCATCGCAGCCCTGCTCTGTGAGGGAGGAGGGAAAGCAGGGAGAGGCTCTTGGAAAAAGTGACGCTTTGTGCCTGCAGCTCCCTTGGCTGCTGCGGCAGCCGGAGCGGAGGGAAGGCAGGGAGGGAGCTGAGAGCCTTGGAACTGTGACCCCAAGGGCTGTGCTGGGGACAGGTGACATGGCCAGGCTGGGGAGCCTGGGGGCACAGGGCCTTCTGACTGCTGGGATGAAGTGATGGGGGCTGGGAGGCAGCACCCTGGAAGCCTGAGGGTCCCCCCAGTCCCTTTGGGGTGGGATGGGCAGTCCCAGGATCAGCTCTTGCCCACACTCGGTGAGTGCAGCTCCTCTGTCCTGCTGGGAACAACAGGAAGCCCCAGGCTGGCTGCGTGGTGTTGATGTGCTTGTGCAGTGTGGGTGACTCCAGTCTAGACAAGCCCTGATCAAAAACAACCTCCCTGTGTGGAGGGAACTCCCTTTCCCTGACGCTACTTTTCTGTTTTCTTCTGAGAGCCTTCTTCCCACAAATACTTCCCTGCTCCCCCAGCAGGGTCCTTCCCCCATCCCAGCCCTCCAGGCTGGTTGTTTAATATCTGTTGGTGTAAAACAAAGCTGGAGGAAATGCCAGGGCAGGGCAGCTCTGCCGCAGGGTTTGCAAACAGAGATCTGCAAAAGCTCAGCAGCTCCTGGAGTTGGGCAGTGAGGCACAGCCCAGGTTTGGGAGCTGCCTGCTTGATTTTCCTTTGGCCTGCTGCGGTGCCCAGCAACTGCCCCAGTTCCTGGCACTGCCTCGACAGCTCCTCTGCGTAGCCAGGAACGTGCCTGCTCCCTTCCCTTGAGATCTGATTGCGCCCCTTGGATGCGTCTCTGGAAAAACCAGCTGGGCCACAATGCTGCAGTGTGCGGCTCTGAAGGGCAGGGCTGGCTGCTGCGTGTTGGGAGCTTGGCTGCTCCATCCCCCAGCTCACAGCTGTGCCCTGTGCGGGATGGGCTGAGACCTGACCAAACTCGTGGCATGCCAAGCCACATGTAAGCTGCAGGAGCTCCTGAGCCGTGTCCAGGCACAGCAGCCAGCTCCAGGTGTGCTCCCTGGCCCAGGACATCCCAGGGACAGGGATGCTGGCAAGGAGCTGCCAGAGCAGAGCAGAGCACCTGGGGAAGGCAAAGCAAGTCCCTTGTATGCTGTGAAGTTTGGGATCCATCCTCAATCTGAATGCCACAGCACTCTGACTGCTGCTGCAGCTTCCAGCTGGACCCTGCTTCCTTGAGGGTCTGAGCCACTGGAGAGGCTGAGTTGGCCTCCTGCCAGGCTGGTACTGCTTCTGTGAGCTGATGAGAGGGGAAGCAGGGTCCAGGGGTGGGATGAATCCTGTGTGCCTGTTTCTTGGTTCAAGGCTTGAGCTTGTACCTCACTGGATGGGCCAGAGCTGGTAAGAGCTCTGAACATCCTGTTTGGTGAGTCCCAGGAAGCCCCTCTGGTGTTCAGGGTGAGTTGTGGCTCTGGGCAGTGTGATGACTTGTGGCTGGAGTGTCCACCCTTTTAAGTGGGTGACTCAGGAGCTGGGGATCCAGTCCTGGTTGTGCTGGGGCAGATTTTGCTGGGGGCTGAAGCCAAGCAGCGTTGGCCTGCAAGGCATGGCTGGGACCTGATGAGAGCCGTCCTGTTCCCCGGCGTCAGCAGCTCCACGCACCAAGCACTCTGCCAACACGCCTCCCTTCCAAAATAAGCTGCTTCTGGCAGCACACAGCCAGGATCTGGCTTCCAGCCCGTCTCTAGAGGGGGCCCGGAGCTGCCTCCCCCAACCTGTGCCTCCTGGCTTCTTCCCACCGTGCCACGCAGCATCCTCCCTCCCTTCTCCCTGGCACCTGGGACTCGTGCCGGTTCCACGGGCTTGGATTGTCCCGGTCCCATCGCCGAGTTTCTCCTCGCTCTTGGCCTCTTTCCCCGGCTGAGCGGGGCAAGAGGCGGGCGAAGGGGCTGAGCTCCTCTGTGCCTGCAGCAGCTTCCAGGAGCGGGCAGCGGCCCTGCCAGGAAGGATGTTACTCATCCCCTAAACATCCCCTTCCCTGGACCGCAGCCACGGGAGATGCTGCGGCCAGATGCGCCAGAGGCCCTGGGGCCTGAGGTGGCCCCGGCTCGGGGACGTGCTGGGGGACACCGATGCCATCGCACTCCCGGGTGGGATGGGGGCAGCCCACGCCGCGTGGCGCGGTCAGGGAGGCGGTGGTGCCGGACCGGGACACGCGGAGCTGGCGGCGCTGGCCGGGGGAGTTGGGGGTGCCCGGCGCGGCGGGGACCGCGGGGACGGGGTCCGGGCTCGGGTCTCCGAGCTGCCCCGGGGGCATCGGCCGCGAGCGGCACTGTCCCGTCCCGCCGGGGCGGCAGGGGGCAGCAGGAGCCCGGCGGAGCCCCGGTGCCCCGGCCGGAGGAGCCCCAAGCTCCGGTATCGCCCGCGCTGCCCGGCCCGGCCCGTCCTGCCCGGACGCTGCCCGGATCCAGAGGATTCCTCCAGCTTCTCTTCTCCTTCTCCTGCTCCTCCTCCTCTGATCCCGCCAGCGCTGCCTCCCCCACTCCCTTTAATCGACGTTTCCGCTGAAATGTGCCCGGTTCCACGGATTTCTTTGATCTCGCTAAGGGAAGAAGGGAGCTATAGAAGAAATTAAATCGGCGCAGAAGGAGGAAAGGCGAGAGCGAAAGCACTCTCGGGGGAGGTTGTTAAATGTCTCCTCTTTCTCACTAGAGCACCAGGCAAGAAAGAACCTGTCCTCGCCGGTGCCTGTCCCGGGTCACCTGCGCTGGGCCGGGGATGTCCCTGGGCAGAGCAGGCGCTGGGTGGCACCGCTGGAGCCTCCCTGCCGTGCGGGGAGCTGGCAGCCGAGCCCGGGGAAGCGGCCAGAGGGTACGAGCAGCAGTTTTGTTTTCTGCCGCTTGCCAGGGTCCGCGCAGAGCTGCAGCGCTGCCAGGGACGTGCTCTCGGGAAGCGCTTGGCTGCGGAGCCCCGGGCCCTGCGGGGTGCCTGGCGCTGCCCACCGGCCCTGGCTCTGCTCAGGGGCAGTTCTGACCCTTCGGGTGAGGGGGATGTTCTGGCTGGGTCCTTTCCTGCCGCGCTCCTGCCACGGCATTTCCGCCGAAGCAGAGCTGCGCTGCCGGGCGCCCGTGGCTGCAGGTCCCCCGGTCACGGCGGGGATCACCCTGCTGCTGGGAGCTGCTCTCTGAGCGCACCCAGTGTGGTGTGAGCCAGGTCGTGCCTGCCAAACCTGCGCCTCTCCTCCCGTGCCAGGATGTGCAGTGGTGATGGATGGCGCTGCCAGAGCCTGGTACCAGGGATGGGATAGAGGGACTGCTGGTGAGGACAGGAGAGATGGCAGCCACATTCCAGGGCTGGAATGGCGTTTCCCTGCCCCTGCCAACATCGTGGTGATCCTGCAGCCAGCGGGGACAGCCCAGCCTGTCCCTAGTCCCAAATCCTGAATGGCTGAGGCCTCCCCGAGCTCAGCACAGTGTGCTGGGGCTGCTGCAGGGGGCTGTCCCTGGGGCAGAAGGGATCAGCAGGATCCTGCCAGGGCCCTTGCTGGGCTCCCTGTTCTCTTCTTCTCCACTCAGCCAGGCCCTCACACATGTCTTGGCCCCCTCAGCCCCGTGGTGTAATGCTGGAAAGCAGAAGGGCAGGGGGGACGGTGTTCCCAGGCCAGGGAGAGAGATTTAGAACAGAGATGGTGCCTCAGTCCAGCTCTAAACTGCTTTTTTTCTATTTTAATATTTTGCCTTAACATGACCTTGGCCAAATTATTTCCCCTCTGTTTGAGATTTATGGGCCTCTTCCAGAAATGATCTGTTCTGTCTACGAAAATAGACATCGTGCTGTTATTACATTTTAAAATATAATAAGGGTTGAGAGACTGCTCTTGTGCTGCTCTCCCCAGCAGCCCCTCTCTCTCTACAGAGCACAAACCCCACTGGTTGCAGGTGTGGGGCCAGGAGTGGTGCAATGAGAACAGGGGCATCCCCATCTCCAGAGTGGGGGGTTTCTCCTTGTCTGCCCTCAGCAGAGCTGGAGTAACAGAAGATCTCCCATCTGAAATCGCAGCTGCTCTCAGAAAATCCCGGGGCTGCCAGAGAACAAACTGGGCAATATGGGGCTAAACGTGCAGGGCTTCCCACAGTGGGACTAAAGGCGCTCAGGAGAGGCAGCAGAACCTGGCTCAAAGCTGGAAAATCCTGCTCCCAGCCCGAGGGGCCAGCACAGCCCATCACCCCCAGGACTGCTGAGTCCTTTGGGCAGGAGCAGGGCGGCCCTTGCACAGTCCTGCTCTATTTCACTGGGTTTCTTGAGGTTATGATTGTTATTGTTCTTTTCTTCCAGGGGCTGGAGGCAAGCTGCCATTGCTGAGGGTCTCTGGTTCTCCCAGTCCTTACCCTGCCAGCTCTCTGGTCTGTCCCGTGAGCCGAGCTTTGGATGGCGACAGGACCACGAGGATGAAGCTCTGGAGAGGAGGAAAGGGCTGCTGGCCTGCTCCTGGATTAAGGTTAAAGAGGGGGAGAGGCAGACAGACTTCTCACAGCTGCTGCTCCTCAAATGTTTTATTTCCTGCTCAGTGTAAGCCTGGATTGACCTGCAGCAGCAGAAAATGTCGAGCAACCACCGATCTCCCTGAAAGGAGTAAAACCACCAGAAAATCCACCAGGAAACCCAAAAGGGGTTGTGTTCACCTCGGCCTTCGGGCTGGAAGGACGGGGAGCTCTGGGAGGACGGTGGCAGCGCTGGCGGGGATGCGGGGGCTGTTGTAGGGCTGCTGGGACCGGGACATTAAAGTATCTGCCCATCCCAAGGGACATGGGGTGACGGCAGGGAGCTGGGGGCTGTCAGACCCTTTCCTGGAGCTGACAAACAGAGCTGGCCCTGGAGTCTTTCCCAGGAGCTCAGCCTGGCAGAGGGATGCTGCGGCTCCCCGCCATCACACGGTGCAGGGAATTCCCGGTGAGGCGGGACCTGCAGCCCGGGAAGGGATGTGTGGGTGGTGTGGAGTTCGTTTATTTTCTTAATTAAAAAAGACAAAACACAACAAAGAGAGGGGCGGACACGGAACGGGACACGACGACTTCTTGTGTTTACCAGCAAAAAGCCCCGAAGCTGAGCCGCTGCTGCCAGGGGTACAACCTCCCGGCTCCGTTTTGCGGGAAAGCCGCGGGGCTGGGAGGGGCCGTGCCGTGCCCCGGGATCCCGCGTGGGGGGGCGGGAGCGGCCGATCCCCGGTCCCGTCTCGGTCCCATCCCGGTCCCCTCCATCCCCCCAGCCCCGCAAGGGTTAAACCGCGGCGCCGCCCCCTCGTTCGCAGCTCGGCCTCCCTTGATTGACACCCCGCGCGCCGGCCGGGCCCTCACTGGCCAATGGAAAGGCAGCTCCGCGCTCCCCACGTGGGGGCGGCCGCTCTCTTCGCGCTGCCATTGGCTGGCGGCGGGGGCGATCGCCCGCACGGGCCAGGCCCCACGTGGAGCTGGCGCTCGCGCTCGTTCATTGATCGCGCTCCGCAGAGCGGCGGCCGCGCGGGCGGGGCGGGGCGGGGCGGGGCGGGGCGGGGCGGGGCGGGGGCTCGGCCCGGCTCGGCTGCACTCGGCTGCACTCGGCTCGGCCCGGCCCGGCCCGGCTCGGCTCGGTTCTACCGGGCACGGCTCGGCCCGGCCCGGCCCGCCCCGCCGCAGGGGCGCGCGCCTGGGGCCGGGGCCGGGTCTGGGACCCGCAGCGCGGTGAGTCCCGTCTTGTTCCGTCCAGTCCCGTCCCGGTTCGGTTCGGCTCGGTGTCCGCCGGCCGAGGTCCAGCCCCGCCTGGGGCTGGGTCGGCGGCGCGGCCGGTGCCGCCCCGCGGCCGTACCTGCGGCGGGCGGCGGCGGGGCCATTGTCTGCGCGGCGCGGGGGGCCGGGGCTGGGCGGGTCCGCCGAGCCCGGGGGAGCCCCGGGGCCTCGGTCCCCGCGGGAACGGGCGCGCTGCGGGCGGGGCCGGGGCTCCGCGGCTCCGCTGCGGCTCCCGAAGCCCCCGGGCAGCGCCGGGCGGTGACCCCCGGGTTCTTCTGCAGGGCCTGATCCGGAGCTGGGAGCAGTTTCCAGGCCCCGTCCCGAGGCTGCGGCGGGGCCCGCGCGGCCGGAGGGTCCCGGGCCCGTCCGGTGCCAAGGATGTTCCCGCAGAACAGGCCCCCGGTGAGCCCATGCATGGCCCTGTCCCCTCGCAGCAGTGCCACCCCCCCGAACCCCAGCTCCCCGCTCGATGCTGACTAACAGCTGGCTGCTGTTTCTGTGTGTGCAGCTCGGGAGCGATGCTGTGGCTCTTCCCAAAGCGGTGCTGAGCCCCAGCGCTGCGGGTCTGGGCTCTGCGAGGTGCTGGGAGCGGGATTCACCCGGGTGTGGTGGTGGGACCGTGATGGGCAGGCAGGAGCTCAGCTCTGTGGTGCTTGGTGAGGACAGGCCACCAGGTCTGTGCCATGCCCAGTGCCACCCATAGTCATAAATCCTCTCTGGCTCAGTGGCCAAACTGATGCTGACAAGGGTGACTTGGTGCCTGGTTGTGACCAGTTTCCTCTCCAACAACTCCTCCTGCATGTGCTGCTCTCCCAGATGTGCCTGTAGCCTCTTCCCTGGGTGCAGGAACCCCCTGGGGGATGTGCCAGCCTTGCTGGCAGCAGCAGTGACCCTGGAGCTCCCATCTCTGCCTAGGCCCATCTCCAGGCACCCTCTGCTGCCTCGGGAGCCGCTGTTGCTGCCAGTGCCATCCCCAGCACCCCCCAGTCCCTCAAGCTGACTTACCCAGAGACCTTGGATCGCATCAAGGAGGAATTCCAGTTCCTGCAGAACCAATACCACAGGTGAGAAGCTGCCAGACTTCACATGCCAGCATGTGAACTGGGCACTCCACTGGTGCTGGCCAGCAGCAGGCTCCTCTTGGGCAGCACTGTGCAGTGTGGCTGGTGGACTGGTCCCTCCAGAGGATTGCTGTGCCAAGCATCACCCTGGTAGCTTGAAATGACTGTTTGAGGGGGAAACTCGGCCTTTGCCTGCCAAAAACCCCAGGAGGAGGTGCTGGCTTCCAGCACCCAGCTCTAGGCTGAGCCAGAGCCATCATTTAGACCTGGAGTCCCTCTGATCTGTGAGGCTGCTGTCCAGGATCACCTCCCCTTCCCCACACTGTGCAGGGCAGAGCAAGGTTTGAAATGCAGCTAAGCTTTGCAGCTCTCTCCATTTGGGAAGCAGATGCTGGGGAGGGGGTTAAGAGTCCGTGCAAATTGCTCCCTGATGCCCAGATCCCTTTGCCGTCCATCTCCTCTTTATCAGCCCCTTCCCACCCTCTTTCAGGTGGTTTTCTTGGCTTGTGCTGGGAGATGGGATTGAAGCTGAGAGGAGGCTGAAGTGTGTGGTACACAGGGAGGGAGGGCTCTTGCTCTGTCCAGACAGGGACCTCCTGTCACTTGGAAGGACCAAGTGGGGTTGCTCCTTCTCCTTCTCTCTTCTCTTTATTTTTACAGCTTGAAGTTAGAATGTGAAAAGCTGGCAACAGAAAAAACAGAAATCCAGCGTCATTATGTCATGGTTAGTGAGCTCCACCTGAAAGGAGAAGGGTGGTGTGGGATCTCCTCTGAACCATCAAAGGACATGCAGGGATGCTTTGCCTTCCCCTTGCTTTTGGGATGTGTGGCCAGGCCCTGAGATTTGTTTCCTGTGGCTGTTACTGTCTGGTTTTCTCCCAAAAAGTGTTGTGGTGTTGGAGTAGGACTTTCTGCCACAGCTTGTGGTGGCAAATCTGCTCCTGTGAGGGTTGTCCCCATTCCTGCAGGAGTCCTGGGAGGGCTGTGTCCATCCTGTGGGCTGCAGCCATGTGCCTGAAAAACCTCTGCTCCTGGGAGAGGAGCTGGGAATTGTGTTTCCCCCATGGCCTGGCCACACCATGACTATTTGTGGCCAGCCTGACCTGGTGTGCCAGCACCACAGAGGACTTTCTGCTTGTGAGTTCCCCTGGTCTCCAGAGCTGATGCTGCCTTCTCTCCCTCACAGTACTACGAGATGTCCTATGGGCTGAACATCGAGATGCACAAACAGGTGAGTCTGGGTGGGTTGGGAGCTCTGTCCACCTCCTTGGTCCCAGCTCCCTGGCCCCACTTTGCCATCTGGGCTCTTCAGACAACATGGGAAGTTGCTCCCTGCTGTAGCCCAGTGCTTGTGGGGGATGTGTTCCCTTCCCTGTGCTTTGTGTTTCTCTGTGCCATGGCCTTGGCTGCCTCCTTAGCTCTCCACACGCACGTCTGTGCTCTGGTTTCGGGTTCAGGATGCCCTGACTGGGCTGTGATGCTCTTGTTGTGTCAGGCAGAGAGCAGTGGTGGGGGACTTGTGCTTGCATGGCTGCTCACACTGGCGGTGAGTGGCCATGGGGTGACTGTTGTGAAGGAGACTGGCTGCTTCCTCAGGGCAAGGTGGGCTGCAGGGTGACCTAAAGCGGGTTGATGGGCTCTAGCTCGACACCTTTGCAACTGCCTGCTGCCCACTGGCCCAGGGACCAGGGCTGAGGAGCTTTCTGAGGAGAAAGAAGGGTTTTGAGGTGTGGGTGCAGGGTGGGCTCTCCTGGCTGCACATCCTCCCTCGCTGCTTCCCCATCCCTCCCTCCCTTCCTCAACTCCCTCCCTTCCTCCCTTCCTCCCCTGTGCCGAGCTCCGGGTCACCAGCTGCTCTGAGACAGAAGGTTTCTTCTCATCTATTTTTAAAGAGGCTGCGGAGGAGCCTGGCGGGGCGCTGCCGCCTCCCTCCCGCCCCGCGCCCGCCGCCAACTGTTGCGTGGGTGCCGCTCGGGTGGGCACCGAGCCGGTCCTGGCCCCTGCCCCCAGCGCAGGGCAGGCTGTCAGCCACCCCTGCCAGCTTTGTGCCCGCTGGGAGGGTGTTCTGCCCCTCTGGGGTGCCCTCCTTGTCCCTGCTGGGGCTGAGGTGTGAAGCTGCCCTTGTTCGGGACGATGCCAAGGGAGCCCTGGAGGGCTGCGAGCTCCTCTCCCCTGGCTGCTGGTTCTCTCCCAGCCCTCTCGGGCTTGTGTTTTCTGCCAGCCCCAGGTGCCGCTGGCCGCCGGCCAGTGAGCTGTCGGCACTTTTAACAAGGGCCCGTAAGTCTGCTCTGACAGCCAGCGGCCATTGTGCGAGGAACGGGAACTGCCGGCGCGGAGCCGCGGGTTATCGCTGCCCTGGGGGGACTGGGTAGCTGTGCCTCCTCCCCTTCCCCCAAATCCTGCTCTGCTCATGGCCACAGGGATCCTGAGCCCCCGATGGCCGTGCACAGAGGCTGGGCAGGGCAGTGCGGTGTGGCCTCTGTCCTTGCTGTGCCCCGTGTCCCCAAGTGCTCAGCAGTGCTGGCAGCAGCGAGGACCAAGGCGTGGGGTTCTGCTCTGGGTTTGTTTGGAGGGAAATGGGGCTGGGGGCTCGCTGTGGTGCTCTGTGTTTGTTTGGAGGGAAATGGAGCTGGGGGCTCGCCGTGGTGGTGCAGCTCTCCAGGCAGCCACAGGCTTGGCAGGAGAGGATCAAGACAGGAATGAGCAGGAGACGTTAATTTTTTTTATTGTTGCTTTGTTTTTGGCGTGGAAGGGGCCTGTAGCTTTCTGTAAAACCACCTCCCCGAATCTGCCTGGCCTTGGACTTGCTCACAGCGAGCCAGAGGGGAGGCGACGGTGCTGGTGGCTGGGGGGGCTGCAAACAGCGTGATCATTTTTCATGCTGAGAGCGTTAAAGTGCCAGTAAATTGCACATTAACGAGTGCGAGTGAATTGGAGGCAGCTCTCCCCAAGGAGCTGCTGCCCATCAGTGCATTAGGGAAGAGAATCCATCACTGCCGGCCCCGGGAGACAGCTAAATCCTTCCCAGAACTGCCGGCTGCCAAATCTCCTCGCTCCCCCCTCTTCCTTTCTTTTCTTTCTCTTTTTTCCTCCATCAGAAGGGGAAGTGAGGGCAGGTGCCAGATTGTTTCTGTGCTCTGGGGCTGGCAAGAGCAGGTCGGCAGCTGCTCTGGAGGGCAGCATTGAGTGTCCCTGGGTCTGTGTCCCCGGGTCTGTGTCCCCACGGCAGCCGGGCAGTGCTGCAGCCCCTCACCCTGGCACTGCAGCACCCACACCAGCTGGGCATGGGAGATGTGCCCAAGGTCCTGGCAGGGACATCCAGGGGGCAGTTCTGTCCCTGGGGCCCTTCAGCCTTTGGTCTCCTCTGGGGGTTGATAAGGGGGTCTGGGTTCAACTCCCTCCTCTCAGCCCTGTGCTGGCTCCACAATGTTTTCCTCCTCCCCACCAAGGTGGACAGGGAGCTCCTTGGGGCTTGAGACAGCATCTTACCTGGTCTCCTGTGCCCAGGACATCCCCTGCTCATCCAAGAGTGGAGGGATCCCTCCCCTACCTGGGTTTAGGGAGAGCTGCTGATTTCTGTCCCCTCTCCAGTGCTGGGGGACAGGTCCCATCATCAGGGGCTGGAGCCTGTCCCTGGCAGCCTTTGGGACTTCTTGTGTCTGTGAGGCCGGGGATGGCTGAATGTCTGTGCTGAATGTCTGTGCTGAGTGTCTGTGCCCTCCTCTTGCCTGAGCTGTGTGAGATGAGGCTGGTGGGGGCCCTGGAATATGGCAGGGGAGTGCCACAGAAACTGGGGCTCTGGAAGCTAGAAAGGGGGTGCCATAGGAACATGGGGCTCTGGAAGCTGGAAAGGGGGTGCCATAGGAACACGGGGCTCTGGAAGCTGGCAGGGGGGTGCCATAGGAACATGGGGCTCTGGAAGCTGGAAAGGGGGTGCCATAGAAACATGGGGCTCTGGAAGCTGGCAGGGGGGTGCCATAGGAACATGGCACGGCACAGCACGATGCTGCTCTCCCTCCCCACGCTCTGCACTCTTGATTGCCAGTGGCACTCGAGTGTTGCAGAAAAACAGCAGCTGGAAGGAGAGCACCTCTCCAGGGCTTCCTGTGGGCTAGGAGGGCGGCAAGTAGTGGGCGTGGTGCCGGCAGGAGGCTGCGAGGAGGGCAGGGGGAGCCTGCAGGGGCCGTGGCTGCTGGGCTAGGGGTGGCCTCTATGGCGAGGGGCGGGAGGCTTTATGTCCCTGGCAGGGAAGAGCTGGAAGCCGTCCCAGGGCTCTCAGAGTGGGGATGGAGGATGCTGGGTTTTCAAAGGGATGTTGTTAGGAGCAGGAATTGTCCCCCCAGGGTGTTTCTGCTCTGTAGTGCTGAGCAGCAGCCCTTGGGGCTGAGTGTCTGAGACTGCCCGGGCCAAGCACCCATGGGGAGGGGGCTCTCCTGGTTCTCCTGGCAGCATCGGGGCCCCTGTGACCTCTGCTCTGCCCCGTGCCCTGACGGGCTCTGTCTCTCTCCCCTGCCAGACGGAGATCGCCAAGCGCCTCAACGTCATCTGCGCCCAGCTCATCCCGTTCCTGTCGCAGGAGGTGGGTGAGCCCTCGGGCCCCAGCCAGCTGTGCAGAGCTCCTCTGGGGCCCAGGGAAGGAAAGGAGCCTGCCCAGCCCCACTCTTCTCTCCCCACAGCACCAGCAGCAGGTGGTCCAGGCTGTGGAGCGAGCGAAGCAGGTGACTATGACCGACCTGAACGCGGCCATCGGGGTACGTCAACCCTCTGCCCAGCACTTCCCACCACTCCAGAGCCAGGGCTGAGGGGCTCTGTCATGATGGCACCTCCCAGGCTTCCGTCCCTGGGCTGAGCCCCCTCCAGCCCCTGCCCCTCATGCCTTCTCCCACTCGTGGCTAAACCGAGGGGAGGGGAGGGGCAAACCAGGCTGGGCTGGGGGCTGCCAGCAGGACTCGGGGTGCAGGAGATGCAGCTGGGGGTGGTGGCTGGCACGTGTCACTGTGTCCTGACGCCCTGTGGGTGACCCCCATCCCCCCTCAGTTTTTCCCTCGAGACTGCAGCAGGTCCCCATCCAGCCCAGGGTGGGAGGGGTCTGTGAAAAGGACAGAACATTACTGGGGACACCCTGGGTGCATGCCCTGCCCCTCCACACCCAGACCCTGTTGCTGACTGACCCAGGGCTGCCTCTTGCCCCTCACTTGCCCAGCAGCTGTGCTGGCACAGCCCTTCGACTCTGCTCTCTCCTCTCCTCTCCAGCACCAGCTGCAGACCCAGCACCTCTCCCACCACGCTCCCCCCATCCCGCTGACCCCCCACCCCTCTGGGATGCAGCCCACTGGCCTGGCTGGCATCAGCAGTGCCTCAGGGTTGCTGGCACTCTCGGGGGCACTGGGGGCCCAGGCCCAGCTCCTCGCCAAGGATGACCGAGGAGTGCATGACACAGAGCCCAGGGGTGAGTGTGGGGGGAGCAGAGCTTGGGGTGGCTGGATCTGGGTGAAGCTGGGAACAGGTGGTGCTGGGCCCTGGGGCTCCCTCTGCTCCCCATGCCCTTCTTACCTGGACACTTCCCTGGGGTGGGGGCTACTTGTCCATCCTCAGGGTTGCCAACTGGGCTGGAGGGGCAGGGGGCTTGCAGCTGCAAGGGGTTTGGGTAGGGGGCATCCTCCACTGACCAGCACCCTCGTGGGAGGGTGGTGAGGTGGGCTGGGGAGGGGGGTCATCCCTGGTGGGGGGGCTAGGACACCCTGCTGCTGTCGTGCTGCTCTGGCCCTGCTGTGAGCCGTGGGTGAAGTGGGTGACTTTCCTGGGGGGCTCTTGGCGGTGACACAGCGTGTTCCCCTTTCCCTCCTCCTCCTCCTCCTCCTCCTGCTGCTCCTCTGCGTTGCCACAGCAACAGACCGAGACCCCGGCCCCGTAAGTGCCTTTTTCTTCTCCTGCACCATTCTGTGGTCAGCACACAGGGCTGGGCTGGGGCCCTCCATGCTGCTGGAGTCAGCCCTGCCTTGGTGCTGCCTGTCCCAGGGGCTGGGCAGAGCCTCCCCAGCCGCTGACACTGCGTCCCCCATGGCAGAGCTCCCTGGCACTGTCAAACGGGGAGCGCGCGCGAGCCATCGCCGAGTACCTGAGCAGCAGCAAGAAGAGGAAGGTGGAGGAGAAGGACTTTGTTACAGACTATGTGAGCCCAGGGCTGGGGGGCTCGGGGGGGCCCCATCCTCTCCTGTGGGGTGATGAATGGAGCTGCCTGTGCCTCTGGTGCAGCTCCAGGCAGGAGTGAGGGCGGCTCCAGCCCCTCTGGCTCCAACCGTGCTCCTGTTTCAGGGCAGCGATGCAGATAAAAGTGAAGACAACTTGGTGGTGGATGAGGTCAGTGTGCTGGGACACTGGGAGGGGTCTGGGGTCAGTGTGTCCTTGGACACTGGGAGGGGCCTGGGGTCAGTGTGTGCTGTCCATCCTCGAAGGTGGGGCTAACAGGCTTCTCCAGGCAGAGGTGGGCATCACAGGGAGGTGTCAGTGGGAGTTGTGCTCCCTGACCCTCACCAGCAGCAGCAATGAACCCCAGGATCCAGGCTGGCAGCCTGGCCCTTGCTTGAGCTGCCAGCTCCCCATAAGCTGGGACATCCCTGCTCTTCTGCCTTCTCTTCTCCCTGCTGATTTACTTCCCTCCCCCAGGACCCCTCTTCCCCGCACAGTGTTCACTCCTACTCATCCCGGGAGAATGGGGTGGAGAAGGTCCCACTGGGCAGGAAGGAGGCCATGCCCCTCAGTCCGACCTCCATGGCCTCCTCCAGCAGCACGTCCCCCTCTCGGAGCAAGGATGCACCCACGGTACGTGTGACTCTCCTGGGATCTGTGCTTGTGTCCTTGTGGCCCAGGCTTGGTTGACAGAGCAGCCAGACCTGGGTCCCCACCTCCAAACCCTCGGGGCAAAGTGCTGGAGGACAGGGAGGGGCTCCTGCTCCGTTAGATTTCATCTCAAACCCCCTCCCACAGACCCTTCAGCACTGTCTGGGCTGGGCTGTCATTGAGGGGGAGCTAACAGGGACCCCCTGGCAGCAGTGTGCTGCAGTTGCCACCTCCCCATTCTGTTCCTGGCAGGTGGAGAAGGCAGGGACACCCAGCCTGAAGTCCAGCACCCCCACGTCCCAGGGTGACACCCTGCCAGGCTCCAGCAGCGCCCAGCAGTTCCGCCCCGCCGCTGCCAAGGTCCCTGTGGACCCCTTGGGTGAGCTTGGCCCCGCTGGGACCTGAGTGGGTCCCCAAGCTCTGTCTCCAGTGCCCCATCCCTTCACTCTGCCTCTCCCCCACCAGCCCTGGGCCTGAGGAACCCGCTGGGAGTGCAGAGCCCCTACTCAGCTGCCTTTGGCTTGGCGCACCCTGCGGTCAACGGGGACGTGGCTGGGACCGGCGCCTACGCCAGCCTGCACCTCATGTCCCCGCAGCTCAACGGGGCTGCGGGAGCCGGCGGCTACGGGCGCTCGCCCCTGGTGCGTGACCTGCTCCCCTGGGGCCGTGGGGCCACGGAGTGAGAGCTGCTCTCACACACTGTCCCCTCCAGGTGGGCTACGACCCGCACCCCCACATGCGCGTCCCAGGGCTGGTGGCCGGAATGCAAGTGGGGACCTCGGGGAAGCCGTAAGTGGGGCAAGGCTGGGCAGGGCATGGGGTGGCTTGTGGGGCTGGAGCTGGGCTGTGTGGACAGGCTGGGGGCAGCAGGGATGGGGAACACAGGCTGGGGAAAACCAGGGTTGTGTGCCCAGCTGGCATCATCAGGTGTGTTCTGCTCATGGCTCCGACTCCAAACCCTGCTGGGACCTGCGTGACACTGTCTACTGTCCAGGCAGGATTCTGCTCTGCTCTCACTGCTCTGCTCCCCTCCAGTGCCTACTCCTTCCACGTCAGCGCCGACGGGCAGATGCAGCCGGTGCCTTTCCCCCCCGACGCCCTCATCGGCTCCGGCATCCCCCGGCACGCGCGGCAGCTGCACACCCTGACCCACGGCGAGGTGGTCTGCGCCGTCACCATCAGCAACTCCACGCGACACGTCTACACCGGGGGCAAGGGCTGCGTCAAGGTGTGGGACGTGGGGCAGCCGGGCACCAAGACGGCCGTGGCTCAGCTGGACTGCCTGGTGAGCAGGAGGAGGAGGAGCAGAAAAGGCTTTGGGGTGGGGCTGGCAAAGGGGATGTGCCCCTGTTGCAGTGGAGGGGACAGAGGAGCCTTTCTCACTTGCCGTGAGAGAAGGGGATGTGTCTCCTGCAAGCCCCATGTGCTCATCATCTCCTTCTTGCCTTGCCCTGTTGCTGTCCCCCCGTTCAGAACCGTGACAACTACATCCGTTCCTGCAAGCTGCTCCCCGACGGCCGCAGCCTGATCGTGGGGGGGGGAGGCCAGCACCCTGTCCATCTGGGACCTGGCAGCCCCCACGCCCCGCATCAAGGCTGAGCTCACCTCCTCTGCCCCCGCCTGCTACGCCCTGGCCATCAGCCCTGATGCCAAAGTCTGCTTCTCCTGCTGCAGCGACGGCAACATCGTGGTGTGGGACCTGCAGAACCAGACACTGGTCAGGTGAGTCTGGGGCAGGGGGGAGCGTGGCAGGATTGCTGGGGCTCCTCGGGCCAGGGACCACTCAGTCCCCTGCAACATGTCCCTGCCCCTCCCTGCCTAGTCCTGGCCATGGGACAGTGCCTGTCCTTGCAGGTCCTCATTGCTGGCTGCTGCCCTGCTGCAGGTGCTGGCTGCCCTAACAGCTGTGCCCTTGCCCTCTCCATCCCCCTCTTTCCCAGGCAGTTTCAAGGCCACACAGACGGTGCCAGCTGCATTGACATCTCCAACGATGGCACCAAGCTGTGGACAGGGGGGCTGGACAACACCGTGCGCTGCTGGGACCTGCGGGAGGGGCGGCAGCTGCAGCAGCACGACTTCAGCTCCCAGGTAGGGCTGGAGGCCCCTGGCAGCACCACAGGGCCAGGTGGCACCTGCTGGGCCACTGTGTGAGCCTGTCTGTCCCCTCAGATCTTCTCCCTGGGCTACTGCCCCATGGGAGAGTGGCTGGCAGTGGGGATGGAGAGCAGCAACGTGGAGATCCTGCACGTCACCAAACCCGACAAGTACCAGCTGCACCTCCACGAGAGCTGTGTCCTCTCTCTCAAATTCGCCTCCTGCGGTAGGCACGCCTCTCCTGGCCCCCCTTGCTCTGGAGCCTCAGGGAGGCCACCTCTACTTCTGTCCATGTGTCACAGAGCTCGTTGCACTGGGGGCAAGCATTTGTCCTGGTAGCCAGCCCTGTCCCTGGAGGATGACAGTCGAGGAGGGGTGTCCATCCCTCTTGGATCAGTGCTGGCTGCTGGAGCCAGACTCCCCTCTGTGTTCCCTTGGCTCATGGTTGGCAGAGATGTGGCTGCCTCTCTGTGTTTCACAGATCTGCTGCTGGGATCCAGCTGCTGGGTCTGGTTTGGTGACTTGAGGCTGCTTTGTCCCTCCACAGGGAAGTGGTTCGTGAGCACGGGGAAGGACAACCTGCTCAACGCCTGGAGGACACCCTATGGAGCCAGCATCTTCCAGGTGAGCAGCCAGCAGGGCTGGGGGCTCCTGGGGGTGAGGCTGCCAGGAGCTGCCCACTACAACAGCTCTAATTGTGTGTCAGCCCCACAAACTCATCCCTGCAGCCTCCCCAAGGAGTGAGGGCTGGGACCTTGCTCTGGGGCTGCCTCTCGTGCTTACCCCTGTTCTCTCCAGTCGAAGGAAACCTCGTCCGTCCTCAGCTGCGACATCTCCACGGACGATCAGTTCATCGTCACCGGCTCAGGGGACAAGAAGGCGACAGTTTACGAGATCATTTACTGAGCCCCAGAGGTGCCAACTGCGGGACAGGCAGGTGTCCACGTGGATGGACAGGTGGACTCTTCCTGCCCTGCTGCTGACTTCCCAAAGAACATGCAGCCAGTGGCTGTGGCATCCCAGCTGGAGGAGCGAGGTGGAGGTGGCCCTGGCATCGTGCAGGCTGCTGCTCGGGGTGGATTTCCTGGGGACTTTCTCCTTGTTCTGTTCTTCGTGGGTTTCTTTCTAAATCTAGACTGTGGGAGTTGGAGATGGGGGTGGGGGGAAGGTCTGGCATTGTTAGGGGTTTTGTTTGGGTGCTTTTTTTATTTTTGTTTTTAACCTTTTTGTTGTGGGGTTTTTATTTGTTTAAGGCTCTGGGCCTGCCAGGGTGGATGAGCTCTGGCCTTACTTCCCTCTGTGCCTCCCAGGGTGTATTTAATAATAAAAACAAAGAAAAAAACGGCAGCTGGGTGGTAGCCTTGATGCTCTGTGGGGTTGGGATGGGGCCAGGTGAGAAGGGGTGAGACAATGACAGCAGCCTTGTTCCTTTTGGTCACAACTTGCTGCTCCTTTCCTGTGCTGAGGTGGGTCAGAGGCAGCTCCTCTGTGTGCAGAGCCCATTGCTGGCCCTGGCTGCAGTGGGGAGCAGGAGCCAGGACCAGAGCAGAGCTCGGTGGTGGCTCTGTGGTGCCACCGCTGGAGCAGCCTCGGGCTCCCCAGGCTGTGCTGGAGGAAGTGGTTTTAGAAGGAAATGAGATGTGAGCACTCAGCACTCGTCTTATCAGTCTGGCTGCCTGCCAGCACTGCCGTGGGCAAGCAAGGCTACTCCCAAGAGCGATGGTGGCTGCGGTGTGGCAGCTGCTCTGGGCTCCTGCCCCCAGCCACAGCTCACCACAGGCACCACAGAGCTGCTGGAGCTGGGGCTGCCTTGGCAGGCCAGCAGCCACACCAATGCCACGCTGGGAGCGTCCTCCCCTGTGCTGCTGGCCAAAAGCAGCGCCCCAGGACACCCTTCAGAGCCCAGCCCTTGGCACAGCTGGCAGCACTGGCTGGCAATGATCCCTGCCCAGAACCAGCCCAGCCCTTCTTTTGTTTCTTTTTATTAGTAAGGGATTGAAAACATAGTTAAATACATTTCTTTACCGATAATTTACAGCTGTTTCTGCAGCAGAAAGTGGGTGCCATTAAATCAGTAGCAGTAATTCAGGAGACACACGCTCTCAGGCTTTGTCCAGCTCCCTGTGCAGCTGGCCTGAGGGACAGACAGGGCCCAGGATGTCCGGCTTAGCCCTTGCCCAGCCTCAGGGGATGCCAGACTACACCCAGCCCTCACCTCCATCCTTGCACAGGAACAGTGGCAGGAGAATGGGGCCGGGATCTTGGTTTGGTGTCTGAAAGCAGTGGAGGAGGAGGGAAAGTAGAGCTGCAGGAGGGCAGGTCCAGCAGTGGAGGTCTCTGTGAGCCGTGGTGGCTTTGGGCAAGGAGTGTCCCCTTTCCTGATGGGGCAGGGAGGGTGACAGGAGTCAGTAAACCACCTCGTACACCGTGGCCTTCTTGTCACCAGAGCCCGTAACGATGAATTTGTCATTGACAGAGATGTCACAGCTCAGGACTGATGAGGACTCCTTAGACTGTGAGGGAGAAGGCAGGAGGTGAGAGCAGGGCTGGTGCTGGAGCCACCATCATCCCCCTGGCAGAAATGCCTCACCCACCTGGAAGATGCTGGCTCCATAGGGTGCTCTCCAGGCATTGAGCAGGTTGTCCTTCCCCGTGCTCACAAACCACTTCCCTGGGACAGGAGACAAAGTGGGTGTCAATGTTTGGGACTCCATTCAGTGCAGCTGAGCAAGGGGGAATAAACCAAAGGGATAAATCTGAGGCTATTCACAGCCCAGGAAGAAAAAAATGTCCCTTGCCTACCACAGGAGGCGAATTTGAGAGAGAGGACACAGCTCTCGTGGAGGTGCAGCTGGTACTTGTCGGGTTTGGTGACGTGCAGGATCTCCACGTTGCTGCTCTCCATCCCCACTGCCAGCCACTCTCCCATGGGGCAGTAGCCCAGGGAGAAGATCTGAGGGGACAGACAGGCTCACACAGTGGCCCAGCAGGTGCCACCTGGCCCTGTGGTGCTGCCAGGGGGCTCCAGCCCTACCTGGGAGCTGAAGTCGTGCTGCTGCAGCTGCCGCCCCTCCCGCAGGTCCCAGCAGCGCACAGTGTTGTCCAGCCCCCCTGTCCACAGCTTGGTGCCATAGTTAGAGATGTCAATGCAGCTGGCACCGTCTGTGTGGCCTTGAAACTGCCTGGGAAAGAGGGGGATGGAGAGGGCAAGGGCACAGCTGTTAGGGCAGTCAGCTCCCCACGAGCCAGCATCTCCCCCTGTGCCTGCACTACAGCCCCTGCCCAGACTGACCTCACCATCGTCTGGTTCTGCAGGTCCCACACCACGATGTTGCCGTCGCTGCAGCAGGAGAAGCAGACTTTGGCATCAGGGCTGATGGCCAGGGCGTAGCAGGCGGGGGCAGAGGAGGTGAGCTCAGCCTTGATGCGGGGCGTGGGGGCTGCCAGGTCCCAGATGGACAGGGTGCTGGCCTCCCCCCCTACGATCAGGCTGCGGCCGTCGGGGAGCAGCTTGCAGGAACGGATGTAGTTGTCACGGTTCTGAACGGGGGGACAGCAACAGGGCAAGGCAAGAAGGAGATGATGAGCACATGGGGCTTGCAGGAGACACATCTCCCACTGCAACAGGGGCACATCCCCTTTGCCAGCCCCACCCCAAAGCCTTTTCTGCTCCTCCTCCTCCTCCTCCTGCTCACCAGGCAGTCCAGCTGAGCCACGGCCGTCTTGGTGCCCGGCTGCCCCACGTCCCACACCTTGACGCAGCCCTTGCCCCCGGTGTAGACGTGTCGCGTGGAGTTGCTGATGGTGACGGCGCAGACCACCTCGCCGTGGGTCAGGGTGTGCAGCTGCCGCGCGTGCCGGGGGATGCCGGAGCCGATGAGGGCGTCGGGGGGGAAAGGCACCGGCTGCATCTGCCCGTCGGCGCTGACGTGGAAGGAGTAGGCACTGGAGGGGAGCAGAGCAGTGAGAGCAGAGCCTGGACAGAATCCTGGCAGGGTCACAGTGGGTCTGAGACAATCAGCGGGGTTTGGAGTCAGAGAATGGAAGGAGAACTCAGCAGAAGGGAGCAGAAGAGAGGCCTGAACAGCCCCTGTGTGATGCCTGGGGGCAGGTGGTGACCTCTCTCAAGCCAAGGTGGAAGGTGCCCGTTGTGCTCTTGCTAATGAGGGCTTTAATTACCCAGCTCCTTGTTACCACCAGCTGCCAGGAATGAAATGGCAGTGCTGGACGTGGGATTGGAGAGCAGCTCCCCCTCAGCCCTGCCCTGCCCTGGGTGAGTTCTTGGGAGGGAGATGCTCCCAGCAGCCATCCCCTTGCCCCCACCCTCCGTGCAGCCCCAGGTGTGCAGCCACTTACGGCTTCCCTCCAGGGATGGTGGAGAGTGACGAGGAGAGGGCGGCAGCTCTTAGGTGAGGGTGTGACTCAAACGCCACCTGCACAGAGCAAAGGGCATGTGAGGAGCAGAGCAGAGCACACCAAAGCTGGGCTCAGGCCTTTCCCTGCACACCCTGGGACCAGGCCAGCCTGGCTCTATACCCTGGCACACCCAGCCCTTCCTGGGTGACTTACCATGGGCGAGCGGCCGTAGAGCACCGCGCTGCTGACCTGGGGTGAGAGGTGGATGCCCATGTAGAGCCCAGGGGCTGGGAGCTCCCCGCTGAGGGTGGCGTGGGGCAGCATCCCCAGGGAGGACGTGTAGGGGCTGGAGGAGCTCAGGGGGCTGCGGAGAGCTGCACGAGGAGAGACCCGCGGCTTGGCCCTGGCCCAGGGGCGAGCGAGCGTCACCCGGGGCAGAGGGGAGCTGGTGACTGCACAGCCACCCCCTCCAGCCCCTGCTGCCGAGCCCTGAAACACCCAGCTTCAGGCAGCCCCACCAAAATGACAGCTCTTCAGAGAAAAGCCCTGCTCTATACCCCGAGCACCATCCCCAGCAGGTCTGAGCCCACCAGGAGTGTGGCGATGGCAGAGGTGCTCCTGCTGGCCACGGCTCATTGGTCTGATTTTGTGGAGCAGAACGGCCCTGCCAGCTCTGCTGGTGGCAGACAGGGTCCTGCCTCCCTCCAGCCCAGCCCCAGGGCGCTGTCACAGCAGAGCTGACCCCGTGCTGTCCCTGGACACTCACTGACAGGGTCGGTGCTGGGGGCCTTGGCCGGGGGTGGCCGGAGCGGGGTGGCCGAGCTGGGCCCGGGGCCGGGCGTGAGGGAGTCACGGGGTGGAGAGGAACAGGAGGGCTTGGAGGTGGGAGCGCTGGCCACAGAGTCGGTCTGTGAAGCAGAGGAAAGAAGAGCAGCTTCAGCAGTGGGAGCAGAGCCCAGGCCAGCCCTCCCCAGCCCCACAGCTGGGCCAGCAGCCTCCACACCTCGCAGGGTGGAAGGAGCTCCTGGATGGGGCTGGACAAGGCCTGGCCATCCAGGGCCTGATCCCCTCTCCTCTCCACTGCCCCTCGCACGTCCCCACTCTCCCCACAGGTATAAATACCCCATGCAAGCTTTGGGTCACCCCAAACTGCCCCAACCTGCAGCACCCACCAGCACAAGACTCCATGGACACATCTGCTGCTCCCTCAAGCAAAACTCCTCCTGCATGGGGGGGGGCACCCCCATCCCCAGCCTGGGACCAAGAGGATGCCTGGCATGAACTGGCCTCTCCAATCCCCACAGCTATTTCATTCCTTGCTTTTTTTTTTTTTCCCCCCTCGCCTCTCCTATTTCTTCTGCTTTTTCTGTCTGGGGATTTTGTCGACACCAGCAAAGGGAAAAAAAAAAAAAAAATTAATAACAGAGAAAAGCTACGTGCTGTGCTGGCAGATTGCTCAGGGCGCTTTGTCTGCTCTAATCCGATTGTGCCGGGGAGCTGCTGCTCGCTGCTGCCCGCAGCCCCCAGCTGCCTCCTGACCCCAGATGGGGGGACCTATCACTTGGTCCCTGCGGTGGCTGGGAGGCCAAAGAGTGGCAGAAATATCCCTCCTCCCCCTTCCCACATGCTGATGTTTCAATCTGAGCACTGGACTGGTGCTTGGCAAGGAAGAAGGAGGAGGGGAAAAAAAAAAAAAAAAAAAAAAAAAAAAGGAAAAATCAATTGCTATGAGCAGCTCTGGGGAATTCTGCAGGCAGGCGGGTGGAGAACACTGCAGAGCTTGTCCTCTGCCCAGCAGCACTTACCCCACCCCGAGGGCATGGACCTCTGTCCCCAGGGTGGGGGGTGGCCGTGGCTACAAACCACGGGCATTTCCGAGCCCGTTTTGCAGCAGACTGACCAGACAGAGGAATTCAGAGCCCGCACCCCACCTCAGCCCGGGCTGCCCAGGGGCTCCTCACCGGGCTCTGCTCCTTGGGCTGCGCGGGGCTCCCGCTGGAGCCGAGGGACGCGGGGCTCTGCGGCAGCTCCCGGCGGCGACCCGGCGAGTGACCAGGGCTGCCGGGCTCCGAGGGCGGGTCCTGGGGGGAGAACAGCTCTGTGGGAAACAGCGACCCCTCCGTGTAGGGGGGCAGGCACGGCAGGGAGCCCGGGGAGCCACCCAGGATCAGCCCCTCAGCCCGAATGAGGAGTGTCCGCGCAGAGGAGTCCGTTCTGCTCCCCCGGATGAGAAACGGCCTCGATTTTTCTCTTTGAGCAAAATGAGAGGTGACAGCAGGTTCAAAGGACACTGGTGGCCACGGATGCCTTCACAAGGAGGGATGGAGGTCAGCACACATGAGGAGCTGAGGCAGGGCTGCCATTTCAGAGGCAAGGCCGGCCCTCAGCTCTTGCACTCCTATAACCATTCAAGCAGGTCTGTGACTTTTTATCACCACAATGAGTAGCTTTCATAAGTGTCATTTTCTGCACAAATCCCTGCTGATCTTCCTTTCAGGGCTTGAGTTTTCTTAAGAAGTGGCACAAGTAAAAAGGACTTTATGTCTTTCTCTCCCCTCTGTCTTCCAGGAAAGGAACAAGTATGTCCCCAAAAGCATCCTCTTTACCAAGAATAGTGATGGCTGGGATCAAGTCACATGTGCCTCAGTCAGAAAAGGCTGTACCAGAAGCATGTGGCAGTTCCATTGCAAAAGATTCAGTGAATCCCCTGCAATGGGGTGTGTTAAGGTAGAGGCTGCTCGAGGGCCAGGCAGGGCAGGACGTGGGCTGGAGGTCTGGGGCTGGCAGGGCCAGGATGTGCCACGAGGCTCCTGCCACCTCCAGCCACAGGAGCTGCCAGCAGCAAGCCCAGCTCCATGGAGCTCTCATCCCAGCTTATCAGCCTCCCCACATGGGATGCTGCAGCAGAGGGGCTGAAAGGGGATTGTGAAGCAGAGCCAAGCCTGTGGCTGGCAAAGCTGAGCCCAGGCTGGCACAGCCTCCCCAGAGCAGTGGGAGTGGAATCAGTCTTGGCTGGCACAGTGCACTGGAGCAGGGCTGGCACGTGTCCTGGCTGGCTATTGCTGCCCAGCAGCAGCGAGCTGGAGCCTAAAGAACCCCAAAGCTGGGGAACCAGAGTCCTAAACTTAATGACTGCAGCTTGAGCAGGATACCCTGCCAGGCTCCAAGGGCTTACCTCATCCACCACCAGGTTGTAGTCACTCTTGTCCCCATCGCTGTCCTGCAAATTCAGAAGGGCTCAGTCAGGACAGGGAGATGCTGGACCAGGCTCTGTGTTCTGCCCCAGGACCCCAGGCAGCAGAGGGACCCATTTTCTCCTGTTCATCCCTCCATGGACCAACACCAACCACGTCCTGCTGGCAGCGACCTTGGGCTGAGGAGCCTCCCTGGGGCTCCTCCCTTGGTTTGTTCTTGCTCCCAGCACCCCAGCCCTGTGCAGCAGGGCAGGAACAGGGCTCCCCAGCCACCTCCCCAGCCCTTGGTGCACTCACAGAATGCCCAGGCAGCTCCTTCTCCTCCCGCTTCCTCTTCAGCCCCGTCCGCTCCTCGTCCTGCAGGCTCTCGGCAGGGGAGGAAGAAACACTCTGAGGCAGAGGGACAGCAGGTGTGTGAGCCACCCTGAGGGCAGACAGCCATCCCCAGCTCTCAGTGGGGCCAGGCCCTGCTCCATGAGCACCTCCCTGGCTGCTGGGAACAACCCCAAAACCCCCAAAACCCCAAAGCCAAGTGAGGAACACCCCCAGCACTACCAGAGAGATCACCCATGCAGAGACAGGATGGAGCAGAAAATCCCCACTGGAGCTGTGTTTACTTCACCTCAACCCTGACTTGAGGGTTGGGAAGCAGAATGGGCCAAGCAGGAAGAACAGCCCAGCCCTCCCCCAGATGCTGCTGGCAGCTGCAGGGGTGTCACACACCCCCTGGCATCCCCACACTCGTGACAATGCAGCCAGAAAGGGATGGAGATGCCCCATCCCGGGGCTGCCTGCAGCTGACTGCTCCCAGCACAGTCAGATCAGCAGCTCTGGCACAGCAGGAAGGGCCATCCCTGGCCCCCAGGCCATCATGGGCATCACAGACACATCCTCCTCCACCTCCTCCTCTCCCACCTTGCAAGCTCAGCATCAGTGCCTACAGTTCCCCAATGGAGATCATTAACCCTTCCTTCCCTGCTTGTACCCTGGACTCTGCAGAGCTACTGTGGAGCCTGGGATGGGAGTCACAGCTCTGGGACTGGGGGGATCCTAAAAGGGAGGGGGCAGGCAAGGACTGCAGAGGGGCTGAGAGCTCTGAAACCTGTTCAGAGTGATTCCTAAACTGGAAACTCCTTGAAAAGGACAGATCTGGTTATTTTGGGAGCAGCCCTTGATCTTTAGCTCCTTGCATCAGTAAAGACTGAATTGAGGTGGCCCAGAACATTCAGTTACAAAACCCTGATGCAAACACAGCCCACCCAGGCCAGCAAAGCTCACCCAGCAGCCCCATCCCTTCCCAGGAGCCAGTGGCCAGCTGGGAGCACACTGGAGATGCCACCAGGGCCAGCTGAGGCCACTTGCCTGTCACAACTTACCCGGCTTGGGGTGTGTTCTGGAACCAGGCAGCAGCAGGGAGAGTGTCCCAGGTCCATGTCAGAGCAGAGGGGAAGACAGGAAGAGGTTGTTAATGCCAAGCCTGTGCCCCACATACCCAGGCAGGAAGGAGAGAGGGGCACAGCAAGGCAAGGCAGGAAACAGCAAGACACAGGTTTAGAAAACAAACAAACAAACAAAAAAAATCACACCTGATTCCCACTTTGCCCACCTGAAGTATGGATTCTCTGTTGTCTAATGGGAGGTCAGCACTGTGCTGTCCCTCAGGAAAGCAGGGGAATCTCTACCCACCCACCTCCTTCCAAGAAATTATCCCAGCTTTGGAATCCCTTCCCTAGATGTGACAACAGGTCCAAAGCCACCAGGAGGGGACGAGCTGGCCGGCCAGCTGAGATCCCCTGAATCACACCCATCCTATTTCCTTAGGAAGCCATGCCTAAAAGCCCTGCTTGGGAACTCTGAGGCTTTTGTACATGCACAGCAAAGCAGGACCACTTCCCTGAGCCCAGGGAAGAAGTGCCCAGGCATTCACTGCAAACCCAAGCACAGGATTGTGTGCTGGGGTTCAGCAACCTTCCCTGGCTCGTTTTTGTTCCTAAAGATCCACCAGCATTTGGAGTCCAGGTCCCTGCTGGCAAAAAGAGGCAGGCAGGGATGGGAAGCTGAGGGATTCTTGTAGGCACAGCTCCAAGGCCGTGGTCTGGAGTGGGACCAGATGCCTGCCATCAGCCCTGCACCCCTGGCTCAGCCTGACTCACACAGCTCTGGCTAACTGTGGCAGAGCACTGAGGATTAACCCCGGACAGATAGAGCACTTCAACCTTTTTTTTTTTTTTTTTTTTTTTTTTTTAATAAGGAATGGCCCTCACCACGGCCAAACACCCAGGCTGAGAGAAGTTCTGGCTGGAGGCACGGGCTGCCTGGGCTCTGAGGGTTAAGCAGGCTCAGCACAGCACAGCCTGCTTTTATTCTCTCCCTGGACTTTGTTTTCCTCCTTTGTGGAAGCCATCCTTAAAGAAACATGGACAGAACTGCAGACAGCTGTGTGCAGGGGGGCAGAGCTGCCACCGACAGTTTCCTGCTGCTCCTTTCACCACCTTGAAATCTTACAGCCCAAACCAGACCATGAGAACCTGGGACAAACCCCACCCAGTGCCTGGCTCTGCTGCTGCTCTTGGGTCCTGACCCAAGTGCATTTCAGTCAGCACCTTCCCCAGGGGAGTCTGCAGGGAAACATCACTCCTGCTAAATTTGGCTGCTTGTTTCCAGCCCACAGAGCTGCCCAGAGCCTCTCTCCTTGTCCCTGCCTCCTCTCAGCACAACCACTCGATGCCTGTGCTCTGAAAAGGAGACTTGAGCTCAGAGCAGCTTCTCCTTTGTGCAGCCCATCAGCAGCAACAGGCCACAAGCAAAGCTGGGCAGTGTTACTAATTTGGCCCAGGCCTGCCAGTAGCATTCAGAGCACTGATTTAATGATGATTAAATATTGATGATGTTTGTAAGGCACTCGGTGATCCTGACAGGAGGAGGCACCCATATGGACTAGGAATTAGTGCAATTTACACGGCACAACACACGCAATGAGCCTCTGCTTTCTAAATTCCTTGCCCCAGGCCTGTGGCTGTCACAGTTTCTGCAACAGTATTTTCCCTAAAAGTCTCATCTTTAAGCATCAGATCTTTACTTGGTGTAAAAAGAGAGGATTTCTTTGCAGTGGGAGCAAATGGAGCAGGGGACCCTCATGAACTGAAAACACCCAGGGGAGCAGGGAGACCTGTGTGCTGCACAAACCCCTGCCCAGAGCCAGGGCTGCACACACAGCATCACTGCAGAGCAGCAGCTCCCAGGTCTGAAACAGAGCCAGCCTCCTGGGGCTGCAGGCATTTCATGAGCTGGATTTGCCATCCCCGGGGATGCAGCAGCCAGGAGCCTCGGGAAAGAGGCAGAGCAGGCAGCAGGATCCCTGCACACTAACTCAGCCCCTTTAAAGGGTTAACCCAGCTGTGCTTCCCCCCCCTTACCTCTGTTCTCCCCATCCTGGGCCACTCTGTCCTCCTTGGTGGCCAGCTGAGCCATCAGTGCCCCCGAGAGGGCCAGGAGCCCCGAGGTGCCGCTGGCCCCGCTCAGGCTAGAGGGCTGCATGCTGGAGGGGTGGGGGGCCAGCGGGAGGGGGGATGCGTGGTGGGAGAGGTGCTGAAGCTGCTGCTGCTGAAAGAGAAAGAGCAAATGGTCCTGGATGGGGAGGAGGCGGCGCAGCCATGCCCTCCCCGCGGGCTGCGGTGCGAAGCTCGATGGGATGAGACAGGGACGAGGAGGGGGCAGGGAGCTGGGGGGGCTGCAAGGCTGGGTCACAGCCCTGCCCCTGCCCCTTCCCCCGGGCTCCGAGGGCTCAGCACAGCACAGCCTCTTTTATTCTCTTTATTCTCTCTCTGCACTTTGTTTTTCTCCTTTCACCCACCCTGCTGCAGACACGACCCCAGCGCATGGCAGAGCCCCAGCCAAGGCTCTGCTCTGCCCTCCCAGAACACCCCCAGGACACCGTGGCAAATCCCTTCACCACAATGAGTGTAGGAAAATATTAAAAACCTTGACTTCCCTCATCACTGCAGGGCCCAAACCCCCAGGCAGGAAAGAGTCTTTGCCCACAGCCAGGCAGTGCAACTCACCCCGACGATGCTGTTGAGCTCCCCCATGGTCACCTGCTTGGCCCGTTCCACTGCCTGCAGGACCTGCTGCTGGTGCTGGGGAGGAAGAGCACAGGGCTGGTCACACTGTGCTCCTGGCTGGAGGGAGAACTTGGCTCCACACTGCCCCACTCACCCCTGCACAGCCCCTTCTCCCACTCCTCCAGCTCAGGCATGGAGGTTTTCCTCCCCAAAACCTCCTGCTGTTCAGGCTGGACTTTGATTCGTCCCTTCCCAAGAAGCCAGAGCAATCTGATGCACTCCCCCCACACCTCCTCCTCACCTCCTGCGTCAGAAAGGGAATAATCTGGGCACAAATGGCACTCAGCCTCTTGACAATCTCTGCCTGGAAGAGGAAGCAGGTATCAGCAGGTATCACCAGAGACGGAGGGCTCTGAGCCCCATCCTGCCCCCCTGCAGCATCCAAGCATCCTGCAAACACTCAGCCTTGGCGGAGGAGTTAAGCTCTCCCCACCCACGCCCTCTTGGCGGAAATTCTCCCGCTGCCTCTGCATCCCTGCTGGGATTTCCCGAGCTGCTGCCAAGGGAGGGCTCTGCCCGGGGCTGCTGGACCCCCTCAGGCTGCCAGGCTCATGGGAGGGAACCCACGGCTAAATCCCTGCGTGGCCCCGGGCCAAGGCGAGCTCCAAGCTGTCGGTCCTTTCGCAGCCCAGCTGGCTTTGCTCAGCCCAAACCCACGCTGGCTCTGCGGGCAGGGACGGAGGGGAGCCGAGCCACAGGCGCTGGCAGCGAGCCCTGCCTGTGCCTTCCCTTCCCAAATATCCAACTCCAAGCCAGGGCAGACCAACCAGCACGCAGAACTGCACAGATTCAGCCCTCTTGGCATCGCACCAGCGAATTCCCCGAGGCTCTGCTGGTTGTACCTGCCCTGACCCGGAGCAGGGACTCCACTCCCATCCCCAGCAAGCCCCGGGACAGCTCCCCCTGCTCCTTCAGAGGCACAAAGCACTCCCAGCCCTGCCCCTGCCCACAAGAGAAAGCAGAAAACCCAGTGCATCCTCTGAGGAGAGGCTCTGTGGTTGCAGACAAACCCACAGCCGGGCTGTGTTCCCACCAGTGCAAGCGGCACTTCCGAGGAAAGGGGCTGCGACTTCAGGCCAGCCTCTCCAAGAGAAAACCCACATCTCCTGGGGAAAACTGGATTTCCCTCCCCCGCTGTAAATCCACCCTGGGACTGGCTGCTCTGAAGGGTTTCATCAGCTCAGGTTTCTGACAATCCCTGCCGGTGTTGCAGAGGTCAAACCAGGCTGGGAGCCAAGGGAGAACAAAGGGAACATTCACCTGCTGTGCTCAGAGCTGCTCTGCCCCACACCCTCCAGCACCCTGTGCTCACCTGCAGGTCCCAGCTGCTCTCTCAGCCACTGCCACCGTGCCCACAGAGCCAGAGACCCCCTCCTGCAGCCCTCTCCTGCCCAGGCTCCCACTTCTCAGCCACTTGGCCACCACCTCTGTCACCTCGTGGGCAGAGTCCCCGGCCCCACTTGGCTTGGGCCACCCCTGGTTCCCAGTCCCCCTGGATCTTGGAGCATGTAAGGGTGGCAGGAATGTGCTCGTGGTCCCCACCACGCTCCCTGCTAACAAAAGGAGCAAACTCCGAGGGGCTGAGCCAGCTGGAGGGATATGGCAGTTGACTTGCCACTTTGTCAGGCATTGGTCCAAACTAATTTCCCTGGCAGAGAGCCCATGATGACTAGATTGATAAATCTGAAGAGGGAAAGCAAATTAACACTGGAACAAAAGGGGAACCAGGGAAGGGTGAAAACACTCCTCTGGCTTTGGGAAAGGAAAAGGGGATTAAGAAAAAAAGAAAAGAAAGACAATCCATTTGCCTCTGGGCTCTAGCTCCTGCTGTTTCCTCCACATCCCTCCTTCAAGTGGGGCCCCAGGGAAGCACTGCAGGGAGGCACCAGGGCTCACAGCAGGGCTCTGAGCAGTTTGTCTTTGGGATGGGGAACTCAATAACACATCCTGACAACTGCAGGATCCCTTTGTAAGCCAGTCCCTCGCACAGAGCTGTCACACCTACCATTAGGGCTCAAGGGAGATAATTTTCCAACAAAGTCTCCAACCCTGGCCCCTTCCCCACCCTCCCCTGCTGCTGGCCTGGCCCCCACTGCACTTACCTGCTTGTGCATTTCAATGTTCAGGCCGTAGGACATCTCGTAGTACTGAGAGGAAAACCACAACACAGCCTGGTTAGGAGCTGTCCAGAGCAACTGGCCCAGGATCAGCCTGGGGTTTGGCTGGCTCCAGCCCACGAGGAATGGCTGGGATGCTGTGCCAGGAGCCTGGGACAAGGTAAGGAGCAGCCACAGGCTGTTAACACCTGCAGGTTCTGCACTTGTTTAAGCCAGGGGAAGCCAGTCCTGCTGCCCCCCAGATCCTGTCCTAGCTCATCCCACCCCACTTGGAACGTGTTTTCCCACCCTGGCACAGCTGCCCAGCCACTCAGCCTGTGCAGAGCAAAGATGACAACAGGTTTCACCCTCCAGCAGCCACCAGTGACTCTGCCAGGGGTGCTGACCCCAATCTCTCACACCTGGAGAGAAAAGGAGACCAGGGGACCTGCTTTTCTCCAGCAAAGCCAATTCCAGAGGTAGCAATCCCCTTCTGGAAATCCCTGAGCCTCCAGGATGTGGGGAGGGATCCCAGCTGATGGGTGAGAGGATCATGCCCTGCAGTATCCACACACAGTATCACAGACTGGGCTGTATTCACCTCTGGCACGGGGTTTGCCCAAGTTCTCATCTTTTTGCCTCTTGGATGGTTCCCCCTTTCCCCAGAGGGGCCAGTAAAGTCAGATGCTGAAGAAGAAGGAGCTATTCTGCTCTCTCCATCCTCTTTCCTTCCTCCCAGCAGCTCCCCTGCTCCTGGCAGGCTCTGGCTGGTGCCCAGGTCAGTCTGTCTTGGGGCATGTTAACCCCTCACTGGCAATGTGGAGGGCTCCTGCCCTGCTCCTTCCCCTTCCACCCAAACCATGAGCCTTGGAGCATCAGTTCTTAAATACCCACCCCTTGGGAGAGAGAGAGGGAGGAGTGGGCAGCTCTCTTACAAGGCCAGATAGAAAAAGATAAAAAAAAAAAAACCAAAAAACAAGAGACAAAACCTATGGCAGGATTCCCGGGCTCAAGCAGCACTGAGCAGCAAGACAGCAGCAAAAGAGCCAGCTAGAGCTGCTAGAAATGGTGATTAACTCCTTCCTGCCTCACATCTCCCCAGCCCCAAGGTCAGCACAGGGCAGGGCAGTGCTCCCTTGGGCGAGGGGCTGAGAGGAGCCCCAGCACCCAGATGTGTCAGAGGACAGCCCCTCAGGGGAGCCAGGGGGACACGCTGGGGACACTCACCATGACATAATGTCTCTGCATCTCGGTCTTCTCGCTCACCAGCTTCTCGCATTCCAGCTTCAGGCTGCAGAGGGGAGTCAGGGCTTCCATTCAGCTCCTGCCCCATCCCACCCGTCCCCATCCCCGGGACTTCGGCCAGCTCAGCACGTCTCCTGTCCCTGCGGGCTCAGGGGGCTGCAGGGGTGTCACACACCCTCCCTGGGGCACCTGCTGTGCTGTGCACACACCTGTGGCACCCACCCAGAGCTCGGTCCCCTCCCTGTCCCTGCACCTCGCTCAGCTTGAGGAAACGCGGCTCATCTTCCCTTGGGACTCCCACTCTAGACCTGGCGCCCCAGCTGAGGGTTTCACGCTGCCCCCCAGCCCAAACCTCCCTTTCTTTCCTCCACAGGCGCTCCCTTCTCCACTCCTCCTTCCCCCCTTTCCCCCTTCTCGAGCGCTCCCCTGTCCCACCACACCTCCGTCCCCGGCCCCACCTGTGGTACTGCGCCTGCAGGAACTGAAATTCCTCCTTGATGCGGTCGCAGATTTCCAACACCGACAACTTGAAGGGCTGCCCGGGCTGGAGCGGGGGCTGCGGAGAGACAGCCCGGCTGGAGGCTGCGGCTCGGCGCCCCGGCCCGGCCCGGCCCGGCCCCGCCGCCGCCGCGGCACTTACCGGGTGCCGTCCCTGCGGGAACATCCTGAGCGACCGGCCCGGGCCCGCTGCCCCCGCCAGGGCACGGCGGTGCCCGGTCTCGGCGGGGATCCGGGGTGTCTCCGAGCGGCTCCGGGTGGCGCTCCCGGGGTCTCCGCTCGCCCCCGGCGGGGCCGGGGCGGGGCTGGGGCGGCCCCGGTGCGGGGGGGGAGCGGCCGCCCGGCCCCGCGAGCCCCGGCCGCCCGCGCCCGCTTAAGGAGGCGCGTCCCCGCGGGGCTCGGGACAAGGCGAGCGCCGCACCGGAGCTCCCGCGCCGGACCCGCACTCGCACGGCGATGCCGGAGAGCGGGGAAGGCGCCGCTCCCGGCCCGAACGGAACCGCTCGGGAGGCGCCTGCCCGCAGCGCTGCCCCGGCCCGGAGCTCACCGGGCGCTTCCCTCGCCAGGCGCGCGTCTCCCAGCACGGCCGCACTTGCGGCAGCTTCCCCCGTCCCCAGGGCAGCCCGGTCCCCGGGGAGCGATGCCTGGCGCTGCCACCGCCCCCGACGCTGCGGGCGGACGCGGCACCTGCCCCCGGCGGGGCAGCGCGCGGGGGCGGACATCACTAACAAGCGCCCACCGGGTCGGGGACACCACGGGCAGCACAATCGGGCCTGGGAACCGGGCGGGCCGGGGTCTGTCGGGATCAGCCCTCGGTGTGCCCGGGGCAGCCCCGCCGGGAGAGGTGAGGCACAGCGGGGCTTCCCCATCCCGTCCCCTCCGCCCGCTCCACCTTAACCGTCCCCACAGCCCGCAGCGGCGGCGCTCGCACCGACCATTGGCTGCGGCTGCGGGAGCGCCGGCCAATCGCCCCGCTCGGTTCCCACATGGGCTCGTGACGCCAGAGAGCGGAACGGCCAATAAGAAATGAGCGGGCGGTGCGAGCCCCCAGGGCGGGGGCGCGGGGCACGCTGGGAGTTGTAGTCAGCCCTTGGCTACGCCCTCACGGCGGTGGCGCTCGGGGCCGGTCTGTCCCGTCCCTGCCGCCGCCGCGGGTCTTGAGAGCGGCCCGGCCCGGGTCTGCCGCGGGGCCCGGCGCAGCGCCGGCGGTCAGCGGGGCTCCCGCCGCGGGCAGCTCGGGCAGGCGGACTGCGCGGCCCACGAGGCCTTGCGGCTGCCGGCGGCTGCCACTCAAAGTAACGTGGGGCGGCGGAGCGGCCGCGGCTGAAGCGGGAGGCCCGGAGCCGCCGGGCTCGGGCTCTGTGGGGCTGCTCGGCTGTTCTGTGGAGAGGAACCCACCGAGGGTCCCTTCCCTGCCCCCCGCGACCCCTCCGGCTGCGGCTGCTGCGGAGTCACCGCGCTCGGGGGCGGTAAAAGCGAGTGAGGAACAACCTTTAAATATTGCAGGACCCAGCTGTACCTGGGCACTGCACAGGCAGGCACGAGGTTAAATATTTAATGCCTCACATTTCATCCTGATCTTTTATTCATTGCGTTATTTACGTGCTGCATGCTGGCAGTGGCCAGCGCAGGGACAAGGTGCTGTGCACTGGAGGCTCTCCCTCTGCTTTCCTCCATTCCATCCATCCCCTGGTGTTCCTGCTTCTCCTCCCCTGCCAGGACTGGCCCCAGACCCTCTCAGTCCCGAGCAAGGAGCCAACCCAACCCCAAAACCTTCCCCTTTCCCTGGCCACAGGTGTTCACTGGGCAGGCAGTGATGGACACCAGCTTCAAACCCTCCAAAACTTTCCCTTCTATGCAGGCACATTAATGTTCTCTGTGTGTACATCATATATCTGCACATATATCTGCATATTTTAATCCAAATGTAAAGTTTTAAAGGTTTTGTGTGTTTGTGTGGGTGTGTGTGTTGCCTCATTGGGAGAGTTGGGATTTTTTTCCAAGGAAAGTGTATTTTCAAAGGCTGGAAACATTTCAGATCGTGTTTCAAGGGAAGGATAGACTGAGGAGATGTTTTGCAGCATTTTTCAAAACTCCTTTCTGAAAATTGCCAGTTTTTCCTTAGGCAGTTTCTGTGCTCCCCCGTCTCAGGAGAGTGACACAGGTAAACCTGGAGCAGGCAGCTCTGGAGTGATGGGTGTCACTCGTGTCTTGATCAGCCTCCATCAGTGATTGACATGAGCCCTGGAGCAGCACAGGCTGTAACCCAGCGATTAATTTGTGTTTGGATGGGAGAAAACAACGGCAGTTAACCCTTGGCACCCCCAGCAGCAAGAGGAGATGGTCCTGTTGCTGCCCTGGGGATGGGGACCTGGCTGTCACCACCGCAGGAGGCTCAGCCACCCCCTGCAGCAGCCACACGCTCGTGCCTGCTGGTGGCAGGGTCTGGAAGAGCCCCAAAGGATCAGGGCGTTTGAAATCCATGCTGGGATCAAGAGGAACATCCCTTTGTTTATCAGCAGCAGAGAAATCAAACCAACCCAGGACTTTGGGACACCCAGGAGCTCCATTTGAAACTGGATCCCAGCAAAAGAGCAGGAATTACCCCAGGGATTTTTATCTCTCAGCTCCTTCCCTGAATGCCAGCCTGGGACAGGGAGCACAGGACAGGAAGGGCAGCCCTGGCTCTGTCCTGCTCCACGCCGTGGGGCTGGTTGTTCCCACACAGCCTCCTGTGTCCAGCACAGCTCCAGAGTGCATGGTCAGGGGCAGGCACACTGAGGGTGGCTGTGGCTCACCAAACCATCCTATTTTCAGCTGCTCACTTTCCTACTTGAATGAGGAGGCATGAGCTCAGCAGAGAGGAGTTGCTGGCACCCTCAGACAATGCGAATTTCCCAGGGCAGCTGGCACAAACAGGGACCTCGTCCTGGCTGGAGTCAGTCCTGGAATGAACATGAGATGGGAAGGGGAACTGAGGAAAGGATCTGGCAGCAAACCAGCGAGATCTAAGCCAAAGCTGCACTGGAAATCAAGGTTCCCCAGTTCCCTGAGCTACACTTTCATCCCCAAACCTCCAGTGCTGGTGTCCACTCTCCAAAGCCACACATCCCCAGAGCCCTTGGGGACAGGTGTCCCCTCCAGGTGTCCCCGGTTCCAGGGACTGCAAAAAAGGAGTGGGAGCCCTCAGAGCAGCCCAGCAGCTGACAGACTCTGGTCTCTGCCTTCGATCCGTGTGCTGGCTCCTGTTTGCACTTACCAGCTCTGAGTGGTTTTTAATTATTGATGCCTCCTTTAGCTTTTATCTGGTGCTCGCTGCAGCCAGGAAGAGCTCGGCGTTGGTGCATTAGCGGTGGGTTGGGAAGGAAGCCCTGCTCCGGCACCGCTGCTGGCGCTCAGGCTGTGCCATTGTTCCAGGCAGAGCTGTAAAATGAGCAGGGTGGGAGCCGGAGGGGGATGTGGCAGAGGCGACTCGCACAGGGAATGAGAGCCTGGGGGTTCTGTCCTGTGGGAAGGATCCGAAGAGGATGGATCCAAACAGGTGAAACCCAGTGAAAAATTGCCACCTGCTCACTGCGTGGAGGAGGAAGGAGGTTGGGTTTTGACCCTCCAGTGACAGGCAGGTGGGAGGGAGGAGATGGGTGACAGCAGAGTTGTGTCAAAACCCTGGCAGCTGTGAGCAGGAATCCAAGTCAAGCCCGGGTCAGTGCTGTGCTGCTGGGTTGTCAGGACATGGGGCACTGCCAGATGGGGTCCTGCCCCTGCCCCCTGTGCCCACCACAGCCCCTGTGGGCAGCAGGGCAGTGGCTGTCACTGCATCTCTCTCTACCCACCCTTTATGAGTCACGGCTCTGCTGAGTTTTCCCAAGGATCCTGGGGCAGCAGAGCTGGTTCTCAGACCATCAGCCTGTATCCCTGTCCCACTCTGGCACCACGACCTCTGGAACACGAGAAGAAAGGGCTCCTCTGCCAGGAGCCAGGCTCAAATCATCCCTGAGCAGCTTTGGGGCCCCCTGTCAGCTGTGTCCTTGTGAGTGCTGAGCTGTTCTGCAGGGCCTGAGAGGGGCTCCTGCCTTCTGAGAGGTTACAAGCCCTGTTGGGAAGGAGAGAAGCTGTTTCCTCAACTCTGAAGCTACTGGGAGAGTCACGAGGGAGGTATTTTTAACCCTTTCCTGGTGTGGGTTAGATTGTGCAGTTAAGATTTGAGCCCAAATCTAGGAAGGTGCCCTATGAAATTATTCCCTTTGGAGAGTGGCAAACAGAGCCAGGCTGGAAGCACAGGGAACAACACTGCTCCTCAGTAGGATGGGATATCAGGGTGGCCCCCCAACCTGCAGAGAGATGCTTTGGGAATGGAACATCATTGGAAGCAGGAGTGAGTGCAAGGCTTAGCCCAGCATCTGCTGGAAGGTGCAGAGGTCTTGGAAAGCCCAGAAGTTCTCTCTTTGTACTCTAACAGAGAGTTAGTCTCCCACAGGGAGCAAGGAGATCCCCAGAGCCCAGGGCAGAGCAGCTCCCCGGCCCCAGTGGCCTCGTGGTTTGTCCAACCCTCTTGCCCACTGAACCGAGGCCGCTGATGAGCTCCAACAAGAGGCACCTCTGTTCCTGAAAGCAGCCCTGAATGATTTCTCCTAAATCCTCCTCCCTTGCATATCCCTCAGGGGTAACATCCCAATTCCCCCGGGGATGAATCTGGGCTGTGAGAGCCCTGGGGAAGCTCCTGGCACACGGCTGCTCTGCTCTCCCCATGGGCTCTGCACTCAGATCTGCCCCCCGTGCTTGGTTTGGGGGGGACAGGGCTGAGACCCCCCTGCAGAGCCTGAGCTACCAGCCAGAGTTCAGTGGCCACCACTCCTGCCCAGACCCCTGGCTCTTGCACCCTGCCCCAGCCATGCCCAGGCAGGTAACAGGAGCACTGTCAAGCCCTGGTGCTGCCCATAGACCTCAGTGCTGGCTGCACCAGGGCTCCCCCAGCACAGCTTCCTCCCCAGAGGAAGGAAATTTTCCCACTCCAACTGGCCTAAGAGATACCGAGGGGAAGATGTTATCAGGGTGGAGCAGGCTCTGAAGCCAGAGGACAGCTCTAATTATCGAGAGCCAATTCCATTACAGCAATCTCAGCCCCAGGGCAACGCAGGCCGGATTTTCCAGAGGGGCCTGAGAGCCACAGAAGTAGCTTATCCTCTGTGCCCACAGGAAAAATGAATTATGCACACACAGAGCAGACCTGTGGCAGCCCGCAGGGACCTCCACATGTGTTACCAAACCAGCACGGAGCTGATAGACCTCGGGGGCACTTCGCTCCTTGCTTTTCTTCTGCAGAGTCTCCTGCTCTCTTTTCACCACCCACCACTTTCACCTTGAGCTCGTTTGTTCTGGCTTTGCCCAGGCATCCTCTTGGCCCTGTTTCCAGCAGATTTCAGCTGTGGCACAGCCCCTACCAGAGCCACAAAGGCCACAGGGACAGCCCCATTCCACCAGCCCCTAAAAGAGTGGGAGGGAAGCCAGAGGTGTGAATGTTAACCCTGCTCATCCTGGCTCCTAGAAAAAGCTCCAGAGGGAGAGCAGCACATCCAACAAGAAAAGAATAATCTGGGATAAGCTACCACCTGAAGGAAGGAGGGCTGTACCTCCAGACACCTCCCAAGCACAGGTGAACCAGGAAAACTCCCTCTTCTCCCCAGCTGATTGAATGGACAGGAGACACAGAGAAGTATTTTAAAGTCATCCCAAAGGCAGCAAGAAAGCAGCAGCAAGTCACGGTTTTAACCAACCTTCTTATTTCTTTATTTGAAAGGCACAGCTTGTACGTCCTTGATACAGCATTTTCAGTTCCTCTTATTATAGGTCAAGTGATTAAACACAAAAAGCAAAACAAGATCTTTCTAAAGAACTATATACAAACACCAGATTATTATTTATTATTTTTTTTCCATTTTTGTTTTTTAAGAAGACACGCTAGCGCACGGAGATAAGAACAGAGAAAGCTGCTGTATCCTCTACACAGGGCAGGGGCACAGGGAGGGGGAAGGCTCTCGGTCTGCCTGCCCCCTCTGCCCAGCCACCTGGGCCCCCCAGAGCTGGATGCTGTGCTGAGGGGGAGCAGGTGGCACAGGCTCCCCCTCCAGCCCAGGGTGAAGCCCCTGGCAGCCAGAGCTGCTTGAGAACAGGTACATGCAGAACAGCCTGGTATTAGTGCAGGAGGGGCGTGGGGGACATGGGGCCAGGGCGGTGCAACGAGACCAAGAGCGCCTGGGGAAGGGAGGAGATTGTTCTGGGCCAGGGATCCTAGCAGGGAGTTGTGCAGAACCGTTAGGATCAAGGGGCAAATCTTTAAATACCGAGGGGGGAGCAGCAGGTGGAGGGAGGGGCCACAGGGCACCGAGGAGCTGGGACAGCCAGGGGGCAAAGTGGCCCCAGAGCAGCCCAAGCCAGAGTCAGGCTCGGCTCTGTGAGTGGGAGGAGGGACAGGGGAGGCAGGCTGGGCACAGGGAGAGCACGATTGGCCACACGGGTAATGCTCTGGCGCTTGCATTGCTGTGCAGCAGCCGGGGACGGCGCTGGGGACACCCCCCAGGCCCTGCCAGCCACCCGTGGGGACAGGCCTGGCGAGCTGCCACCGAGCACAGGTCACCACGGCCCTGCTGCACAGCAAACAGAGATACTGCATTTTGCACTAACCCGCCCCCTCCCTCCCTCCCTCCCTCCCTCCCCCAGACAGCCCCTTCCCCGGCCCCCCGGTCGCTCTAATCCGATTTCTCCCCGTCATCATCTTGGTGGGCGTCCCCGTCGTGGCCGTTCTTGTCCTCCTTGGAGAGGTGAGCCTGCGAGCCCAGGGCCGAGAGCGACAGGAGCCCGGTGCCGGCGCTGACGGCGGGGAGGGACGGCGGCTGCAGCCCCACGGGCAGCGGGGTCAGAGGCAGAGCGAGGGCTTGGAGCTGCGACAGCTGGTGAGCTTGAAGCTGCTGCTGTAGGGAATGAGGGACAGACATGGAGACACAACGGGGGTATTGTCATTTTGAGTGCACTTGGACCCCACACCGAGGGCCTGGACTGGCCAGAGTGTGCCAGCAATCGAGCTTAAACCAGGGAGCTCGGGGAGCTTGAGAGCATTGCAGCCTCAGGGTGGGGTGGGAAAAGAGGGTCTAGAGCCCTGCTGCTGTGACAACCCCCAAAGACTCAACAGTGTCACAGCCTCTACCCCACAGGACACTTGGCCTCAGGCTCTGGCACATCCCCAGGCTGCAGTCAAAGCCTTCACTCACAACTCCGACCAAGAGCACTTGGTGTTTTCATACCCAGTGCCTACTGCAGCTCCTGCTCTAAACCAAAGCTCCTCTCCCTGACACAGAGCAGGGATCCCTGCAAACATCCCAGCAAGCCTGGCTGGAACCAACCCTGTGCCAGCACAGCCAGCCCAGCCTTGCAGCCTCATCCCACTGCAGGGGTCCCCTGATGTCCCCAGGCCAAGCATCCACAGCCCAGCTCTGTGTCCTGGCCAAGGGCCTGGATTCCCACCCCTCCCAGCCCAAGCTAAAGGTGCATCACGTACACGGATGATGGAGTTCAGTTCTGGCGCCGTGACCTGCTTGGCTCGTTCAATGGCTCCCAGGACTTGCTGCTGATGCTGGCATGGAGAAAACAGAGGAATTTGGGGTCACTTCTAGTGCCACAGGGAAGCAGAACAGGGACCCAGCCCACTCAACCAGGCTGGTTACCCCAGAGCTGGAGACACCTGCAGACACTTCACCCAAGACAAGAGCCTCACACCCAGGCCTAGGGCAGCAAGGAGCAGGGAAGGAAGCACCTCTGTCTCATCCATTTCCTCACCACAGGGCTAAGCAGGTCCCCTCATACCCCCACCCTTCCTTGTCCTGCTCTCCACACACCCAGAGATCCTTGGCCAGAAGACTCCAAGGTGGGCAGCGTCTCTCATCCTGCCACCCTTCACCTACACAGACCCTCTAACAAACAAAACAAGCCCTAAAATCAGCAGTTCTTGGGAAGCTCCTTGGGATACATCTTGGATAACAACTGCAGCAGCAGCTGGGTGTTCCAAACACAGGCAAAAAATCTGTATCATATACTTTAAAAAAAAATAAAGGAGAACTGTACTTGCTCCTTGCAGAGCACAAAGTCTTTGAAACACCAGGCCATCCACTGCACTTCAGCAAGGGGATTTTTCTTTTCATTTTGGCACCAGGACAGGGTTAAGGATTGCATTAAGATGCAAAAGATTTAGCTGGGGCTTAGTTATTAGGCAGCTCTGATCTGATCAGCAAGCGACTTTGTCTGTCCTAAGAACAGGTGGGTGGGAAAAACAGAACCTGTGCCCCAAGCCCAGCACCGACTCCAAGTAAGAAGTCTCCAACCCCCAAAGGGCCAGAAGAATTGCTGAGAACTCAATCTCCATGGGGAGACAGAAAAGAAGGCTCTAGAAATACTTAATCCCCCCCCTTGCCTCAGACAGCAACTCCCAAGCACCTCCTCCCCCAATTAATTTCTCAGGGGAGTGGGAGGAGCCCATCAGCTGCATTAATTAATGAGGCAGAGGAACCAGATCTCAAAGAGGAGCCATATGGAGGTATTTTTTTAAGTGTCCTTCTCCCCAGATTAGCAGCCAAAGCTCCCACTGCAGATGTGGCTGATGGCTCAGGAGCCACGGGCAGGACAGAGCAGGAGCAGCTCTGTCCCCAGCTGCCACAGAAGGGATGGAGGGGCACCCATGAACCACCACACAGAGCTCCAACACTGCCTTGAAGGGCTGGTCCCCATGCAGGGGTGAGAGCTGCAAGGGTTTCCCATGCAGGGGTGAGAGCTGCCTGTGCAGGAGGGCTGAGGCACCTCCTGCAGCAGAGGGACAGGAGCCTCCACGCCAACAGATCCCCAAGCTGGGGGACTCACCTCTTGTGAAAGGTAGGGCAGAACCTGTGCACAAATCCCATTTAGCCTCTTGACAATTTCAGCCTAAAAGGTGAGAGAAATAGAGAGGAGAAGTCAGGAAGCTCAGGACTGAGCACCCACAGCATGAGCTGCCCCACCTTCCCCCTCCCCTGGCCAGCCCTGGGTCCCCAAATGGCTTTGAGACAATCCACTCTCCTGGCAGCATCCTGGTGCCATGGGGATCACCCTGCCCCCTGAGGCTCCTCCCTGCATGGTTAAATGAAAGGATGCTGCTGACTGCAGAGAGCAAAGTTTCATTATTCCTCTTCCTCTCCAGGTCCTCAACATTCATTTAAGCAATTGGGAGCAACTAGAGAGGAAAGTTACTGCAGACCCAGGTGGGGATGTGCTGAATTACATCTCCCATGTGGACACAGACATACACATGGCTGTTCAGTCCTCTCAGGCTCCCCCTCCCCAGTTCAGCTGCTGGACTGGGGCTACAGGGGTAGACCAGAGGGGCTGGGCAGCTTCCCCACTACCCTCACACCAGCAGTGGCAAATCCTGAGGTGTTAAATGCTTTTCTCCTGGCAAACAGTGAAGCTACCAGTCCTTTGCAAATCACTTTCCAAAGGAGTCAAAATAAATACAGAGCCAAAGGGAACAGGCACACATCCAAACCAGCTGAGGGGACCCCAACAGCACCACAGGGAAGAAGATGAGGCTGGGAGACATCATGGGACAGCAGAGGATTTGTGGCTCAGATTCTTCGACAAGATCCAGGTTTTCCCAGGGAATCCAGTCTCATGGGCTTAGCAACAAGGGCAATGGGATCAGAAGCACCAAATGCCTTTGTGAGGAACAGAACTGTGCTAAGAGGCTTAAAACTGAGCCACGACATGCAGCCCACTTTGTGACTGGAGCTGGAGCCAGATAGAGACAGGCTCAGAGGAGGCTCATGTTGTTAACACCACAGGTAATTAGTCACTGGGGATAATTAACAACTTAACCACCAGTGAGGGTAATAAGCAAACTTATCCAGGCCACAGAGTCTCCAAGCCAGAGCTCCAGACCCTTCCTGGTGCTCAAATACCTGTTCAGGCCCTGGGGAGAACCACAGGGTGCCCAGAGCCCAGGATGGGGCCCACAGGCCAGCACTGTGATCCTGGGGGAGGTGGGGCTGAATTTCAAAGGCAGCTCTGACATTTTAGAGGCTGATGGCATTTCTAGCTCCTGAAATGCAACTGATGTGAAAGAGGGCAAAGCAGAGCTGACAACACACCTTCCCCAGGAATTACAGCACTTGGAGATGCTTTCCCCTACCTGTTTGTGCATTTCAATATTCAGCCCGTAGGACATCTCATAGTACTGTAGAGCAGGAGAGAAGAGAAAAAAAAACAAATTGTAAGTCAGGTCTCTGCCAGGTAAGTGCTGGGAACCACCACTACATTCCTGGCAGGGTTTTCTACAAAGGTTGGGCAAGGCAAGAGAGCAGAGGGAAACCCCAAGAAACAAAGACAGAAGGAGGGAAGCACAGAGACCCCCTTCAGGTGCTGCCTGCCCACCCTATTCCAGACCTGGAGACTTGCTCCACAGGACTCCCCTCAGAGACAGACACCTTTCCACAGTCTGCACTGAGGTGAGAGTGAGTGATGCTGTGTCAAACCTGGAAAAAGGCTCAGGGCTCCAGACTTCCCTAAGCACAGCCAGGAGAGAAGAAGCCTGGCTCTGTGAGCTTTGCCTGGCCAGTATCCTAAAACCTACATGACTGCTTCAGCAGCAAATGGGAGAGATCACAACTGGACTTCATCTAGCAAGTAACACATCCAGCTGCACACAGCTCCAGCTGTTTAGGAAAGAGTTATGTGGAAACCTCCCCCCACCACACACAAAAACAATCCACCCAGAAAACCCCTGCACAGCAGCAACAGGCAGCTACAGACAATCTATTGGCAGAGACAGCTAATTCCTGACCCCTGGAAGAAGCTGTTATAAGGCTGATGTTTTGAGAGTTTAGAAACCTCCTCCTGCAGGCTGCAATCCTGATTCTTCCAAAGGGAAAAGAACAATCCACATCTGTGCTCGTTTAATTGAGGATCACTGGCATCCTGGTACCGACGCCACAAGGCGATGAAGCGCCCGGCTTGGGATGGGAATGATCTCAGCCTGCTGCGGGCTCTCCAGGCTCCTTTGCATTCTGGAGACCGAGCAGGAAGCAGGAGCCCGTCCCCCAAGCTGCCAATTGTGACTTATTCAAAAATCAGAGCAGCTGTAGCAGCTTTGCACATTCTCAGGAAGCCTCCTCTTGGCTGCCCGTGACGGGGAGCGGCGGCAGCTCGGGCTGAGCCACGCAGACAAGGCAGGAGCTGCTGCGCCTGCAGAGCCTCCAGCGCTGCGCCACGAGCAACAGCCCTTCCCTCTGCTGCTGACAGCAACCTAAATCCATTCTGGTGACTGCCAGCATTAAGGAGGAGAAAAAATGCATCTTGGCCACGGCTGGAGATGAGGGTTTCCGTGCAGACTGAGGCACAGGAAGCAATTGTTTACCAGGGAGAACGGGGCAGGCTTCCCCATTAATACACCAGGAAAGCTGTGACCTCTTCTCCTTGTCCCCAGCACCTCACTCCTCACAGGCTCAGAGTCTGGCTCAAGGGCAGTAGAGAAAGATGAAGAGGCCAGCTAGGTTCCTTATTTCTGATTTTTTAAGTCTTAACTCTGCTCTGAATAGCTGCTCTATTAATTTCTATATCTTATCTCTTCTTTTCAGGGTAGGTGCAGCAGCTGGCAAGCAGGAACCAGCTCATTTCATGGACAGTACTGCAGCCTCCTGCTAACTCCATGATAGGAAAGGAAGAGACCACAGCCCTGCCTGGCATCCCTCCCCTCTGCTACAAGGGCTCCAGAGGCATCACCTGGCAGAAAAACCCTCACCCTGCTCACCAGAACATGGCTGTTTCCTGGCAGATTTCTCCTTGGAAAGCCACAGCTAAGCCTACTGCCCACACATGGCACCATTTCTCATGCCTTTACCAGGCACTGCCCTGGGGCTTGCACACCCTGTGCTGGGACACACGTGCCAGCACTCAGCACCATGGTTCAGCAAGGCTGTAGGGTCACCAGAAGGTGCACAGGGTTTCAGAAGCTGATTTCTGCTTCTAACTCACACCTAACTGGTGGAGTTTCCCAGTTTCATGACCGCTCAGAGCACTGCTTTCTCTCTCACTGGCCATGACCTTCCCAGAGTCCCCAAACACCTGCACACCAGCACCTTGCAGCACTTCTCAGGTGTGTAAGAGCTGTCACTTCCTTTAGGCACAGGCAGCCAGGCCATCAAGCAATCACCCACCGAGCCTCATTTCCTACATCACAAAACTCCCTGCCACCGTGCATTTCAACAACCCCCTGCATGCAGCCAAAACAAAACAGCCCCATTTTGAGAAAAAAGCCAATTCCAGCCCTGCTGAGAGCCCTGGAGCTCTGTGGGGCGTGGGCTCCCTGCCAGGCAGAGCCCAGGCTCAGGCACCTGCTGGTGTTGCCACCCACACTCTGCTCTGGGCCGGTCCTTACCATGACGTAGTGACGCTGCATCTCCGATTTCTCGCTGGCTAGTTTGTCACATTCCAACTTCAAGCTGAAAAGCCAGAAAACAGTAAAGAAAACCACAAACAGGAGGTGAGAGAGTTGATCGCCACAGAGCAGCTGCTTCCTGCACAGCCTCGTCCTGGCCAGGCTGGATTCTTGGACATCACTATCTGGACTTCAAGGGGTGGCCAGAGCCCAGACAGGCTGAGCTGTGCTCACAGCAGTGACCACACAGAGCCTGCTCCCACTTTCTCAGCAGGAGTCTCCCCAGCACACACTCAGGAAAAGGACACAAGGCTATCCACCAGCAGAGCACTGACCTCCCTCAGGCAAATCCATTCCACAGGAAGCAGAATGCTGGGGAGAAGCAGGGTTGGCTGCCCAGGGAGGGGTTTGCCTTTCCTCAACAGATCACTGGCAGCTGGGGACAGATTCTGGCACACAACCTGTCTGCAGCACTCAAGAGATGTTCCAATACAACATCAAAACCAAAGCCAGACCCACTTCTGGATGGGGGCGGGGGAGAGGCCCAAGTGCAGCACATCCCTCCCAAAAGGAAGGATTTTTCCTCTCTCCTAGATTCTTCACACCCTTTAGAGAAAGTGCCGCTGCTCCCAGTGTTTTATGAGACTCCAACTCACCAGCCGAGCAACTGCAGCCAGCATGTGCTGTGGTTTTATGTTTCAAACAAGAAACAGCTTCACCTACACAAAACCTGCTCCTTCTTGAGCAGATTAAGTCCAAGGGGGTGGAGCAGCGTGGGGGGAAAGCTTCCCTTTCGGCAGGAATGTTCCTTGGGCTGCCCTACTCCCCTGATGGCACTGCCAAGGCACAGAGACACCAGGAAATGGCCACTTCCCAGCAGTTTTTCTGCCTGCTCCTGCCAGAGTGACACCACCACAAACGTGCAACCTGCCTGCAGGCAGAGCCTGGGCTGGGGACACTGCAGCCACATGGCACCAATGCACACACCAAAACCAGTGCCAGGCCATTGCAGAGGGCATCACCCAGAGCATTTCAACCAAAGGGCTTCATGTTTATGTCAGACACACAGACACAAAGCAACAGATTGTCTCAAGCCAGCTTTTGGGTCAGCAGCACTATTTACACACACACACACACAGAAAAGTAGAAGCTTTTGGATTTAAGTGCTCCCTGCAGCATTTGCAGTCCAGGAATGGCAGCCAGCGAAAAAAACTGAGGAAAACTCCCAGCAAGAGGCAGGAGGCCTGGCAAGTGTCTGTGCAGTCCTGGCTGAGCAGCACTTGGAGGAAAGACCTTGGCTGGAGAAGGGAATGGGCGTTCTCCTCGCTGGGCTCCCATGTGGACACGACCAACGCCGTGCCCGAGGTCCAGCCAAAGGCGTCCCGAGCTACACCACTGGCTCCCCTTCCCCATATTCTCACCCGGTCCCCGGAGCGAAGCAAGGAGCACAAGAACCGGAGCGATCCCCGTGCACCGGCTGCGGGACAGCCCCGGGGCCGGGGGGAGCACATACCTGTGGTACTGGGCCTGCAGCAGCTGGAACTCGTCCTTGATGCGGTCGCAGGAGTCGGAGGTCGTGAACTTCAGCTGCTGAGGCAGGTGAGAGGAGCCCTTGAACAACAGGAGACAGCGCTGGGGCCGGGGCCGGGGCCGGCCGGGCCCCCCCGCCCCGAGCCCGCCCCGCTCACCCACAGCCCACACCGGGGGCACCCCGGGGCCCGGCGCCCGGGACGCGCCCAAGGTCACCCGTGGGGCCCCTTCCCGGTGCCGGCGGGAGGCGCTCGGTGCCCCGGACCCCGCGGGGCCGAGGGAGGCCGGGCAGCCCCCGCGCAGCCCCCGCGGCCCCGCCGGCGCCCGGCCCCGCCCCGCGGCCGCTCCGGCCCGGGCCGCGCCGTACCGAGTGCCGGCTTTGTGGAAACATCATGTCAGGTTGCGGCTCGGTCCCCGCACGGAGCGGCCCGGTGCCGCCTCCCGCCCCCGCCGCGGCTCCCCGCGCCGCCGCCGCCTTTGTCCGCGCCGGGTCCGGCCGCCCCGGCCCCGCGGCCGCCCCGCCCCGGCCGCGCCGCTCGCCCCGCGCCGCTCCCGCTCCCGCCGCCGGCGCCTATTGTCTAATGGCGGCTGCGGCTCCGGCTCCGTCCTGCGGCTGCTCGGCACCACCTGCCGCCGCCGCCGCCTCCCCGGCCCGGGCGGGCCCACGGCCGCGCCCGCCCCCGCCGGTCCCCGCCCCCGCCGCGCGGCGCCGCCGGCCGCGGGCCCCGGGCCGGGCTGGGCTCCGGGATGGGCTCCGGGCTGAGCTCCGGGCTGGGCTCCGGGCTGAGCTCCGGGATGGGCTCCGGGATGGGCTCCGCTCTGCTCCGTGCCGTCCCTGCGGCGGGGCCTGGCGGGGACGGGCCCAGCCCCGCCGGACTCTGCTCCCCACGTCCCGGCCGGGGCTGCCCGGCCCTCCCCGCAGCCTCCCGGTGCCGCGGCCGTGGGGTGTCACTGCCCGTCGGGTGTCACTGTGGGATGTCACAGCCCGTGGGGTGTCACTGTGGGGTGTCACTGCCTATAAGGTGTCACTGCCCCTGGGGTGTTACAGCCCATAGGGTGTCACTGCCCGTGGTGTTTCTCTGCCCGTAGGGTGTCACAGCCCGTGGGGTGTCACTGGGGGATGTCACTGCCTATAAGGTGTCACTTTCCATGGGGTGTCACTGGGCCCCGCACCGGCCCTTGCTGGCAGTGAGGCTCCTCGCCCTTCCCAGCTCATTTTCACACCCTTCCCAAGCAGAACAGGCTTTTTTTTTTTTTTTTTTTTTTTTTTTTTTTTTTTTTACCCAGAGTTTCATTTTGCTTTATTTCAGCGCTGCCCTTGGCTGAGCGTGAGAGAAGGCAAAGAAAAAAGGTAATTCACCTACAGCTGGCCCTGAGAAAAACCTCTGCTCTCCAAACAATGGAATATTCTGCTCTGGATGTAAACTTTGGTGCTAAACCTGCTGCCTGAGGAGCAGACCCTGCAGTTTGTGTCCTGCAGGATCGATTGCATCCCCCCAGAGAGCAGTGGGGTGGGGAATTCAGCCACAGACTTTATTTCTGGAAGGACTTAGTTGCCATGGGGCCTCTTGCAAAGCCACACACACAAATGTGCCCGTGCTGAGGCAGGATCAGGTCCTTGGAAGCCATTTGGAGAATAACAGGCAGGAGCACGGATGGTACGTGTGAGCACACAGGCAGCTTTCATAAATTTTGGATGTTGCTCCATGTCTATCTTTAAAAATCACTACGTTTTCTGATTAAAAATAAAACCCTACATGACTCCAGCAATGTGGGCTGGCCTGTTGTGGTATTTATTTTTAAAAAGAACAATATAGCAGCTGAGTTATTGTGACACCTCCTGCATATTGTGCAGTAGCTTTTTTACTTCAACATCTCCATATTAGTGGAAACTGTGACAGCTTCATGCCAAGGATTATTAATAGTGCAGGCAGGCTTTGTGTCCCTGCAGAATAAGGGTTGGAAAACAGGGCAGACAGTCTTCCCCCAGTGGGGTTGGCAGCCCGGTCCCCCTTTTTACATGGAGAGAAACTGAGTCACCCCAGCTTAGGCTCTGCTCAAGGGCAGAGAAATGCAGTTTATAGTCAGTGTATGCAGCCAGACCAGGTCCCTGTTGTCCCCTTCCCCAGCCCTGGAGCAGCACAGGCACCCTGCCCTCCCTTTGCAACAGCTTGCAGTCACTCCCTTCCAAGTGGGAAATGAAATGCTCCTTTATTGGCATTTCAGTTGGCTACAAAATGTTCCATTTTATCTTTTTTTTTTTTTTTTTTCCCCTCTCTCCTTACATTCTTCCAGGAAACACTCTAATTTATGGTATAATCTTGGCAAATCCCAATTCAGGGGAACACAAACTCGTTTGTGCCTGGTAAATGACTTTTTAATGGGCCCATTTCCAGCTGGGCAATGCACCTGCATCTGAAGAAGGGGGGATTTTAGCCTGGCCCAGGCTATGTGAGTCAGTGAATATGGCCTGGGCACAGAGGAGCTGGCCCCAAACACAGCCTGGTGAACAGTGGGGGTTCCCACAGCCCACCTCAGACCTGGCTTGAGAAATGAAGGTTTTTCCAGCACAGGAAAGGGAGTTCTGTGTAGGAGCTCTCCAAGTGAACCAACATTTGTCTGCTGCAAAGCTGTTTGAAGGCAGTGTGGGGAAGCCCCCCATTCCCTCAGCATCTTGGCCAGGAATAAAGTCATGCTGGACTCTTGCTACAGCCAGGGCTGGGTCAGGGTTGGGCATGCAGGTGGGTTTGCAGAAAGCCATGGGGCACAGAGAGGGCAGAAACATTTTGCATTTCTAATGGAGCAAGAAGCTGTCCCAGTCCCTGGCCCCTCTGGAACAATTCATACAGAGATGTCCTAATGAAACCAGAGAAACTTCCTATTAGTTCCTAAAAGGAACAGTCTAACAAAGCTGCCAAAAATAAATCTGTGTAATGAAGAGCCTTTGTAAATTATTCAGATATTATATCCCACTCCAGCACTGGTTCAAGGAGAGAGGTTGTACAGACATTTTCTGCTCTGGAGCTCTGGACACAAGGTGAAAGCCATGCTGTCATTATTATGAAAATGTAGGCTCTGAGATCCTGCTTTTACCCTGAGAATACTCTCTCTTTCACCTGGCATTAAAGAGGAAGAAATAAAAAAGGCACAGCAGCAGTCAGGTGCTGATACAAGGAAGGTTTTTTCCTCTTTCTCTACAGCCTCAGGATCTCTCTTGAGTCCATCACCTCAAGCTGACCACACACACAGGTGCTTTGCAGGATGGACTCAGGAATGGGGGGCACTGCCCAGCTCAGAGTGACACAGACAGGACCCCACTGGCTGTGGGGTGGCTCAGCCAGCAGCTCCTTTGCTTTTCACTTGTGGTTTGAATGCTGTGGCCTCCTTCCAGCAGGAGCAGACCTGAGACCCACCAAACTCATTAAACTTCAGCTGCCCTTGGTATCCCACCTGCTGAGAAACCCCAGTCCCTCCCCAGGCTGCAATCCCCCACTGCCACCCTGTATTCAGACATCTGTGAGGTATTTTTTAAGGGCCAGTGGTGGCAGCTTGTGGGCTATTAGCCACAGCCAGCCCCAGCCATGCTGCTGGGGCTCACAGTTTTCCTTTTCCTGCCTCCCTGCTTCCCCAGCCCCTCTTTGCCAGCAGCAGGGCTGGTTCCTGCTTTTATTTTGTTTTTCCCAGCCCTGCTGCCCCTGCACACTGGCAGCCCTGCCAGCTCTGTGCCACCTGGGGTGGGATGGGGATGGCAGGACTGGAGGGGGAGGTTTGGCACTGGACCTTGGCCCCCTGCCACTTCCAGGCCAGACTGTCCCTTATCACCCCTCTTATCACAGGGATTATTGGCTTTTTATATTAAACTTTCTCTAGATAGCATAACACAATCAGCCAGACAGGAGGCAAGGGCTGGGCAGGCCCGGGAGTGATTTACACACAATCTGCCTTTCAAGTCCCTCTTTCACATAAGGGGCTGGTTTTCTTCTCTCATTCACCACCACCCAACCCTCTGCTGCTGTTAGGAGCTGTGCAGGTCTCCCTGCTGCAGCAAAAGGCTGGGATGAGCAGTGGGGCTGCACAGGCTCCCAGGGAGCTGAGGGAGCCAGCAGGGCAGCACTCTTTCCCCATGAACATGTCACTGACAGGGCACAGATGCCTCCATCAGTGCTGTCCCTGGCCCTCACCACCACCCAGCCCCATCTGCTCCATCCCCTGGCACACACAGGTGCCCCTGATGGGACACAGCAGAGTCCCAGCACCTCAGTGCCCACGTGGGCAGCAGACAGAGCACTTGCTCTGCACTGTATGTCCATGGTTCCGTGCTCATTTCCTGCTGAAACTGTCTTGCTGCTTGCTCTCAGAGGCAGAAATGAACACCAGCCCAAATTCCTCGCCTACACCAAGAAGAAAAAGGAGAAACTGTCCCTGGATGTGTATAAGGTCCCAGCCAGGAATGGCCTGTAGGCAGAAAGGGCCTTTCTCCAAGAACAGCCTGGGTCCAGGCAGGCTTTTTACAGCTGGTAAAACATTCCTACCTCTTTGATCCCGTTTTATCAGTGACTTGGAATAATTGGGCTCCATTCCTCATGGTGGCTGCCCCCCACCCCTCCCTTCTGCTGTGGCCTGTGTTTTTGCTGCAGACTGATTAGGGGTAATTATCATCCTTTTTACCAGCCAAAGTGCAAGGAACAGTTCACACTCCTTGCAGGAAGCAGGAAAGGGATTTTGCAGCTGAGCCGTGATTAGGAAGCACATGGCAAGGATGCCTGAACCTGCTTGCTCCCTGGGTGGTGTCCCTGAGGCATTTGGTGGGAGATAAGCAGGAAATTTGGAGCTGTGAGACAGTCAGGAGGTCCAGAGGAATCCACTGACCCTTTGGTCATGAGAAGCTTCCCAGCACAATGAGCTTGCAGAAGCAGCATTTGAATCCCTCTACATATGAAACCCAGACTGAGCCTGAAGGGAGGGACCCACAGGGGCTGGAATGGGCAAAGGAGCAGCTCCTTGACCAGGCCCATCTGTGCTGTGGGCATGGCCAGGGTTCAGGATTCTCTCCTCTGGCTCCCTTGCTGGACACAGGGAGGAGTGAGTCACCAATTTTAGGGTCAAAAGGATCACCCAGGTTTTCCTCTTGCATCACATGACACAGATTCCTCCTGCCCTTGTGCAGGATCAGCGTTCATCTGCTGCACTGGAGCTTCACCAAATGCATATTTGCAGCAGTTTCTGAGATTTGCACAGAGAAGACAGATTAGTACACCCTTAAGAGTCTTTCTGTACTCAGTTCAGCAGCACTTCTCCAGGTAGGGAGAACATTTCTTCCTGACCTCAATTTATGACAAACACTGAAGCATGAGGCTGGATTGATTGCACAAGGAGATTGTGTCTTAGTAACTTGTGTGAATGCTGCAGCAGCTATGCTAATTCATCATTCCTTTATTTATGAAATCTGTGTGCAGGTTGAGTGCAATTAAATGATGTGCTTTGGGATCATAGGGGATGAAAGGATCACAGAAAATGTAAGTTTGTTATCCTAGTTTACTGTGCACTGAGCCCACCTACAACACCATGACAAACCAGATGTGAAACATAAGGTTTAAAAAAACTAATCCAGCAATTGCTGTCACGGGCTGCATTTGTCAGCGTTGTTTGATCTCGGTGCCTTTGCTCCTCTTTTCAGAGAACTCAAATCTCATGGCATCTTCCTGTGACAGGCAATTGAAGAACTTGTAAAATTAATTTTGGGGGAGGCTGGAACACTTGACATGTGCTCTGCAGCTGGGTCCCTGGTCCCCATCAGCACCCAGAGAGAGTCCAGACACATTCCTCCTTTGAATATCACACGAGAAGGAGACTCTGCAACCCCTCTGGGTAACCTGTGCTCTGTCAGCAGCACAAGAAAGTTCTTCCTCATGTTCAAGGTGGAACTTCCTGTGCATCAGTTTCTGCCCATTTTCCTATTGCTCAGCAGCTGAGCAGAAACTGCTCCATCCCCTGGCACCTCCCTTCAGATACTTATGGATATTGGTAAAATCCCATCTTGCTCTTCTCCAAGCTTAACACACTCAGCTCCCTCAGCCTGGCAGGATCACCTCCCTGACCTGACCTGCTCCCCTCTGCTCTCAAACATCTGGAACTCACAAGCAGTTAGAAATGGGGCCAGAATGGAGAAAAGGGATGGCACTCTGAAATGTCTGCAGTGCTGCCCAGCACGATGTGTCTGCATCTCAATGGGCCTTGGGATCTTCCTCTCTGTAAACAAATGGGGGTCGTCTTTGGGCTCAGCATTAACTGCTGCAAATGTGGGCCATGGAACAGTTGCTCTGCAAGTGGCCTGACACGTTCAGGATCAGCTTTCTGCAGGAACAGGGACACGGTGCCCAGGGAATTGCACAGCGCACTGGTGACAGAGCTGAGGGAAATCCAAGGTCTCCTGGGAACCCTCTGAGCACCAAAACTTTTCCATTAGGGCAGAAAGGGAGGGAGTGGATGGGCTGTTGTTGCTTGGAAACTGGCAGTTCTGTCATTCTTAAATCAACACTTTGATCAGGATTCATCAAAACTCAACATCTGTGGACCCAAATTTCCCATGAGCGGGAGCCAAGCAAGTGGTCCAGAGGTTGGATGCAAATTTTATTTCTCCTTTTCTTTTGGCAAGCTGTGGAAATTTCTTCAAGATCTGCTGGGCTTTTGATTTTGGTCCTGCCCAGGAGAAGGCAACCACAACAATAGCTTCCAACACACAGCACCTTGTGGTTCAGAGCAGCCCAGCAATTCCAACTTGGTAACTCTTCAGCAGCCCCAGACATGCTACCTGTGCTATCCTCAGCCTGGGGACATGCAAAAATGTCAAGTGGTTTGTCCAGTCAGGGCAGTGCTGCAGGGGTTACAGGAACCTCAGTCTCCTTAAGGACTGTGCAGACATGGGAGCTCCAAAGGGCACAGGTCACAGGGAACAGCCACTGTGGCTTTGATCCTGGGTGTACTGAGCACTTCTGTCTGCTGAATCATTTTCAGCTGCCAAAGCAAAATGACCACATCACCTTTGCCAGAGGTCTTGTGATGAGGGAGGAGCAGTCCTCCTGGCTGTGTGGAACCTGAGAAAGAAAGTGAGAGAATGTAACAGAGGGGTGAGTATTGATGCTGTTAAAGGCTAAACTATGGAGAGACCCCTGAAAAAAAGTTAAAACTTCTTTTAATTGAGGCAAAGAACTCATGGGAATAGGACAGGTGTAAGAGAGAATTTAAGTGGAAAATAGAACCTGTTGTTTGTGAGTATCTTGTGTTTCTGTCTCAGCCAAAATGCCAAGAGGTAAGGACTGGCAAACCACTGCACGAGACAGGCTGGTAACAAGGAAGGCAGGTATGTATCAGCTCTAGCGTGCTTTTTAGGACCTTCAAAAAGACTGTTTAGCTACAGACCCCAGGCAAGGCAGGGTAAGAGGATGGAACCACAGGTGTTTGAAGAGGGGTGTGTGTGAGTGGAGAGTCCAGCTGGCAGGTTCTGTGCTTGGGGCAGGTTCCCAGAGCACAGGGGGCTGCTCTCACAGGTGAAGCTGTGCTGGCAGCAAAAGAACCAACACAAGGCTGTAGCATGGAGGAGATACATCAGGCTGTGGCTGGAGGACCTGCTACAGGTGAACAAGCACCTGGTACAATGTAATGAGGAAACCTGGGATAGAGCCAGCTCTGAGCCCCTCAGTGTGGGGAGATGGAGAGCGAGGAGGGCGAGGAGGGCGAGGAGGTGGCACCCAGAGCTCAGCTGGCAGGCTCGGTGTGGCTCGGTGGGACCGGAGCCCGGAGCGCCGGGGTTCGGCTCGGCCTCAGCACCGAGCGCCAGGCGGGCTGAGCTGCGCCGGCCCCACGCAGGCCCGGGCCTGGCCCGCTCCGGGCACCCTGCGGCGCCATCCCAGCGGCCCTGCCCGCCAGGCGCGGCCCAACCCCGGCCCGCAGAGGGCGAAGGGAGGCGGCGGCTCCGCGCTCGGCCCGGCCGCGCCCGGTCACGGGAGGGTCCGCTGCCATCCCGGCCCGCCCCGCCACGGCCGCCCAGTCCGCCACCTTCCCATAATGCCCGGCGGCCCCGCCCCGCTCCAGGAACGCGCGTCCGTGCGCCTTCTCCCCCCCCGCGACCGGCCAACCAAACCCTGCGCTCCGATTGGCCGCGGCGCCTCGTCCCGCCCGTGCGGGCCCGCCCCGCTGCTCGCCGCGCTCTTCCATTGGCCCTGGCGGCTGTCAGTCAGCGCTTGTTTTCGGCGGCAGCGGGTTGGGTTGCGCCGGCTCGTCGGTGTCTCGGCGGAGCCGTGCGGAGGGAGCGGCGGCGCAGCCGGGCGAGAGCGGCGCGGGGGCGGCGGCGGCGGCGCTGGCGCTGGGCCCGGCCGCAGCACTCGGGGCCGGGGCGAGGCCGGGCCGGGCCGGCGCCGCGCAGGGCGGGAGGGTGGGGAGGGAAGGGGCCGCGGGACGCGGGAGCGGGCCGGGCCGGGCTCCCGGCCGTGCAGAGAACGGTGGTCGGTGCCGGGGGGGTGGGGGGGTGGGCGGGGGCGTCCCGGCCGCGACGCGACCATGACTCTGGAGTCCATGATGGCCTGTTGCCTGAGCGACGAGGTGAAGGAGTCGAAGCGCATCAACGCCGAGATCGAGAAGCAGCTGCGGAGGGACAAGCGCGACGCGCGCCGCGAGCTGAAGCTGCTGCTGCTGGGTGAGGAGCGGCGCCGGTCCGGCCGCAGCGGCCGCGCGGGGCCCGGCCCGGGGCTCGGCAGGTCCGGGGGGCCGGGCCGGGCCGGGCGGGGAGCGGGTGTGGCGGGGAAGCGGCGGGAGCCATCCCCGCCTCAGCCCGGCGCTCGGGGCCGCTCCCGAGCCGTGCGGGGCGGCCGCCTCATTGGCTGCCCTTTGTTTGATTTTGTGATGCGTTCGCTGTCAAAATGGGTTTTGACACAACCAGGAACTAAGTAGCTGAAATTCCTGGTTGTTGAAGGCGGGCACGCACACGGGCGCGTGAAATTTGTCTGGAGGAAACGATTCTCGGCAGTGTGCTGGCCTTGGTTAGCGTGTGGAAATCCGCTGGTGGAGTTGGTGCTTTTGGGGATTGTGGGCGAACTCCTGGGCCTTGCGTGAACGCCTGTGGAAAAACTGGCCTGCAGCTCCTACAGCACAGAGTTTCCCCTGGGGCGATACCTGGGAGAGGCGGCAGGGCCGGGAGCGCGGTGTGCTGGTTCTGGAGGGGGATAGGCAGTGGGAATGCACGAGTTGTGTGGTGGTCAGAGGTGGAGATCACCTGTGCAGCCATGAGAATCTAGGTCTTCGGGTGGAACAGTAGTGTTCCCTGTGCAGATGGGTAACTGTGCCGTGTTTGGATGAGTTTAGAGGGTTGGGTAATCAGTTGCAAACTGAGACCTGCAGGCATGTGCCTCCATCAGCAGTGAGTTTGATGTTCATGCCTAGGTAACCCCCAAATTTAAACTGAAGTTTCTTCATGTGTAGTATGATTTAACATTGCTTGTGTCAGATATATCCTGTTTTGTGTCTTGGGTTATTATTACTGAATTATTATCTTGACATGAAATCTGAAGCACATCTGATAGATCTGTTGACAAGCCATTAAGGTCCAGCTAATGAAGGAGGTTGACCCTTGTGAAAAAAAAAAAAAAGTAGAAAACCACTTGCAGAAGTGGGGGAAGGCTGTGTGTGCCCAGCCCCTTGGAGGGCTCCAGTACCAACACTGATGCCTGATGATAATTGTCAAAAAAGCCAGGGCTTCTCTTCTCACTCTGAATCCTTCACAATTAATGTAGTGTTGTTTTTAGCGTGAAAGGTAAAATCAAGGGCTTCACATTTCTGCTCTTTGGAGATGCTGTGGCAGTTTCTGTAAGGCTTTTTGGAGGGGAGGGAAGGTGTCCCTCTCTCTCATGCTTCCCTAAAAGCAGTCCCACGGAAGCAGCTGTGTCAAAATAGGTTGTCGCTATAGGATAGATCTGGGTTAAGAAGATCCCACTGGATCTAAAGATTTCACTTTAGAAATAATTCAAGTTGCTCAAGAATCCTTTCTAAAAGATACAGATTCAGCATCAGATTAAAAAAACATATAGGAGGTGTTTATTATTGGATAAGCAACATTCCTAGGTGTAGACAGTGTTTGCAGGATGCTTTTCACTGGACACAGCACATTGCCCACCTTCAGCTGGCACAGGTGACCTGTGTTCTCCCTCCTTGGTGTAACTGCTGCTTGCAGGGGTTTCTTCTGTGTTGCTCCTGTTCTATGGAGTTCTTATATTCACAAGTATTAATGACTGATTTTGGTGAGAGGGCTTTCCCAAAATCTCCAAAATTTTGAGTGTGTAGTGGGAGTTGCCACCTTGTAGAAGCTTAAATTTTTCTTGTCACTACATCTGGTGACAGTTACTTTGTTGAAGCCTAAAACAGGAAACAGAGGTGAAGAATAACACTGCTAATCAATGATGAACCTATTAATAAGAAATTCAAGGTGTTGGGCATTGCCATCTGGTACAAGGTAGTAATTTGTCTTTTTACTGGGTGGGGAGGATATTTTGTATAAAAATTACTTGTGATTAAGCATGGTTGCTGTTGACTGAGCAATGTATTTACAAGAACCTGTGGGGTATTGGGTTATCATTAGGAAGTTACAGTAAACTCTGCTGCTTTCACATGTTGGCAGAAGAAGTGGTGAATTCAGATTATCTCCTGTCACATTAAAAAGAGTTTTGTGCCCTGAGAGTTGTAGATCTCGCCCACCAGAGCTTGTAACCTGCTGGTGTAGTGCTGTGCCTCAGGGAAAGCAAAAGGCACCTTTAAAAAAAAATAAACCAAACCAAAAACCCACCACCAATAACCAAAACCAACCCCCAAACCAAAAAAGGGCGGTGATGGAGTGACAGGAAGAATCTGTGTTTGAACTCTTAAGTTCTGTAGCAACCAAAGGTCTGGTGTTGAGGTTTCTCTTTTATTTTCATCATTGAAATGCTTTGAAGCACCACCTTTTTTTTTTTTTCCCTCTCAGTTTTGGTCTCTGTGGTAAAAGACAAGGAAGTATTTCTCACCACCCTGATAGAAACCACAAAAGATCTCAGTTTCCAGTTTTCCCCCCACTTAGGGTGCACCTTTGTATTCAAGATGGAGATAGTTTTGTGCATTTTGATAGTGTCTCCAGTGTTAATTTCTGGCTGTGCTGACATGATTTCTGTCAGTTCTTGGTGTTCATTTCAAACATTCTGCTTCTAGTTGGGTGCTTGTTGCTTTTATCTGAGCATTTTTATTTGTTTGCCTTTTCGCCTACCAAGATAAAATGAGTAACTGAGTATCTACATGCGAGTAGTAATTGTGTATTGGGATGAATGAGATCATGTCTGAATCCATCTCTCCCTTGGTGTGAGGAGGATCTGGTGGTGCCTGTGGGGAGAGCCAGCATTTAATACAGGTCAAAAGGATTTGTATCACTGATGTGATACATTTTGAGTTTTTGGCCTCAGTAGTCAGGTGAGCTGGACCACTGTGTTAGAAAGGTGTGAGGTTTTTATCATAATGATAGCAAATTTTAGAAGATTGAACAGAAGCACTCCAGAGAAAGGTAGTGGTGTCCATTTAGGCTGATGAAGTGTGGAGGTGAGCTCATCCCAAGTGAGACCTGGCCTGTGTGTCCCCTCCACAAAGGTCTGTGTGCACGGGGCAGGTGGCACTGGGGACGTCCCAGTTGAATTGTGAATTTAGCAAGGCTCTGTCACTGCCTAGGCACTGTCTGATGGCCTTTTTCTCTCCAACTCACTCTGTTAGAAAGTTCCCACTGTCCTTTGGTATCATCTGGTGGCCTTCACATGCCGAATGACACTGCTGTGGGGCCATAAATGTGGGAGTGGAAGGAGCTGCCCGAGTGACGGTGCAGGAAGCCGGCGCTGCCCTGCGCTGTGTCCTGCCCTCCCATCTGCTCCGGGCCCGGCAGTAAAACCTGGAGCAGAAGGAAGAGGAGGAAGCAGTGGCCTTGCTGAGCAGGCTGCAGCCCGTGGGGACCCAGGCACGGCACCGACAGCTGGAGCAGTGGCCTACTCTGCTCTCCCTGCCAGACGCCATTTTTAACTCCCTCGCACCCAGAGCAGCATCGCAGCAATCCTGCCACACTCAGGGCTCTGGGTCCAGCCCTGAGGATTAAACCTCTGCACAGTAGTTTGGGATGCAAGGCAGATGTGCTGCCTGGGTTGTTCATGTCAGATGCATAAGCAAAGAGTTTCTTGAGCTCCGCTCTCCTTTAGAGTTGATTTATTATTTTCCTTTTGTGTTTGGTTCTTTCCTGTGAAACGACACGTCGTGTGTAAGGCAAAGAGCAGTTTGTGCTAAATTAGAGCAAAAGAAAATTTGCTGTTTACTGTGCTTCTCCTGGCCACTCACTGCTGAGTCTGTAGCACTTTGCTGGCTTGAGAGTGTGTCCAGGCCCTTCCTGGCTGGTTGTAGCATCTTGCTGGAGTATCTGGGAATAGGTCAGGTGTGACGGGCAAGGGCCTCTTGACGCAGGACGTGTGGGAGTGGCTGTAACGTGAGATTTGGAATAAGTACCACAGCTCCTTTTGAAGGCTGCTGGAAAGGACAAGGTGTCTTCCTTCCACACTGCCGGGTTCGTAGCAGGGATGAGCGATCCAGGCTGTCTTTTACCAGGCTGGGAAGTGACAAAAAGGGGGTTGGGAGTTGTGTGTGCTTGGGTGTAGTGATAGGAGCTTTCATCTGTCGTGGGCTTTGCTCCTGGTGGCTCCTAACTCACTCTCTTGCATCCTGTAGGCACTGGGGAGAGTGGGAAAAGCACCTTCATTAAGCAAATGCGTATAATTCATGGCTCAGGCTACTCTGAAGAGGACAAAAAAGGCTTCACCAAGCTGGTGTACCAAAACATCTTCACTGCCATGCAGTCTATGATAAGAGCCATGGAAACGCTGAAAATTCTGTACAAATATGAACAGAACAAGGTAAGTTTCTCAGTTTTTGCATGAATTAGTCAGTGAGGATTTTGAGTTCTTGTTTGTTTGTGTCTTTCTGCATTGCAACCTCAACCTCCCTGAAATCTTTCCTATAAACTTCTTATGACATTTTCTTGATACCCAACTCCTTTTACTTGCTTGTGTTAAGGGATAGAGCAATTTTGAGTGGTTGGTGCACTGGTGTGCCTAGGAGGGGTTGGGATATGATGGAAGGGATAGGAGGGGTGTTATTTTTACTCATTTCAAGGATTCAGGGTTATTAAATGTCAATTTCTTTGCATGTTGCTGTTCTTATTGAAACTTGGAGCTTGCAAAATACGTGCTGGACCCAAAAGACACAGACCTATGCTGGTAGTTAGCTCTGTTTCTGCAATCCTTCTGTTTTTCTGATAGCTACTGACCAAGGATACAAACCTTCCTTGAAAAATTTTGGTCTCAACCACAGAAACATACTGATTTTGAGACCAGGAATTAATTTTAGACAGATCTGATCTAAATTATTTTATCTTTTTGAGGGGGAGGACAGTGAAAGTTAGGCCATGCCAGGAAAATAGATTTTTTTTTAGCGTATTTTGCTTTTTTAATGCTTAGTATCCTTAATATTTTGAAGTTGTATTTTATCTAACTGGTCACACAGTGTCTTGGAGCTGGTTTTGAATAATTGTTTGTAGGGACTGGATGGTGCCCCTTTCCTGTCTGTGGTGAGAATAGGCAGTGTGTGAGAGCTTTGCCTGTGCTTTATGTGAGGCATGGTGGAGGGGTTCTGATAAATAAAATCTGCCAACTTTTGCTTACTGTAACTTGTGCAGAACTTCACTTTGGTTTTTATTTATTGGGGGTATTGGCAAAAGCCCCTTGGTGTGGATAATCACCTCATACACAGCACAGGCTGTGGTAGTTACTGTAGTCCTTCCTTTGCTTAGCCATTGCAGGATGGGTGTTTTTATGCCACCCAGACTTGTTTTTTCTTTACTTTTTCTCTCTTTTCTTCTTCTTTTCAATCTCCAGGCCAATGCAGTGCTGATCCGAGAAGTGGATGTAGAAAAGGTCATGACATTTGAGCAGCCATATGTAAGTGCAATTAAAACATTGTGGAATGACCCTGGAATACAAGAGTGTTATGACAGGAGAAGAGAATATCAACTTTCTGATTCAGCTAAATAGTGAGTATACAATCACTGTGGTGGGAGTGATGGTCTAACAAATTATATCTGTCCACATTTTTTATTGAAATCCTGAGTTTGTTTCCTTATCATTTGCTGCTTTTCCTGAGAGTATGAGGTGTTCTGGTGATTGTTAAGGGTGTTCATACATGTGCTTCAGGATATACCTGAGGCCTGAATTATTCTATTATTCCATCTGTATTAATCCTGCCTCTTGGGCAGCAGGAGTGCTGCTCTTTCTCTTCAGGTTTGTCTTTGGCCTACAGGTGTAAGTGGATGTGTAACTCACATTTTATTAATTACAAATCCATGCAGTTTGGCAATGTACAGAGGATGTTTTACATTTATAAGTAAATAAGTGTATGTTTCTACATTTATAAGTAGAAAACCTCAGATGAGACTTGATCCTGAAACATAAAGCATCTACTGTGGTTAAACTCCCTCTGTAGTAAAGATATAACTCCATACAGAGTTGATAAAGTTGTTTTTAGTGTATCTGTTTATCCTCCAAGGGGGCTGGCTGCTGAATTATTGTTCCCCAAAACTATTTTCTGTTCATTTTCCACTCCAAATTTAAAATAATTCAGACAACATCTGCCTTTGTCATTACACTACAGAAAGACTTCATGTAGCAGTTCTTACATCTGTATATTTATGTGCTGCAACCTAAGGTGGTTTTTCCTTTTTTCCTTGTTTTTTTTTCCACTGTCCTGCTTGCAGCTATCTCAGCGATGTGGATCGTATTGCTACCCCAGGATATCTACCAACTCAGCAAGATGTGCTACGGGTTAGAGTCCCTACAACCGGGATCATAGAGTACCCCTTTGACCTAGAGAATATTATCTTCAGGTACTGCAGGTGTCCTCATGTTACAGCTCAACTGAGGCAGCAGGGAGATAGGTTCAGGAAGGAGAAGTTCTGGGTTGCTTTGGTGTGTCCCAGTGGTTTGAGTGGATGTGTGATGGGTGCTCCTCTAACTGGGCTGGTCTGGTGTTTTGGCTGTCAGAAAACTGAACCTGCTTTTGAATCAGTGACACTTCAGACCCAGGGAATCATCTTGGTGTCCTTCCTGGGAAGGATTGCACTGCTGCTGTCTCAGGCTGAGACTGTGGCTTGTGAGGCAGCTGAGGGGTGTGTTGAGAGCTGGAGCCACCAAGGGCTGACACTTATTTTGCAGAAATGCTTCCTGTACCCAGCACCTGCCTTGAGAGCTGGTTTTCTGTGCCTACCTTGTGCTCTCAGGGTGGCACCAAAACTTGCTGCCTGTGCTGCTGCAGCAACAGATGGTCTTTGCAGGTTTAAGCCAGCAACTGAGCCTGGCATGACCAGGCTGAACACAGCAATATTCCTGTTTCTCTGGTTCTTGGTGCTCTCTGCCCTTCCCCACCACAGTGTGGCATTGCCAGAGAGGAATAAAGGAACCTGCATCCTCTCTCTTAAACCATTTGGTTACAGAAATGCAGAAGTCTCCTCTCCCTGTCTGTTTTGCTGACCTAGGGAGTAGGTGTAGGATTTTATCAAAGGTGAACCACGTGTGTGGCATTTCAGGTGAGTGCCAGAATAACTTTAGTGTACTGTACAGGTGGGACTTGAAACTGAGAGGCTGAAGTGTGTGCCTGTTAAACAGCACATTCCAACAAAAGTGTAACAACTAAAGAAAGATTTGGGTGGGGGAGAAGCTTTGAGGCAAGCAGGTGCTTTAATTAAAAATAAAAATAGTTTGCTCATGTGACAGAGCACAGTTTTGAAGGAATTGTCTTTTCAGTCTTTTCAGACTCAGGGCTGCTGCTGAGCAAACCAGAGCAGAATGCATCAAAAATGGTGAATTTGGCATCACTCACCTGTGGCCATTCTTTCAGTTTGGTGTATTTCTGGACCAGGGTGTTTTGTAAACTTGCTGGTTTGGTTAACAGGATGGTAACTGTCACATCCTTGTGCTAGATTAGCTGGAATGGTAAAGAACCAAATGAATTCTCATTGTTTGCTGGTCCTTGCATTCAGAGAACTGCAGCTACCTCTGTGATACTCTATGTACTTCTCTTCCTTAGAATGGTGGATGTTGGAGGTCAAAGATCAGAACGAAGGAAGTGGATCCATTGCTTTGAAAATGTGACTTCCATCATGTTTTTAGTAGCACTTAGTGAATATGACCAAGTTCTGGTGGAATCGGATAATGAGGTGAGCCAAAGAGTGGGAACTCTGTAGAAGGGAGGAAGGAAAAGAGGGAGGAATGTGTCTGTAGTTTTTTGAAGGCTGGTACCCAGGTGCTTGGTGCAAAGTTGGATTAGCTACTATTATTGGTTCTGGCCTTCAGTTCTTGTTGAAAAAGGAACATGAGCCTTGATGGGTCATGATGTCCCTGAGGATGGAAAAGGCAGAGGGCATTCAATTCATCTGGACTTCTCAAGTGAAAAATGAAATTATCTGAAGTTGCAGAGTCCCTTGTGCCGTGGAAGGCACTGTGCAAGTGCTCCCAAATCACCCCTTCCCCTTCCTGCACTGGGTTACTTCAGGCTTTGCTGTCTTGTGAGGTGGTGACAGCACTCTTTGAAGGTGCAAATCTGAATTTTGGCACTTACTAATAGATTAAAAACCTGCTATTAGATAACAATAGTTGCTCTTTTTCTTGTAGACAAAATATGCACAAAGTATCATTGGACAGTCCTCTCACACAACTGTTAAAGCATAAAATGACTTTTAAGTCTTTTGATGTGAAAGGCTTGGCAAATAAATGAAGCTTGAGTCCCTCAGATTTTGCATTTCCTTTCCATTTGCTGATCCAGCTTGGACCAGAATCTACCTGGGGCCAAAGTATTTTGTGTATAGTGTTTGAGATGCTGAATTACTGCAGTCTGAGTGGATGTGCAGGCAGCAAAAAGACATTTTAGTGCTCCTCTGTGAAAACAGGGCTTTCTTTTTCTGATTTCAGAACCGGATGGAAGAGAGTAAAGCTCTCTTTCGAACCATTATAACTTATCCATGGTTCCAAAACTCTTCTGTTATCCTCTTTCTCAACAAGAAAGATTTGTTGGAAGACAAGATCCTGTATTCCCACCTTGTTGACTATTTCCCAGAGTTTGATGGTGAGTGGCTTTTAAGAGGGAACACTTGATGGGGTGGAGGTGATTTGGTTGAAACTTACTTGTTTTTTAAAGAACACTCAGATCTAGAAGTGGAGAAAATACTAATTGAGGAAAGAATGCCTACAATAAGAAACATAACAAAAATATCTTAATCATGCATAGACAACTGGAATCTGATAGGATGATTAAATAATGAGCCTCTCCTAGATGAAGAATTACCCTCTCCAATATGCCTGCAAAGTATGAAACAGTGGAAGTCTAATTTACACAAATAACCAATTTCAAAACATGGCAGTTTATTGGTATTCTGGACTTTTTAACCCTCTAGTCAAGAGGGTTTGACTTTATTTTGAGAATCTGACTGGTCAAATACCCAAGTTGTTCAAATGATGCTGCTAAAAAATCTTCCTGCAGCTTGAAATTCTTATTAGCGTGCCATCTGCTATTGTGGGGAAATAATATCTATGTGAAACAAAGAATCTCCCATCTGAAACAAAAGTCCTTAGCCAAAATATTGTCTCAGGCTCTTCATTGAGTGCATTTAAAGCTGGCTGGTAAGACATCTGTACAGGGCTGAAAATGAAATCAAAGTGGTGAAGAATGAGATCAGGCAACTCTTCCTCTTGCCATGCTTGTTTATTAATTCTGTAATTATTTGTTTAAAAAATAGAAGGTAAAGGAAGAATTACCATTTTGTAAACAGCTTTCATCTTTTAGAGGACTGATGAAATTGCTCTTGGTTAGTTGTCCTCCCACATCTGGAGTTCCTGCTTGGAGCTCTGGTGGGAACAACCAGTTTTTCCAGCAGGCTGGGAATGGCTGAAGAGCTGCTGCCCAAACAGTGCCTGCTTCAAATGGAGCTTTACAGCTGGAGACAGACCCCAGATTCAGGGGTTGTCATGTACTTCCATTATTTCCTACAAGTAGCTCCTTCAGGGATGCTGCTGGCCTGTAAGTGGGAGGTTGCCCATCAGATTTGCTCTCAAGATGGTGTTTGCCATGCAACTACAGCAGTCCTGTGAAGGAAATTGCAGTAGGTGACTATTTTCTGGGCACTTGTCAGCAATGTGAATTTAAACTTGGCCAAAATTCCCATTTTCAGCTCCTGTGAGATGACCAACTGGATCAGACTGACTTTACTTTTGATTGGCAGTAACCCTTGTTTCCAAAATACACATTTGTGTCTCTCAGCCTGTGAGATCCACCTGTGTTTTAGGAAGAAATTTGCACCCCATTTCCATGGGAGAGCATTTAGTGGTGTCTGTCCAGCATCTGCCACTGTTAGCCAATGGATGCTCCCACCCAGGGTTGTTCCAAGGTCTGAATTTCAAAGTAGGATCTGAACTGACCCAGTGTCCTTGTGGGATTTGGTTAGACAGCTGAAAAGCATAAGACACTTCAGCTCTTGGAACTTTTATCCCATCAATGATCTAAATTTCTTCTTTAAAGCTCTGTAACCCATAGGAAAAAGTGCTGTTGGATCAGTTGCTGGATCTGGGGGATGCATGGGAGTGAATCCATTCACTGGTGTCTCTGTTTGCTGCAGGCCCACAGAGGGATGCACAGGCAGCCCGTGAGTTCATCCTCAAGATGTTTGTGGATTTAAATCCCGACAGTGATAAAATCATCTATTCCCATTTCACATGTGCCACAGACACAGAAAACATCCGTTTCGTCTTTGCAGCTGTCAAGGACACCATCCTACAGCTCAACCTGAAGGAGTATAACCTGGTTTGACCTGCTCTGCTCTTGCCCCTTGAGAGGCTTCTTTGTGAAGAAAAGACAAAAAAATGAAATTTTAAATATGACAGGAAAAAAAAAAAAAGTTTTAATTTTTGATGATGTAATGATTGCAAATTATCTGATCTGTGGAGTGGCAAGTGCTCGGTGTTATCCTGGAGTCTCATGTCTCTGTCCACAGAGTAGTTGATTTCATATTTTTAACAAATTGCTTTTATGTCACAGTTAACGGGGATATGCCTCATTTCTTCAGCACCTTGCTTACTTCTTAATTTTTGCCAAGCAGCTAAGGCAGCCTCATCTTGATCTTTCCTTTGTTGCTAAGCCACGTTTTATTTTTTTTTTCCCCTTTCATTCCCATGGTATATGTAGAAAAAAACAAAAATCCCCAACACTTTCCAGCTGAGATTGTGAATTCACTGGACTGTGGGAGTGCAGAATGCTACTGGTCCCTTTGCCTTGTGCTATAGGGTGCCTCTGGTGTAATTTGCTTATCCTGCTTCCTTCCCCTCCTTCTTTCCCTTCCCTTCCCCAGGACACGCTCCATGGTTCACTGTGATGAAATGTTGGGGAGGAGCAATTGCTCTCCAACTGTTGTGCAAAAAAAAAAACCAGAAAAAGGCAAAACAAACAAAAAGAAGCCATCATTATTCCATTCTTTATATGTTCTGAGTAATTTTTTGTTATCAATTATAAAAGGTATGGAGACTGTGATTTTTTTCTTTTTTTAAATTATTGATGTTCTATACATAGTTTGCTATGTGTTGCTGTATTTTGTTCATGGACTACAAATGATGGAAGCTCTTGGAGCAATAGCTGCTGAGCCTGGGGAAGTGCCTGACTGTAATTGTTCTTTTTTTTTTTTTTTTTTTTTTTTATTTTATTTTATTTCATGTATATTTCTTCTTTTTTTTCTTTTTTCCCACACACATAAACACATCCCACCCACACCACAAGTGCGTGGCCGTGTGTGCACAAGGCTCAGTCTGCAGAGAGGAACTGTTTTGTTGGGTAGAGTTCTTGACATCAAAGAGCAACTTCTCTATGCAGCAGTTACCAAAAGCACAGAGTGGTTGTGGCATTTGAACATCAGACTTTGCCTGGATTGGAAACCTTAGTCTTGTGCCATCCTCTAGGTCTTTTCTTGCTGCCTAGTAGCAATCAAGCCTTGTTTTATTGCATTTTGTGCCAGTGTGTGAATGACTTTGCAAGAATTCCTCAGCCTTGTCCAGCTTGCAGAGTTTCAGAGAGGACCAGAGCTGGAGGGTGACAGAGTCTGGTAGGATTCTTACTTGGGGAGATTGAGGATAGCTCTTGGAGGGAGCAGCAGTTCTGTCTCTCCTGTTCATGCATTCCCCTGAGGCACACTCTGCTGTGCCCCTTTTGGAGGAGTATGGGATCCCTTTGGAAGACTTGCACACATCCTTGCAGCAGGGTGCCTGTGATCATTGTGTTAGCAGTGGTGGTTAATTGTTAGCAGTGGCTGCTGCAGAGCCCAGAGAGCCCTGCCCTGGCTGCACTTGGTGCAGCAGGAGAGGAGAAGAGGCAGCAGCACTTGCTGGAAGGCAGAGTGGATGTAGTTCTGGATTCTGATCACCACCTGACTCTCCACTGAGCAGGAGGACATGAAGCCTTTGCACACAGGAGAGCTTTACTTTCCAGGAGCTGAGGCAAGTCAAGGTGCTGAAGGGCTGCTGCCAGCCTGGGAGAAAGAAGTGCATTGGCAAGGCAGGGAGAGAGGGAGTGGGAAGCAGGAGATGTGACCCACGGCTGGACGTGTGTCAGTCAGCCATCACTGATGCTTCTGTTTCAATTCCAACAAGTAGCATTGGGTCCAAATTCTCTGGATCACCCAGATTGCCCCCTTGAAGGCTGCCAGTAGAAAAAAAAGACTAAACGAGCTGCACTGTTGAAGGGGGCTGTTGATATTTTGTCTCTTTTGTAGACAGAGCACTACATCAGTGTTTTGCACAACATTGTAAGAGTAAATCTAACTATCTGAGATGCTTAAGATGCTTTGATCTAGAACACTAAACTTTGGAGGGACATCATTTTGAGTAATTATGTTGATAGGTCCCTCATTTTCCAGAGTAGCTGAGCGAAGCTTCTGTGTGCTCAGAGCACTACAGAGCAAAGCAAGCTCAGCTCCAAGTGATTACAGAGCTCAAGTTGGAACAGTAGCCATGGGACCAACAGTTGAAGAGCCAGTCTGAGTGGTGATGCTGAGGGAAACACAGCATCTCTTTAGAGTAGCCATGCTCTGGACTGCATTTAACCCTTGGGAAGAATGAGAGGGATTCCCATGTGTCAGACAGCTTTGCATCAATTTTACTGCTTTTTTTTTTTTTTTTTTTTTCATCTTTATGCCAAATTGATCCAGTTTGTAGAAATTGTCTTATAAGGAGGAATTTATAATCATATATTCTAAGTGCTGCTCCTCTGAAGCAGACAGCAGCACCAGCCTCTTCCGCTTCTGTGATCCTTTTGTAAATGGTTCACACTACAGCTGTTGCCAGCAATGAGCCTGGCACTGAGATACACAGGTTCTTGGAAAATAACTTCCCAGAAGTTTCTCTTTTCCAAGGTGAATGATGGTGGTACTTCCACTTGAATCAGAAACTTTTTTCGTCTTGTTTTGTACCTTCCCCTTTCTTTAAGAGCTGCTGCCCTGGCACAGGAGGAGGGATCTTGGCATCTGTCTCTTGCAGAGTGACTCTGCATCGTGGCAGGCAACTGTGGGAGGCTGTGGGCACAAGGATTTAGGGAATGTGCTGTACCTTGTGGGGCACCTGCTTGGGGTAGCTGTTGGCCTGAGAACTGGCTCAGGGCAGGGAGGGAAGGGCCAAGTGTTGCTCAGTGGCTCTCGTTGAGTTCCTGAAGCCTCCTCCTGGACTGGGGTAGGAATGGGTCAGACCTGTACACGTCACCTGGAGTTGTCTGTGACTGTATCATGTGTGAGAAGATACCAGTGTTAGCACGTGCTTTCCTTAGCAAGCAGCTGCTTGTGTGCCTCCAGCTTGGCCAGTGAAGTGTTCCTGCAGAACTGGCTCCTGTCTCTGTTGGCTGGCAAATGCCTGCCCTAGCAAAAGTGCCAAACCTTAAAACCAAATTTGCCTGTATCAGCCTTTCTGAAAGTGAGGCCTGTCAGAATCCTCTGCAGGTTGAGAGTGACTTTCAGAAGAGAGGTAAAATTGGGTTGTTGTAGGGAATCTAGAGTCTGAGGAGTTGGTCTCCTCACTAACCTCTGCTCCTTGTGCACTTTTAATCTTTGTTCTGTTGAAGAAACCAACCTACTTTGAACTAGTTTGAAACTTGAAGTCAGTGAGCAGAGGACCATCCCTTTTCCTTGCACCATTCCATGTGGATTGGCTACCTGGTGAGCAAAAGCCCCTTCCAGCTGCAGCGTGTCAGCTCCTGCCCTTCCTGCCTCCCCCCTTCTCCTCCAGTTGGATTCTTTGGTCTCTTGTTGTTGCTTCCTAGCAATGTTGGCCTTGCGTTCAACTATGGTTTTTCTTCATGTGTTTTATTGGTTTAAAAAAAAAAAAAAAAAAAAAAAAGACAAAAAAATAATTAAAAAAAAAAAAAGAAAAAAAAAGTACTTCCGGAGTGTGCTGACCATTGTATTGTCCTGTACAGAGCCCAGGTCGTTAGAGTCCAGCAGAGATAAAGTGTGTTATGCAGCACCCAGTTTTTTAAGAGTATGGTTTGTGCCAATGCCCCTTCTTTAGTAGTGCCAGAGACTCTTTACAAGTGCCAATGTGGTGGAAATTATTTGGTTATACTTGTATATTATAGGATCCTGATTTAAGACAATTTAAACATTATCCTATTTAAAAAGAATACTATATAAAATGCTGTTTTTAAACCTTGTCATTTGCAATGCATGTATTGTTGTGCGTGTTGGGGGGCGGGGAGGGAAGAGGGTTGGGTAAAGGAGTTTCTGAATAAGATGCCCAGTGTCAGGATCTATTCAGACTCCAAACTGTCTCATTCCAGTCCAGGAGTGTGATTGTTTCTTGGAATGATCCCACTCTGACTGCTGGGCAACACGCTTATTACAGAAATATCTGATGGAAATTGATTTTCATATCTTTCTCCTGAAATAAACTCTCTGTTTGAAATTGGAATAAATTTTGTTCCTAAAAGCCGTGGTGGTTGTGTGTGTGTTTCTTCTCTCCTGTCTTTTCCCTCTTCTCTTCCTTCCTGGTGCCCTGTGGGACCTCCAGCTCTGCCTCCTGTCAGAAAATCAGGCATAGAAACAAAGAATGTTTTGGTAAATAAAAGGTATAATGCACCATAATTATATATAATGCACTGTACCAGTAATTCTGAAGAGTGAGCAGGGTCTGACTGAGAGTTTAAGGTGCAAGGATGCAAGGGTGGCATCTTGATTTGAAGTTTTCCAGGATTTTGGAGTAGGTTTGCTAAGTGAAATTGTTGGTGTTTGCTGCTGCCTCTTGCTCTGGTGTCAGCCCATTGCAGGCACAATTCCAAGCAGGATATCTGTTGCCAATAGCAGGAATGTTGGTGGGACCAGAACTGCTTCCAGTCTTGCCTGTTAGAAACGTGGACTGAAATATGAAACGGCTGAAAATCATCCCTTAAGGAGTCCAGGGCTGGATGACTGTAAAAACTTCCACAAAGCCATTTCCTGAGATGGAGTTCCTAGAGCTTAATTCCTTTTCTCTGGGCTCATTCTCCAGGAATGTTGCATTAAATCAGCTGGGAGTGGGTAGAGATGGCCAATTTCCTCTATGTAAAGGTTTCCTGTGTTTTCAGGAAGCTGCAGCTGAGGATGTTCTGCTCCCTTCAAGGTCACTTAGCACAGGTGAAGCTGCAGCTCCTGGGCAGCCTGAAACATTTTGTTGGTTCCCACCAGGAAAGGAGCAGTGGTCTGATAACCAGAGCATTAACTTTTCATTTCCTGGTTATGAGTGAGTATTTTTGCTGTTCTCAGAGGTTCTCTCTCCTCACCAGCTGGGGAGCAGTGTCAGCACTCCCTGTCCTCAGCTCCCTGTGAGCCACGTGTGGTGCTGCTCTCTGCAAAGAGCCAAACATGCTCTGTTTAAATAAAGCAACAAGTTGGGGCTCTTCAAGTAAAAAAAATGAAGTTTTTAAAGCCCAGTATTTCCAGCTGGCTGTGAGGGCCTCGTGCTTTGGTGTGTGTGGCAGTGGAGGAGCAGCCCAGGGAAGGAGGCAGCTGTTGGCAGCAGCTGGGAGAACAGCCCATGCAGCAGGTTCACAGTTGCTGCTTTCCCAAGGACCACTCCAGCTCAGGCTGGAAAAGGGTTCCAGCATCACAGAGAGCTCCTCCTCACCTCCAGCTCCTGCAATCCTCCAGTGTCCATCCTGCAAGGAGTGGCCTCAGGAACATGGGAGCTGTGGCATGAGGCCACCTGCCACTGCCTGAGAATTCCTTTGGCCTGCCCCAGAGGGAGGAACTCGGCAAAAGAGAGCTGCCAGAGCTGGGCTGTGGGCCAGGGGAGTGTCCTGATAAGGTGAGCTGGCCCAGAAACTGGAGTTGTGGCAGTGCTGCAAATCACTTTAAACCTGGCCACTGGACATCCCTGCCAACACCAAAGCAGGTCCTTGGGGTCGTGCACAGGGGTAAACCAGGCATGAAGGAAAAAAAATTCGTATTTTTCATGTTAAAAACATCCCATGTGCGAAAAAAAAAAAAGGGCAAAGAAAAGAGTTTGAGATTTGCCTTGTTCTTGGATGACCATCATCCTCCCAGCAGGAGGAAGCTCTTTGCTTTGAGCATTCCCTTTGCTCTCTTGGGAAGAGAGGGAAGTATCTGTCCAGCATAAGATCCATGTCATGTGCAATTTATAAAGCAGGAATATAAAGCCTTCCTCCTCTCCTTCAGCTTTCTCTCCTGTGTTATCCAGGTCCCACACAGGGCTCTGAAGTTGATGTGCAGCTCAGGAGCTCAGGACCAGCTTGGCCTGTGGGATGGCAGCTGCTGTTGGGACATTTCTGTCAAGAGCTCCTCGAGCCCTGGGCTCAGCAAGGGCTTGTTCTAACCCAAGCTGTTTCCTGTGTGCCCTCCCAGTGATACCAGTTTGGTATAATTGTCCTTGAGCTGCTTTATCTCCTGCCATGCAGCCTGACCAGGAAGTTAAGCCTCCACAAGCAATTTTTGTAGCATCTCCACCACCATGGGTGGAGAAGTCATGGCTTTTGAAGAGTTTTTGTGGCTGGGCTGTGTGAAGCTTCTGAGTAAGCCCAGCTGCTGAGCTGGGTGAGGATGTAGCTCATCAGGGAGCTCAGCTGCTGCCCAGGGCTGTTCTACACCAAGTACTGTCATTTATCCCTGGCCACTCCTGTGCACTGCTCCTGGAGCTGCTCCTCCCTTCATCTCAGGTGAGTATCTGTAGCTCCTGGCCATGGAAATAAATGGTGTTTTTATGGAGCTCCCCAAAGACAAGTCTCTCCTGCTCTGCTGGTTTCCATCCTCCTTCCCAGTGACTCAGCCCTTCAGTCTCCAGCTCTCCAAGAGGTGACAGGCTCCTTGCACAGAAGATGCAGGATGAGAACTGGGAAATTCTTCTGGGCAGGATTTGCCAGCCTCCAAAGAAAAGAACCCTCTGCTCAATGTCAGCTTTGCAATCCTTGTTTCAGAGCAGGTTAAATGATGTAAAGAACCCTGGGGGAAAGAGGTGCCTTTCCTCAGCTCAGTCGTGAATTTGCTTCCAAACTGCAGGAGTTAAGTTTTTTTGATGGGTTTGGAAGTTGTTTAGAGACAGAGCCTTGAAGAACACACCCTGTTGCCAACCCAAAGAGGGCACTCTGGGCATGAAAAACTCAGCAAAAATGTGCTGGAGGTGCTTTCCTTGTGCAACATCACCCACAGCAAAAACCACTGATATCTCTGTTCAGCTGCAGATTTTCTTAGGTGAGTGACCTGGGGACTTTTAGACATCTTGAATTATAAGGTTTGGAAAATATTTGGAGTCTTCACAACTTTGGCCTTGTGTTTCATATCCAGTGCTGCCACAGTTGTTGGAATGGCCTCTGACAAGTTACCTTTGGGCAGAAGTGAGCATGAGGAAAGGCAAACACTCCCCAGGAGTGTGTTTTTGTCAATGAAATCCTAAACACCTGACGGAAGCATTTGAGCTCCTCTTACTGGGTCTCTTGCCAAATCTCCAGATTAATTTCCTCAGGTTGCAATATTTTTAAGCTCTATTGTAGAAGAGGCAGGGGTTTATTTTTTTTTTTTTTTGTCTTAAAGCACGACATGTAGAAATAAAATATTTACTGACTGTCAGGCTGTGGTGGGGCTGTGTGGTTCCTGTCTTTGCTGCCAGTTTCACTAGGAAGATGACTCAGTGTGCCTCGATGAATATCTGTGAGGGGCAGAGCTGCACTGGGGGAAGATGCTGGATTTCTGTGGAATGGCAGCCAAGGGGGGGATGGGGTAGAATTGAGAGGGGCCCAAGGGGGAGATTTGATAGAGTGAGGAATTCCCCCAAAGTACCAGCTTGGAGATCCCTGGAGGGAGTGAGGGGAGTTCCTGCCCTGAAATCCAGACTGGCCATTTATTCTGAAGGTTTGGATGGCACAGAAAATGGAGGCCATTGGTTGGGGTAGAAACCTCCAGCTTTGAGCTTTGGGCTTTCTCCTGAGCTGTTCAGAACTGGAGCTGTGGCCCAGAGAAATCCAAATTGCACCAGGAAAAAGGCTTACAAATGCTGATGAGATTTATTGTTTTTATGTGTTCTGACAACAGTGGAGATACAGAAGCAGGGAGAAAGGAGGCAGCAGGTTTCAGAGGTAGGGGACAGCAGGAACTGGAAGTGTCCTTGGAGCTTGGGCAGCGCTGTAGCCTCAGGGCTTGGGCAAAGGACAACCAGACATGAGGTGTGACAAACGACAGATGGGGAGGAGGCTGCTCTTTGGATCCCTCTCATCTCGTGGTGCAGCTTTCCCCTGGGGGTTACAGACATTCCCCAGCTACTGGCACCTCTCTAGGGCTGTCCTGCTCTCCGGAGCTGGAGCCACAAAGGGTTAAATCAGGGCAGCAGTGAGGGGGTGCAGGCACTCCCCAGTGTGCAGAGGGGACAAACACGGCCAAGACACAACCTCTGTGCCGGCCCCACCACGGGCAGAGCTCGGCTTGGCCACAGAGAAGTCCTGGCCACATCCACGAGGACCAGTGCAAGATGTTTCCCAGGGAGAAAGGAAAAGAAAGCTGAGGACTGGGGCTCTGGAGGGTGAGTTCCCCAGGGCAGCAGCTGCAGGGGGAGCAGGGTCACGCTGACTTCAGGACACTGTTGACCCAGGAGAAGAAATAAGCAACCTGTGTGTAGAAGCCAGACGACTGGTACTTGTAGGAGAAGATGCCATAGGCTTTGTTCTTGCAGACCAGTGGATCCCCAGCACCATCCTGTGAAAAGGAGCAGAGAGATCAGTGCTGGGCTGTGGGATCTCCAGGGAAGGAATAGGAATGCCTTGGCAAAGAACAGGGAGGCTGCAAGCAGCAGGACAGAGCTGCCCCAGCAGGAGGCTGGACTGGCTGGATGGGGATAGCTCTGCCTCCACAAGGGACTGGTGACAGCGTGGTTTGGGACCCAGCTGGGGGAATTCTGAAGCCTCATTTCTGCCCTTCTGCTGACTTCAGATACAAAACACACTCAGACCAACAACAAGAATTGGGGTGAGCCCCCGTGGCCAAGCTGTTTTCCCCCTGTGCTGCTGCCAACTCCCGGGTCCTGTGCCGTGGGAAGACAAGGATCCTCTTCTCCCTCGTGCTTTGCCCCTGGCTAAAACCTCCCCTGCAGCCTCCTCCTCCTCCCTGATCAGAGACTGACCTTTTCAGGTATCTCAGACGATTTGCTTTTGCCACAGATTATCTTTTCAGGCAATCCTGGGTAGTACACGAGGCAGTTTGGTCTCCTGATGAGGGAGACAGTGGCCTCACGCAAGGTGACCGTGTCCCTCCCGCGGCTCCAGCTGAACACGCTGCACTCAGTCCCACCAATGATTTTTTGGGATCTCTCCAGGGAGATGGGCCTGACGTGGTCATTGCTTGTGGCATTGCCATTCAGCTGAATGGGACAGAAAACACAGAGATGAGTGGTTGGCCTCTAATCCACTTCTGCTCCAGGGCTGCAGCTCAGCTCTGCACGTCAGGTTGCTCCAGCCAGGTTACCTTCAGCAAAAGGATGTCATTTCCCTTCTTAGGGCTTAAAATCTTAAAATCTGGGTGGCTGTGGTACTCCTTGACCTGGAAGGTTTGCCAGCTTTCCTCTCTGCTTTGGAGTGTGTGTGCTCCCAGGATGACAGTCAGAGGTTTGTGCCTGGTGAAATCAAGCACAGTGGGTGTCACCAGCTTGTCCCTGCCTTGCCTGGGAGCACTGAGGCTCATCTCCCAGGGACATGGCCAGGAGAGTCCAATTACACAGATACAGCTTATATGTATTACCTATACACAAAATACACTATACATACACTTTTTAAAGAGAATGGTGGGAGCAAGGAGCTCTGCCAGTGAATCTGCCCAGCCAAGAGGCAGAGCAAGCTCCCACCTGACAGACCAGAGCTCTGCAAGGGCTCCTTTATCTCCACAACTCAAGCTGGGCACATTTGGTCCAATTCTGCTGCTCTCTTGTTCTGGGCTTCACAGGCCCATGGAAGTACAAAGATTTCTAAATCAGGATATTTCTCTGTCCTCTACACCTGCAGAAAGTGCTGCCTCAAGAAAATTGGAAAGGACCTTGTGTATGTGCAGGAGTCCCTCCCAACCTCCCAGGTGAGGTTTGGGACCCCAGGCTCCAGGGTCCCCCCTTTTGCTGCCCAGGTTTGGGGACTGTTCCCGAGCCTGTCACTGGCACCAGGGCAGAGCTGAGGTGGGTGGGAGCCACCCCCAGGGCTGTGCACATCTGGAAAAGTCCTCCTGCCCATCCATACCCCAGCTGGAGGGCTGGGCAAGCAGCTGGCTCATAGGAAATTGCTCTGCCAACAAACAAGCTGGTGGCAGAAAGGACAAAGCCTGACAGAAGGTCAGTGCCAGCAGGGGAAGAAGCCACTCTGACCTCCCATTATTGACATCTGGGAAAAATAAAACGAGTCATGAAGTGGGAAAAAAATCAGGGTAAATATCTGAGGGCAGGCTGGGGAGGGAGATGGGGCTCAGAGCTGTCCCCAAGCCGGGCAAGGTCATGGCTGAAGTGACTCCAGCAGTGACACCTCCCCAGAGGAGATGCTCCCAGGCTGTGCTGGGCACACACCTCACTGCAGGTGCTGTGGACAGAGCCAAGACTTACATGAGGCACTGAGCAGCTGTCATCACCCAGCCAGGGGCCACGAGGAGGCCTGCACAGGAATGGTTGTCCTTGCCCTGCAGATAGGCCACGTAGGGCGTGGGGTGGGTCCTGGAGGCTGCCTTGGCTTCTCCTCCTCTTTCCCTCCACTTCCAGGGATGCTCTGCAATGGATGGGGCTGAGGAGAAGGGGTTTGCAGGGCACAGGGCTGAGATTCATCCTTCCCCCACCCTCTCCTGGCCTCCAGCCCACTCTGCTTACCAGTGCTGGCTGGGGGGCACATCAGCAGCAGGAGGGGCAGCAGCAGAGTCTGCAGGAGCTCCATCACAGCTCCAGTGGTGCCTCAGAGCTGGGGCTGCATCTGGGGTCTCGTCCTGCTCCCAGCAAGGTTTTATAGCCTGACACCAGACTCCAGGAAACCACAGAAGTCAGACTCATCTGAAGAATCTCTCCACAAGTTGCATGTCTCAGCAATGTGAGAGGGGAATTCAGGCAGTCTTGGCCTTGGGTGGATGGATAATCCACCTCCACCATGGGTTTGATCTGAGGGATCTGACGTCCTTCTGAACCCAGACCAATTTTAGAACTTTGCATTTGCTCTGGACGCTGCAGGAAACACACTCACCATCATCTCTTTGACTTCCACTGAGGCCTTCCCTTGCAGCTTCTACTCTCTGTTGAGCACTTGCAAACCCTCTTGATTTTTATCACCAACCCTACATGAACGAGATTTTTTCAACCTAATGCATCACTTCCAAAGACTCTGCAGTGGCAGATGAGACCCTCCTGCTCTCCCTCAGTAGCTGCAGCCTTGGCTTAGGGAGCAGAATTGCTGTGAATGTGTTTATACCATGGCACTGATGATACTGGGAAGAAATCTCAGCACAGGGTGGGAGGTGCTCTCTTGTTCTGGGCTTCACAGGCCCATGCAAGTACTAGCATTTCTAAATCTGGATATTTCTCTGTCCTCTACACCTGCAGAATGTGCTGCCTTGAGAAAATTGGAAAGGATCTTGTGTATGTGCAGGAGTCCCTCCCGACCTGGCACAGGCTGCCCCTGGATCCCTGGCAGTGTCCAAGGCCAGGCTGGACACTGGGGCTTGGAGCAGCCTGGGATGGTGGAAGGTGTGGAATGGGCTGATCCCTAAGGCCCTTCCAGCCCAATCCCAGCTGGGATTTTACCGTAAGGAAATCGGAACCTTCGCAGTTCTGTGACGAAACGGGGCCGACGCCTCCCCTGCCTCACTGCCAGTAAATCTGCCTTCCCCTCTGCCCCCAGTGCCACTGGGTAAAACCCAGTTTTAAGCTTCATGTTGCCACTCTCGTGCAAAGCCTGCAGCAGTTGGAGCTTCAAGGAAAACCCTGACGTCACAAAGATTCAAAATGCACAGATAAGCAGCTGCAGCCTGTTCATTTGCAGATTTCTGAGCTGATAGTGGCTGTGAGCAGAAGCCCAAACATGGACCCTTCTCAGTTTCCCCAGGGCAGCCTGGGTGCTGAAGGCAGAGGTGATGCAGTTTCCCTTCATCCCAGACAAGAACGTGGAGGATTTACGAGCAGAAATCCAGGCTGGACTGTGGAAACCTGCTCCCTGTGATGGGGGTGACCAGTGGGAGACTGGGAGAGGCCAGGAGGGCAGGGAAGCACCCCCTTTTCCCTGGACTGTTGGCAGTTCTTGTACATTTAAAATTCCCCACTGGTTTTTCCCACCACAAACCGCCTTGGTCTACTTCTGACATCACAGACATCCCACACTCCCTGCCAGGGAGCTCTGCTCTCCCTCCTTTCCCAGAGCATCATCTCCCATGTCATCTCCCCCAGGGAACCCTTGGCTCTCTCTGTACACAAGAGATGCCACCAGAAACGAGCTGGGATGGAGGAGATGAGGGCTCAGAGAGCAGCCTGGTGCAGGCCATGGAAGGAAGTTCAGACTCCAATGCAGGAGCTGTCTGAAAACAGAGCTCAAGCATCCTTTGAGGGGAGAGTTTGTCTTTGGGCATCATCCAGCTGAGAGGAGAGGTTTGGGTACCACCAGAAAAGCCTCTGGTCAAGGAGACTTGTGGCCAAGCATGTGCCAAGCAGCTTCACAGCAGCCAGCCAGGACCCATCCTCATCTTCTCAGGGACCCAGCTGGGCCCCTGCAGTTACCATGGGAGGAAAGGAGGAAGTGGCTTGGGGTCAGGCACTTTGGTGAACCCAAGTCCTTCATCAACCCTTTCAGTTCAACCCTTTCTATGTCTCTACCCAGGACGTGGTGCAGAAATGGGGATGGTCTGTGGCTGCTGGCAACAGGCAAAGCCTGGAAGCAGTGGGTGTGTGACAGCTGGGACTTGGGGTGTACCTCCTCTCTGGGATCCTGAAGCCCTGAACATGGTGTCTTAACAGCCCAAGGGCACAGTCCACAAAAAGTCCAGCTCCCTCCTCCCAGTGCAGCCTCTTGCAGCTCAGAGAGCTGGCAGGATAAGCCTGCTGTGCCCTGTCTGGCCTGCTCTGTGCCCTAGGGTGCAACACTCCAGACAGAACAGCCTTTACTCTGCACAGAATGACACCTTCAGGGTCCTGGCCACTGCTGATGCCCCACATCCTCCTGCCTGTGCTCCCAGAGGGTGACAGCGATGCTGAACTTGGTGAAGGGAGTGTGTGCCCATCGTTTTTCCCAGAACATTTCCACCTGAGCAGTTTTTCTCCTCATCATCCCTGTAACCCCAGGAAGGGCAACCACACCTCTTGTTTCTGAGCCTGCCAGTGATTGAGGATGCAGAGCTGTGATTGCCAGACCCTCCCTCCTGCACTCTGTGGCGAGGCCACAAGAAAGAGACACGCTGGGAGCTGCAGCTCTGAGTTTACTGTGGGTGCTTTAAGTGCAGCAGGTTCAAGCAGGAACAGGGTTATCTCTGAAGGAAGTGGGGTCTGCTGGGGCACAGCCTCTTTCTGTGCCATCTGAGGCCATCCCTGCTTCTGCCAGGGTGATTTAACTCAGTCCTGGGGTGGGCAGGGAACGGCACAGGCAGCAGCCTCAGAGCAGGGTGAAGGGGACCCTCAAGTGCACTGATGAGGTCACTTGGGCTCCTGAGGAGAGAGAGGGAGTTGAGCCCTCAGCAGGGGCAGGAAGGAAGCTATTGCAGTCTCCAGGGCCACACCAGAGCTGGAGAAAAGCGCTGCCACTGCTGCTACTTCTTCATGACTTTTTTGATCCAGGGCAGGTAGTTGGAGATGCGGGTGTAGACCCCGGGTGGGGAGCTGTAGCCGAAGGACACAACCCCATGTGCCACTTTATTACACACCAGGGGGCCACCAGAATCTCCCTGGGGAGAGATGAGGTTGATTTTAGAGGCTTCTTCCCTGTAACAGGTTTCTCCCTGGTCCCTCCTGCCCCATATCCCACCCAGCTGAAGGGGCTGCCCTGAGCTGGGGCTCTACCCCTGGTGCTGTGCAGGGCTGTGGGTGGTGTCAGGACATGCAGACAGCCAATCCTTATGGGAACTGTGACCAAATGCTTGTCACCTGCCCTGGGACCTGCTGTGCCCGTGCCAGCAGCATCTCCTGCTCCCAGGGAGCCCTCCCCATACCTGGCTGGAATCCTTCAGCTCGTGGAAGCTGCCTGCACAGATCATGCCAGAATCAAGGTGTGGGTAGAAGAGGGTGCATTTCCTGCGGCTGTAGATGGAGACTTTGGTCTCAAAGAGTTTGTTGGTGGCCCTGTCCTCGTCGATCAGCCCCCAGCCGGCGATCACACACTTGGTGCCCGTGGGGAGGTCACTGCCACTCCTGGGCAGTGGGATGGGCTGGATGTAGTCATTGTAAGTGACCTTTGATGTTAGCTGGGGGAAAGCAGGGGGTTGAGAGAGGGCTGTGAGCAGGACACTCTCTTTGCAGAGGCAGGGAGGGTCTAGCAGGCTCTGCAAGCTGCAGGGAGCCGCTGTCAAAGCCACCAAACCCTGCCCATGGCTCCTTCCCAGGTTCCCCCCAGTCCTGCCAGCCTCCAGCACCTCTGCAGAAGGAGCTAAGGACAAGCCCTGCCCAGTCCCTGCCAGCCCCACAGCCCCAGCCCACCCTCTGCCCCCACAGAGCTCCTTGCCTGGAGCAGCATGATGTCATTTTCCATCGTGCTGGGGTCGTATTCAGGGTGCTCGTGGTACTTGAGGACTCCCCTGACCTGCTGAGTTTTTTCTGCTTCTTGGATGTTGTGAGCCCCCAGGATGACTGTGATATTCCTGGCCATGGCAGTGAAGGGGAGAAAGGTGAAATCAGGCTGGGTGTCACCCACCTCCCTCGTTTTGTCCTGCCCAGCACAGGAGGAACCTGCTCCAAAACTGCTGCAGGGAAGGAGCTCCCAGGCTAGGGGAGAAGGAAGGGGATAAAGCCCCTGCAATGAGTACTCACCCCAGGCAGTGTGCAGCTGACATCACCCAGTCAGGGGCCACCAGGAAGCCCCCACAGCCCCCCAGCTCTGCTATCTTCAGGTACGCCATGTAGGGGTGGGAGTGGGGCTGCGCCTCGTGGCCCCCCACAATCCGAGCCCGCAGAGCACCTGCAAGACACCCCAGCACAGGGTGAGCCAGGGGCTGCTCAGAGCCCAGAGGAGCCACCTCAGTCCCAGCAAAGCCCTGACTTACTGGCCCTGGCCCAGGGGCAGCAGAGCAGGAGCAGCAGGGCGGGCAGTGCCTGGAGCATCTCTGCCACAGCTGGACGCTCCTTCCAGATGTGTGCGAGTCTTGAGTCTCCCGTGGGCAGGGGCTGGTTTTATGGCCTGGAGGCAGCTGTGCCCAGCAGGCAGGAAGCCATGTGCCAGGAGCTGATTGTGCTAATCAGGGCATTGCTGGCCTGGCCAGCTCAGTGCCCATGTGCCAGGGGCTGTGATTGATGGGCGATAGCACAGCACGGAAAGGCCAGGGCAGGCAGAGCCTGCTGCACCACAGCCACAGCCTCAGGGCTGCTGACAGCAAGGGAGAGGTGTCCTGTGGTGGTTTTGAGGTGTGATTTAACATTTCCCCCACACTTTTCTGTTTAATGTTTTTGCCTTGAGGAAATGCGAGGTTCTAAAAAAATAAACAAAGCAACAAAACTTTGCCGTTTAAAATCATGAATGTGGTCTAGAGGAGACAATCCTGAAACTTGCTCTTTCATATTGTTTTCCTTCAAGAGATGCACTGCAGAGCCTCTTATTCTACAGAGATCCACCATCACCACCACCCAACTGAAATGAAAGGGCACAACAGCTGTGCCTGGGACAGTTTCTGAGCACTGTGAAAAGTCAGATCTGCAGGGTTTGGTGTCAGCCCAGGTCAGAGGGGCCTTGCTGGTTCTTCTTGGCTCCTCTGGGGCCAGAAGCACCTGCCAGCTTGGGGACTGGGATGTGGAAGTGGTGCTCTGCAGCAGAAGAGAACAAAGTGGGGAAGTGCAACCAGCCAACTGCCAGGAGTGATCAGTCATTTTTAAACCAGCCCTGCTCCACCCTTCCTGGAGCAGCAAAACACCTGCGGGCAAGTGGATGCCTTGGGCTGTGCTGGGGCCACAAAGAGGGGACAGGATGGGTGGGTGGGGAGGCAAAGGTGTGGGACAGACATGGGGATGCCTGATGTCCATGAGCCAGCCCAACACAGAGCTGTCCACTGAGCTTCACCCATGTTTTGTTTTTTATTTAATCATAATGTCTGAAAATACAAGCTTTAATCAGGACTGTGCAGCTGCACAGCAGGAAAACCTCAACAAGAATTATCAATATTTTATCTTGTGTTTGTAACTTGCTGTCTTTCCCCTGCAGCTGCTTGTGGCCCCCCACAATCTGTGGCTGGAAACCCTCCTGGGAGCAGCATCCCCAGGGCAGCAGGGACTGGGCAGGCCACAATGGACACAGAGCTGAGCTCCAGGCTGCTGCTCTCCTCCTCCTCTCTGGTGTTCCTTTGACTGCAGACAAGTTCCTCTCTCTGAGGCCAAGGTATTTTGGCCTTCCTGTTGACCTCTGGAGGGTTCCAGGGCTTCTCTGCTGAGCTGCCTCATCTCAGCATCCATCAATACCCATGGCTTTAGCCATGGAGCTGGAGCAGGTCCACATGGCTTCAGTGCCCCCCGTGCCTCCCCTGGCCCATCCAAGCCCAGCACTCAGAGCCATCAGGCAGTTTCAGGCACACTGTGGCTTTGATCAGAAGAGAAGAGATGAGAAATGCTGCAGGAGGGGTTGACCCTCCCCTGCCCCACTTCACTTCAAATCAAAAACATCTGGCAGCAAAGGAGAAGTGCTGAGATAGAGCTCAGCCTGGGACTGTGCAGAGCAGCAGGGACAGGGCAGAACAGGAGCTGTCCCTCCTGGGGGGGGCTCAGGCAAGAAGAGCCCCAATAGCCCCCAGTCAGCAGCTGGGGACTCCATGCCTTGGGTATGCTGGTGGAAGGGGCATTAGGAAGATCCTGCAATGTTTTGCTGGTGCAGAGAATCTGCACACCAAGGGTGAGGGGTTCAGGCTGTCCCAGCAGCTCACCTGCCTCCTCCTGCCATCCAAAGGCCTTTCCTGCCCCCATCCCATCCTCCCCACAGATCTCTCCTGTCAGGAATCTCTGAGACTCCTCACACATTGCCAGCTCTTTGAGAAGCTCTTAGACCCCCTGAGAAGGCAAGTTTCTCCATCCTCTGACCTTTCAGGAACATTCCACCAGTCCTGAACAGACACATTGTCTGGAGGCTCACCCTAGAGCAGGAGCAGAGCTCAAAGGGGTGATGTGCCAGGATCACGCTGACCCTTGGGATTCCAGTGATTTGTGGGCATCACTGGGAGTGTTTGGAGCGAGCTCTGGGTGCTGAGTGTGCAGCCCTGCTCCCCTCTGAGCTCACAGCCCTGCCCTGCTGCTGATTTCCGCTCCTTCAATCTCGGGGTCATCTGCTGACTTTATCACCGTGAGTTTCTTTCCACACTGCTGATAGAAAGGCCAAAACCCCGGCTGAAAGGGTGAAGGTGGAGCATGGAGCCCTCAGCTTTTGGCAAGAACCACTCTTGCTGCGGCAGGAGCCTCCTTTGCATTTTCCACTCTGTGCTGCCATCCGGGCTGGGATCGCCGCACTGACCCAGCGGTGGATGGGCTCCCGGGACAGCTCCCTGCTGATGGAAGAGCTCCCTGCTCTTTGCTCTCAGCCTGGGACATCTTCACGATTTCCTGGCAGTCTGGAGTGAGAGCACAGCAGGGCACAGCTTCTACTGTGACCCCGAGTTAAAAGGTGCTCTGCTTTTCTTTTATCTCTGCCACTTTGCAGCTGATTTGGGTGGGGTCCACCCTGCACAGAAATGTGGTTGATGTTGTAACTTCCCCTTTTTTTTTCACTTTGCTAGGTAGAAAACTCACTTATTTTGCACGAGGAGCTCTCCTCACTACCTGCTCCACGCTGGGCCTCAGACAAAGAGCTGGAGAGCACTGCTGAACCTCCCTGGGGCAGCAAGAGCCCCATGACAGGTGAGTCCTGAGGCAAATTCCCAGCCACAGTTTGGAACAGCACATTGCAAGGCTGTCCCGTCGAGTTTTAGTAAGGAATTAGGCCAATGATGGAAATGAACAGTGCAGCCACGATCTCATTCCTTGGTTCTGGTCTTGGCACCTTGTGCCTCCTGCAAAAGGGAGAAGCAGCAGCTTTTTGCCTCCTTCTTGCCTGTGTGAAGAGAGACCATGGGAAGGTCCTGGCCTGTCTGTAGCAGATGCTTGGTGAGTTGAAGGTGTAGGGGCAGTATCAGGGCACGTGCTCAGCTTCGACCAGCTGGTTTCCTTTGAAGTGGAAGGGGCTGAGGCTCTGCTGCAGCCACACAGGTGCCTGGAGCTGCTGCACAGACTGTGCAGATGGGGATGGATGTGTCTGGATGTGTTCTGGGCCCGAGGAGGAGCCCTGAGGATTGGCAGGAAGAGGGATGGATCTGGGCATGGGTGGTGCAGAGAGAGGCAGTGGCTCTCTGCCAGGCTCAGACTGAACTGAGTACCACAGCAGGCAAAGCTCTCTGTGTCTGGGTGCTCTTACCAGCACTTGGATCTGTTCAGCCCCACAAACTCCACCCATCAAGGTGTTGCCCCATTTGACACAGCCTGCTCCAACCCAAAGAGGGCCCTGGCACGTTACTTCATTCATGTCACACCTTCACAACCACAGCAAAGCCGAGAATAACCAGACCCTTACGAAGAAATGATGATAGCTCAGGAGAGATGTCAATACTCTCAGTCACAACAGGAAACTTTATTAAACAACAGGAAGCCCATGCTCATGGGTGGACTTACAAAACACCTCACCCTCCTCTCCCCTTGCTCTTTCAGGGCTGCAGAGCTGGCACACAGGACTCTGACTCTCACCTCCACGCTGAGCAGGGCTGCTGGGCTCAGTCTCACAGCTGCTCCAGCCCTCAGACAGAGGATCTGCTCTGCCCTGAGCCCTGCTGACTCCTTCCTCCACTGAGCATCCCTTGACTGCTGCCCAGGCTCAGAAGATGGATGCTCCAGTGCTGAGCTGGCTGGTGAATCGCTCCCTCCTCCTTCCCCTGGACTCTGCTCCACATCCCGAGCTCAGACTCGACCTGTGGGGCACAAAAGCCTCCTGCCTGCAGCTGGCTGCCACGAGGAACGTGAACGTCATCCTGCAGCACTACAACTTCTCAGGCAAGCTCACCAACCGGCACTCCGGGGACGAGGGCATGGGGCTGGTCCGCAGCGCCTTTGCCATCATCAGCTGCATCATCATCCTGGAGAACCTGCTGGTGCTGCTGGCCGTGCTGCGCTGCCTGCGGGGCCGGCGCTGGGTCTACTCCTGCATCGCCAGCATCACCCTCAGCGACCTGCTGGCGGGCGTCGCCTACCTCTGCAACCTCTGCCTCTCGGGCAGCACCACCTTCCAGCTCTCCCCGCAGCTCTGGTTCCTCAGGGAGGGCATCCTCTTCATCGCCCTGGCCGCCTCCACCTTCAGCCTGCTGGTGACGGCCGTGGAGCGCTACAGTGCCATGGTGAGGCCGATCGCGGAGAGCGAGGCCAGCAAGACGCTGCGGCTGCGCGGCCTCATCGTCGGCTGCTGGCTGCTGGCGCTCGTCATCGGGCTGCTGCCGCTGCTGGGCTGGAACTGCCTCTGCGACTTCCAGGCCTGCTCCGTGCTCCTGCCGCTCTACTCCAAGAACTACATCCTCTTCTCCGTGGTCATGTTCAGCATCATCCTCCTGGGCATCGTGGGCCTCTACATCTCCATCTTCCACCTGGTGCAGGCCAGCTCCCGGCAGAGCAGCTCCCGGCACGGCCGCCGGCGCTCGCTGCGCCTGCTGAAGACGGTGCTGATGATCCTGGGAGCCTTCATCCTCTGCTGGAGCCCCCTCTTTGTCCTGCTGCTCTTGGATGTTTTCTGCCAGACCGGGGCCTGCACCCACCTGCACAGCCTGGACTGGACCCTGGCTCTGGCCTTGCTCAACTCGGGCGTCAATCCCGTCATTTATTCCCTGCGCAGCGTGGAGGTTCGCCGCGCCGTGGGCAGCCTGCTGTGCTGCTGCTGTGTCAGGGCCGGGCTCTGCAAGCCTGGCAGCTGCCTGGTCATCTCAGACATCAACTCTGGCTCCTCCACCGAGAGCTCCCTGCGCTACCGCGACAGCTTCCGCGGCTCCGTGGCCTGGAACGCCCGGCCCAGGGCGCCCCTGTCCAGCAACTCCAGCATGATGAGCAATCTGCCCAGCCTGTGAGGGGCCACGGGGGAGCAGGAGGTGCCAGACAGCCCCCAGGACCTCACAGTGCTGGTCCTGCCCTGGCAGGACTCAGGCTGAGCAGAACTGGGGCATTTCCAGCCCCGTCAGACTGGGTGTGGGTGCAGCACAGGGACAGGAGTTGCTCCTAGGCTGGGAGCGAAAGATACAGGCACATTTTAGGATTGATGCTCTGCTGGGACAGCTGTGCTGCTCAGGGTCTGTGTGTGTGCTTTGAATGTGCACAGGTGCTGTACTTGCCCACCTGAGGGTGTTTTGCCCCAGGTCTCAGTGGCAAACAGGGTGCATTTCCCCAGCTAGGTGGCCTTCCCAAGCCTTTGGAATCCTTTTGGACCTTCTGTGACGGGTACAGCTGCTGGGAAGGAATGCAAGCTTGATGTCCTGCCCAGCCTGAAGATGGCAGAGGGCTGCAGCCACAGCCCAGACCCTCCCTGGGGGGCAGAGGCTGGGCACTGAGCCAGGACAAATGCTGTGACAGTGCTCAGAGCTGCAGTGACAGGAGGTGCCCAGAGAGACTGGGGAGCCTGGGGCCATCCTGGGCCTGAGGACATGGCCAGCTTGTGCCTCAGATCCCTGCTCTTCTCTTCTCTCATGTAGGGAAAAATCAGAGCAGTAGCCAAATGCCTCTGCTCACCACACCAGAAAGCCACCAAAGCACTGGGGACTCATGCAAAACCTGCTGGCCCAGCCCCTCTGCAGGAGCTGAGCATGCAGCCCATTTGTTTTGCAATAAATCAAGGTGATCAGAAAGCCTTGGGTTGATTTGCTTTGATTTTTTTCCATCTGGAGGCCAGGTACTGACTGGGAGATGTTTTTCTAGTCTGGGGACAGATGGAGCTGCCCTCCTGTTCTCGGAACAGGGGGATCACCTGGACAGGGTGATCACAGGGTCTCGGGACAGGGGCTGCAGGAGCCTTCTGTCTGGTCCTGTTCATCCCATCCTGTCCTGTCCTGTCTCGTCCCATCCCATCCCATGCCATCCCATGCCATCCCATGCCAATTATCCCATCCCATCCCATGCCAATATCCCATCCCATCCCATCCCATGCCAATATCCCATGCCATGCCATGCCATGCCATGCCATGCCATGCCATGCCATGCCATGCCATGCCATGCCATGCCATGCCATGCCAATATCCCATCCCATGCCAATATCCCATGCCATGCCATGCCATGCCATGCCATGCCATGCCATGCCATGCCATGCCATCCCATCCCATCCCATCCGCTGGGGGGCGCTCGGGAGCGCCAGGCCGGGGGGAGAGCGCCCCCTGCAGGTCAAGGCGGGGCGGTACCGAGGCCTGCACGGGCTGCCGCGACTACAATTCCCAGCGCCCCTCGCGGCGGCGTGCGAACTACAGCTCCCGGCAGGCTGCGCGGGGCGCGCCGTGCGTGCCGAGCAGGCCGCAGTGCGGGCCGGGGCCGCGGCGATGCTGGAGGAGGCGAGCGAGGTGCTGGAGTCGGTGCTCAAGGCCTCGTGCCTCCCGCTCAGCGTCCTGCTCTTCGTGCCCGCCGTGCTCCTGCTCCTGGGGCCGCCGCCCGCCGCTGAGGCGGCGCACGAGTTCACCGTCTACCGCATGCAGCAGTACGAGCTGGGCGGGCAGACCTATGGTGAGGAACTGCGCGGCCCGGCCGGGCTCGGGCACCTCCCTCAGGGGTGCTGGGGCCGTGGGGTGGGAGCCCGAGCCCGGGGGGAGCCCAGGGCAGGCCCGTGGAGGGTAGCCCGGCCCTCGGGGGGCTCGGGGGGCGGCAGCAGCCGGCCCGGGGCCAGGCCAGGCGCAGGGAGGCGCAGCAGGGCCCGTCTGGCTGAGTCTCACTGCCCGGGCTCAGCACCAGCAGGAGAGGGCTGGGAGCTGCGTCGTGGTGACCTAGAGGCAGCCAAGGACCCCTGTCTGTGGTTTGAGGGTCCAGCTGCACCCCTCCTGCATTCTGGTAAACTCGGTTGTGAGCTCGTTTTCGTCCTTTTGCCTTTGACTCTTTTATTGACAGGTTGATTCCTCTTCGCTCTTCATCCTCAGCTCTGTGTGTTGCTCCAGTGTCTCCATTTCAGAGTCTGTCCTTCCCCTGTGTTACATCTGACCTTTAGTTCCTCTGTTCTCTTACTTGCAGCCTGCTGATTGTGCAACACCTTTCTTTGGGTCAGAGACACGCCCTGTTCTGAGAGTCCTTGAGGTGCTGCAAGCCTCAGCCTCTCCCTTGTGTGCCTACAAACCCAGAATCAAGGGTTGTTTCTGGGTCTTCTGTAGAGATTTTATTCCAGGTCAGGGCACTTGCTCTGTCTGTGAGTGACTCTTGCTATAGAGTTAACAATGAACAGCCTCATGTTTAATTTGTGCTGTCCATGAGACACCATCTCTCATTCTTTCAGATCTTAATAAGTTCAGATATATAAGTTATGAAATGCAGCTGTGCTTGTGTACTCTTTAAACACTTCATGCTTCTGGTGGCTTCTAAATAAATGAATTTATTTCTGGGTTCTTCCATCACAGTTTCTCAGAAAGTGTCCATATCTTGAGGGTTCTCTTGCTGAGAGCCTCAGTAGCTCCCAGGCAGGCCCTGCATGGGGTAGAACTCTCTTTGCTCAGGTGCTGGGAGCAGTTTGTTGATAGCCTTAGCAGGGATGTGGTTCAGCTGGCTTTGACTTTGCTTGCCTGAGTGTCCACTCTACACCAGTGCTCACAATTTTGTGATCTCTTGAAAAGCCAGGTGTTACTTTTTTAAAGATGTTTCTAATTAACTTTTTTATGCTGTTTCTTTTCCTGGACTTTTAGCTCGGTGGGCTCTGTTTCCTTTGTCCCTTCCTGCTCCCTTTGGGTAGCTGCTCTTCCTTGTGTGTGCTGAGTTGTCCTTCAGGATAAAATCAGTTTCAGAGCAGTTCAGTTTGGGTTGGAAGGGACTCACCAGAATCACCAGCTCTCAGGGGAAATGACCCACAGAGGGATCAAACCCATAACCTTGGCATTATTAGCCCCATTCTCTGACCAACTGAGCTCATTTGTTGTTCCAGATTCTCGTATTCTTTTCCAAAAATACCAAGTAACAGGTATTTATTCTCTATGTAGAGAAACTACAGAAAATCAACCTGTCAGAAAAATACTGTTGTGTCTGCTCTGCTTAGATGTTAGATGTTAATGTTTATTTATTTAGTGTCAGAGGTTTGTGGGGAGAATTTCCATTGTGCCTGGGCTCTGTTTCTGAGTGTGTGGCCCTCACTGTTACTGTGCAGGGGAAATGTAGATTTTTCTTGTTTAGTCTTTCTGTTACCTTTGATGAGACCAAACTAATGTTGGAGTTCAGCTAAGCCAGATTTAAATCTAGTCCTTAGCAATGCTTCTGTTTGACAGAGGCTGGAGCACCTCGTCTGTCCCTGGGTGGGGACCCAGAATGATGAGATCTCCAGTGGAGGTGAAGAAGAAACTGAATTATAAATTTTAGAATGGATTTGACCCTCTCTATTTGCACCAGATGTCCTTTTGGCCCTTGCTTGGGGAATGCAGGAGGTCCTGGCAGGCCTGCAGCCTGCTGTGCTCCCAGGGGATTGCATTTCCACTGGGGGATTTGATCTGCTGACACTGAGGGTAGGAGAGAGCGAGCCCTGAGGAACAGCCTGCACCTCCGGAACTCTGCCAGCTCCAGAACCTTTCTTGGGGCTGAATGAGAGCAGCTTTGGGGGTGCCGTGGGGCAGCCTGGTGTCCTTTCATCAGGTGGTTCTGCACAGCTTGATCCTGCAGCTGGGGGAGGCTCTGGACAGCCCAGGCTGTCTCCAGGTGTGTTGCTGGGTGCAGGTGAGCAGACAGGTGAGCCTGTGTGTTGTGTTGAGGAGGAAGACTGCAAGGTGAGGCTGTGTGGTGTGGAATGAGGGGGTCTGGCAGGACGTGGCTGCGCAGGAAAACCCACAGACCTCTGCTCCTTCTCGGACGAGGCAAACTCAGCTCTCTGCAGCCTCTGGCCCCTCTGCAGCCCATCAGAGCATCCCCAGCAGTGTTCTGAGCAGGAGGCAGGCTGGAGCAGAGGGAATGGGGAGCAGTGCCTCAGCAGCCCCCTCTCTTTCCCCGCTGGCAGGCACCAGGAGCGCGGTGCTGAACACGGAGGCGCGCACCGTGGAAGCGGACGTGCTGAGCCGCCGCTGCGTCATGATGAGGCTGGTGGACTTCTCCTACGAGCAGTACCAGAAGGCTCTGCGCCAGTCAGCCGGGGCTGTGGTCATCATCCTGCCACCATCCATCTCCTCTGTCCCCCAGGATGTCGTGCGGGTAAGCAAAAAAAAGTTTTCTTTCTCTTCCCGTGGGAGAAAAGCTTGGTTGCTGCAGGGCTGGAATGCACAACAAATCGTAATCTAATTTTAAAACTTCTCTCTCTCTCTGCTTTGGTTGTTAATTTTTTCTCGACGCCTCTCGTGTGTAGCAGATGCTAAGTTTGTGTCTCACTTAAATCCTCAGCAATTCATGGAGATAGAGCCAGAAATGCTTGCTATGGAAACCATTGTGCCAGTCTACTTTGCAGTGGAAGATGAGGAGCTGCTGTCTATCTATGAGCAAACACGGGCTGCTTCTGCATCACAGGGCTCTGCCTCAGCTGCAGAAGGTGAGTTCTGACAAGGAGGGAAAAGTTTTGGGGAAGACAGGCCTGTTCCCACCTCTGGGAGGAGTCTGCTGTGTCATCTGCACCATGAACCAGCCTTCTGTCACCTTTGTGTTTATTCTTTGTCAAAGTGTTTAGAGATTCAGTGGAAGAAAAGCACAGTATAAGAAGGCATTACTTGACTATATTTGGACATACAGTTGCAGGAGGTTCTCAGCTTCACACTGTTGCAAGAAAGGTAGAAATCAAAACTAGGTTAAAAACAACATTGAAAGTGTTAAGTGAAGAGGGTGTGTTGGTAGAAACTGAAACTTTTTGTCTGACCACAAGTCAGTTTGATGCTTCTATGTAAAGAATATGACTGTCTTTTTCAGCTGCTGCTTATGACTGATTTTAGTACTGATGGGAAAGAGTTTTTGACCAGCCCAAAATACTGGGATTTTGGGACAGAGTGAAAAAGCACAGTCACCAAGATTATGTGTTGTTGCATGAACACCAGTGACAAGTGTGAGGGTTTAAATGGTTTAAAGCTGGTCTCTCCAAAGCTCAGTTAGCAGGGACAAGGAAGGGGTGAAACTTTCCCAGGTGTACATTGTGGCGTTTTTTGGTGTTTTTGTTCCAGTTCTGCTGCACACAGCAACTGCCAATGGCTTCCAGATGGTGACCAGTGGGGCTCAAAGCAAAGCTATCAATGACTGGCTCATCCCCAGTGTGGAGGTGAGTTGTGTATGAATTCAAACTGGCAACGTTGATGAGCTGACTTCTTTTATTGGGACTTTATCAGAAATTTGATCTGACAGGGCAGGTCAGGGGATCTCAGGCAGGTATCTGGAGCCATCACAACTGAGGCCATGGCAGACTCAGCAGGAATGTGGAAGTCAGGCTGTCCTTGTACAGGCACACAAGAGGTGATGGGGAGTGACATTGCTGTCTTTGCTCTGCAGGGAAGGCTGACAGGGCTGGGTGGAGAAGACTTGCCCACTGTTGTGATAGTTGCCCACTATGATTCCTTTGGAGTGGCTCCAGTGAGTATTCTTTCTTCCTGCAGCTCTGTTCCTGTCCTTTTTCCCTCTGCCCATGTGTCTTTTCTTGGCCTTAAGGCAGTTACAAGTGCAGCACAGTGGTGTGCTGTCTTGGAGCTGTTCTGGTACCTGAGAGTCAGTGTAGGTTTGTCACCTTGTGTCTGTCCCACCTCATCCTGCAGTGGCTGTCCCATGGGGCTGACTCCAATGGCAGTGGAATCTCAGTGCTGCTGGAACTGGCCAGGCTGTTTTCTCGGCTCTACACCTACAGAAGGACCCATGCTGGGTGAGGAACTGCTCTGTTTATGGGTTAAATTTATGTAGCTGACAAGTGGAGAGAATAATGTGGGAAGCAGATTCCATCCTCAAGCACTGGGAGCTCCCCAGTTTTCATCTGTCCTGCCATTCCCTGAGTATGTGGCAGGAATGTCTGTGGAGTATGTGGCATGTGGGAAGGGTTTGCTAATGGACAGTTTGCCTTGGATGTCAGGTGCAAGTGGTTGTGATTTCACCACAGCTCCAAGGCTGAGTGCAGGAATTCTTGGAGTGCAGCATGCTGACCCTTTTCTGGCTTCTTTGATGGGCAGGTACAACTTGCTGTTCTTTGCATCTGGAGGTGGCAAGTTTAATTATCAAGGAACTAAGCGGTGGCTGGAGGACAATTTGGACCACACTGGTGAGTAAGGGGCTAGTTGTGTTAAATGTCTATAATTAATTGTCATGTCTCCTGTGAGAATCTCTTTGTGTGACCCTTGATTTTTTTGGGGGGTGGAAATCCCAGCACGCGACATAGCAGTAAAGGTTTGGATTTTTCTGTTCCAGATTCCAGCCTGCTGCAGGACAATGTAGCATTTGTTCTCTGCCTTGACACTCTGGGCAGAGGCAATAGCCTTCATCTTCATGTCTCAAAGCCTCCCAAGGAGGGCACCTTGCAGCATGCATTTCTGAGAGAACTGGAGACGGTAAGGAAAAGCATTTTAGTTTCATGGGAACTGGGGACTTACTATACAGCTCTCTTGAGAGGAAGGAAGATGTGAAGAAAGGCTGTGCTATTGAAATAATTCATGTATTGTTTAGGGTCTCTTGATTTGAAGTGCAGACAAATCCTCATTCACAGTCCTGAGTGAAGCAGACTAGGTCTCTTCAGCTCTTTTTGACCTGAAAATCCAGCTTTAATAATGTCAATAACTGCAGCTTACATTCTGGAACACACAGAAGAGGGTGTAGGCAGACAGGGCACTGCAGGGTGGCACTTGAATGGCTTGTCCTTGTCCTCAGGTCGTTGCCAGCCAGTTCCCAGAGGTGAAGTTTTCCATGGTGCACAAGAAGATCAACCTGGCTGAGGACATGCTGGCGTGGGAGCACGAGCGCTTCGCCATCCGGCGCTTGCCGGCGTTCACCATCTCACACCTGGAGAGCCACCGGGACAGCCTGCGCAGCAGCATCATGGACAGGAGGTGAGGCTGGGCTTTAGGGACAGCCTGGGCAGCAGCATCATGGACAGGAGGTGAGGCTGGGCTTTAGGGACAGCCTGGGCAGCAGCATCATGGACAGGAGGTGAGGCTGGGCTTTAGGGACAGCCTGCACAGCAGCATCATGGACAGGAGGTGAGGGACGGGTCTGTGGAGGGGAGGGTGGGGTTTAATCCAGCCAGAAACACACACTGGCCTTACAGCTGCTTGTGTTGTTCTGATGGTCAGGGCAAACATTGGGAATTGGGCTCTGGATTCATGCTTGTGCCTGATGCAGTGGAAGAGGTGTTTCTAGAAGAAGTTGATGCCATTGTCAAGTCCATAATCTCCTGTTTTGCTTTAGGGCACGAATAGACACTAAAGCACTGACCAGGAATACCCAAATCATTGCTGAGGCTTTGACAAGGGTCATCTACAATCTAACAGAAAAGGTAAGAGGTGCCCATGGTGCAGTGCTGGCCAGACTTGTCCTGCCCAGCCAAGCTCAAGCTTAGTTCTTTTTCTCATTTTCCCTTGCAGGGAGCACCTGCAGATATGCAGATCTTCACAGATCAGATGGTAAGCACAGTGCATTATTTTTGGAACCTATGGAACCTACAGTCTGGGAGAGAGCTCTGGTGTGTGGTTGACTCCATTTCTCTGGTGGTATTTTTCTGCAGCAAATCCAGCAGGAGCAACTGGAGTCAGTGATGGACTGGCTGAGCAGCCAGCCCAGGGCTGCCCAGCTGATTGATAAGGACAGCACCTTCCTCAACACCTTGGAATATTGTATGGGACGCTACCTGAAGGATGTGAAGCAGCACCACGTGAAGGCAGACAAACGGTAAGAAAAGCATGAAAGAACCAGCCAGGACATGCACACTGGCCTCCCCCTGGACACAATTTTGTCTCTGAGCTGCAGCTTTCCTGGTTTCTTGACATGTAGCTTTGCTCTTTTCTGCTCTCCTGTCAGTTTTAGTTCATGCTTGGTGTTCTCCCAGAGAAAGCTGCTCATGATTCCTCACAGCACAGGAACAAAGCCCAGCAGCTCCCTCTGTCTGATGAGCTTGTTTTTAAACTTGTGGTTCCACTGTTCCCACTCTGAGAGCAAGAGAAGACTAAGTTTTGGTTCATTACAAAAGGGCAGTTTCTATCCTGTTAAACCTGCTTGGGCTGAGGCTGTTTTAGTGAACAGAGGGAAGAATCTTTCATGTTCAGCCTCTTTGGAGGCAGCTGAACAGCAGCATGAGTTCTGAATTGTGCCCTTGGGCATCTGATTGTAGGAAAAGAAAGTCTTGATGACTGAACTCAGTTCATAACCAGTGTGGGAGGTGGTCATGCTTACCTGTCTTTGGCTGGGTGAACTCCTTGGGAACAGCTCTGGGCTGTCCTGACTGCAGGGTCAGGAAGTGCAGTAGAATCTGAAAAATTTCTCCTTTGCACAGGGACCCTGAGTTTGTTTTCTATGACCAGCTGAAGCAGGTGATGAATGCATACAGGTATGGAATTCCTTTGGGCATGTTGGGTTCTTATCTCACCCCCTGGCAGGAACTGCTGGAGCAATTTCATGTGCACTTTTCCTTATTCCAGGGTCAAGCCAGCAATCTTTGACCTGCTCCTGGCTGTCTGTATTGCAGCCTACCTTGGTGTTGCCTATGTTGCAGTGCAGGTAAGAGACACAGATGTTTTATTTTGTTCTAAAACAAGTTAGATACAGAATTCACACAGTGCCAGCACTAAAGCTGGAACAGAAATGCCACTTGGCTCTGCTGAAGACAGTCTCTTGGCATTCTAAAGAAAACCTGTTTTTTAGAGCTATTTCTTGTAGTCAAGGACATGCATAACTCACTTGCTAACCTATTTTGGCTCCAAACTGAAACTTTACAAAAAACTTTAGTTACTTTGGTAATTTAAAGGTTTGTAGCTTGTACTATTAGGAAATATCTGAGCTTGGGATGCAGCTTAGAAATGCATCTTCAGAGTTTTGCTTTCTTTTTTTCAATGAAGCTGTAAATACATCCTGTGTCCATACCTCTGGAAATGTGATATTCCATGCCTTGGCCAGCCAAATTAAATGTAATGTTTTTGTGTCAGTGTTAACCAAGACAGTGTCAGCAAGGCTTTGTTCCTGCCTGGGTTCATGAAGGACATGAATGAAGGGGAAGCTTTTTAGGTCACTCAATTTTGATCACTTTGTGTTATTTGTGTCTAGTATTACTTTAGGGAAACCACAAGCATTTTAAAACACAGTGTCAGAATATAAACAAGAGGGAAAATATAATTTGATTTCTGTTAGCAATCTTTATTACTTTTGTTATTTGAATTTTAAATTATTTGAAGCCTGGGTCTTGTTACATCTGTCAAATATCAAATCAAAATACAATCAACCCCAGTAAAATCAAAAGAGGAATTAAGTGAATTTCTAAGTCACTGAGGAAATAGTGAAAGAGCAGGTCCAGTTAAAGAATTGTTCTGTGTTTGCCTGGTTCATTTTTACCTTGCTGAAGCTGCTGGCAGCAGTGTTTCTATAGATACCAGGAACCTGCATGTGTTAAATCTGAAGCTTTCTCCTTGCCTTCAGAAGGAATAGAACTGCATCCGAAAAAAAATAAAATTAAAGAATCTTTAACACATCTTCACAATGAGGTGATGCAGACCTGCTTCTGTAAGCCATCATTTTCTGTATAACTTGGCTTCCTTGTCACAATTCCTCCTCATCCATCAAGTCCCACTCCATTTTCAGGATGAGTGGTTGATGCAAACAAGGCACTGCATTTGCACACTGCTATTGTTCTAAGCCTTCTGCTGAGCTTTCTGTGTGTTTAGAATCGTCATGGTTACTTTTTCTCTTCTGTTTCCAGCACTTTGGTCTCCTTTACAAGATGATACAGAGATTGTCCCTTAAAACCAAGCAGCAGTGAAGCACCAAGTCCCCCCACCCAGCAGCACTGAGCCATCGGTGAGCCCAATGGGAACCTTCTGCCTTCCACTGAACCCTGCTGTTCTCTTCCTTTGTCTCCTCTTTGCTACTGTGTGGAGGGGAGGAAGGCATAAAGAAAATGAAATTTTAACTCTTGTGCACCGTTGAAGTGCTTTTCTTCACCTTCTTCCCCTGACTTGCACCATGTCTGGTTTTCTTTTGCATTTGGTGAGGGACAGGCTGAGAGACTTCAGCAATTCCTGCAGTCTGATTCTGAGCAGCCTCTCTGAGTGTAATACAAAGTCCAACACCTTCATGGACACTGTCACACAGCCAGCCTGGAAACTGAAACTACAGCCTGATGTGGTGTCCCTGCCCAGCAAACCAGGACTTGGAGCAGTTATTTAAAAGAAAAAAACCAAAAGTGCACATGCCAATTAAAGAGAATGCAATTAGCATGTTTCCTTATGGCACCTCTTCCTTGAGTTCACTGCCTGGCTTTAGGGAGTTGTGCTGAGCAAGCAGTGTCTGCAGCAAGAACCTTCTTGCATTTTGTTCAATCTCACCCCCTTTTAGGAGCTGCACTGAGTGATCTTGGCTGTTATTACCAGGATGAGGAAAGATTTAGGATGGGTTTGGGGCATGAGGGCCCTTGCCAGGGACAGGTTCTCTCCTGTCTCTCTTGGAGGATGCATTTTGCTGTGTACTTGATTTCTCTGGAGGTTTTTGGTCCTTGAACAGTTCACAGCTGCCACCACTGTGCTAAACTCTTGCTTGATTTTTGAGGGGTGTTCCAAGATCATGTGCTGCAAGATCATGTTCTGTGCTGTTCCATGTACTTACACAAGCTGGTTCTGTTGAGAGCAAGAGCAGCTCAGACCTGGAAAATACGTTGAGATACTGCAAGCCCTAGGCTAGTTGTAGTTCTAGAAGATAACCCTGAGCACTGTCCTGCCACCCAGCAAGTTTTGAGTCCTTTTCTGTAATCTCTTCCATTTACATGAGGTTCTCTTCACAAGCCACAGTGACTTTTTTTTTTTTAATTTAAGCTACAATTTGTAATTAAAGCAGCATACTTTACACAGGCTGAAAAGCTATTTTGAATTGAGGTGAATACACCTCAAGGTATGTAAGGGAAATTCCAGCTGTGCATTCCTGTTTGCACACATCTGCTGTGCACCTGCTGTTATGGCCAGTCACTGTCCTTTGGATGGACACCAAAGCACTGATTTCCATCCTCCTTTGCTTATTTTACTGTAATCTTTTTGGGAGTACCCTAATCTCATGATGTGTCCTTTCTGCTACTTTAAATATGTAGCAACTTGTTCTTTAAAGGGCCTTGTCTTTTCCAGGAAAGCCTGCTGGTGTCAGTGGCTCACCATGGTGTCAGCATGGTGCCAAGCACTCCAGAACTATCAGCCACCCAGAGAAATTTGCTTTTCCTCATCTTCTGAGTGCTCATTTGAAATGTTTCTCTCTGCATGCATGAAGTGCTCATGGCACTACTCTGCCAAATGAATTTATAATGACTTCAGAAGTTGCTGGAGTGGCTGGAAGGCAAGTCTTGATTGTTTTCCACTGGTTTTTATGCTCTGCCCATAGAGACTGCATCTGCTGTGCCCTGGGAAGCTGCATGCCCTGGGCTGGGTAGGTTTGGAACATGCATGGTGCAGTGGCTCTCTGAAGAGCTCTGTAGGCTCTGAATATCTGGGAGTAGTTTGAGTCCTCCAGCTGCAGCATCCATTTCTGGTGTTTTAACATTTAAGGAGGTGGTGTTCCCTCCAGTCCAGTAGATTATTTCACCAGTCTTAAAGATTAACTCAGTTACTTTGCTGAGAAAAATAGAAAAATAATATTAGCAATGCTAATATTATTTAATTATTATTATTATAATGCTGCAGCTTGAGTTGATGTGTAAAATTTGCCAGTAGTGGGCAAGAGCAAACAGAACAGATCTGGAGCTTGTTCCTTGCTGTGGAAACTCAGCCTTCAGTGTTCCAGATGAGAATCTCAAAAGTTCAGAATCAAAAACTTCCACCCAGTCTGTTTGCAGGGGCTATAGCACAAAGAAAACACCTCAGCTCTGTGTGGTCTCAGCAATGAACTGTTAACACTCCTGATGCAGTGCCAGAAGCCAGTGGAAACAACCTAAAAAAAGATGGATAAGATTATTGAGGAGAATTCATAAACCTGAGAGGCAGTTGGGATGGTACATTGCTCTCTCCCACACAAGGTTAATTTGTCCTGTAATCCTTTTGTATCTCTCTTCCTGGCTGCCATAAAAAGTAGTTTTTACAACAGATAAAAGGTTTTGCTTTTGATCAAAGTGCACGTGCACTGAAACATACATGCTCAAATCTGAGAGGGTCAAATCCCAAGTTCCTCAGAGCTGGAGCAGAGTGCCCATCCTGGGACTGAATTTAAATCCCAACTTCCTCAGAGCTGGAGCAGAGTGCCCATCCTGGGACTGAATTTAAATCCCAACTTCCTCAGAGCTGGAGCAGAGTGCCCATCCTGGGACTGAATTTAGTTCCCACATTGTTATTTCCTTGGGTAGTCAGCAGAGAAGCTTGCAAAGAGCCCCTGGAGCTGATCTGCACTGCAGCATAACTGATCAGTTCAGTCACCACCACAACAGGTGTTGTGATTAAAGTTCTCCACAGCATTGCAGAAGAGCTCTGTGTAGTTGATTCTTGTTGCCCTTATTTTTACCTATCCTCTTTTTTTGAGGAGTTTGCCTGGCCTGTAGGGAAGAGCATGGAAAGCATTATATCCACATATACACAGGTGGCTAGCAGTTGATAGTCCTAGCCAGAAAACCATTTTCTTTGCTGTTTGTCTGACTTCACCTGTTGTCCTGGTGCTGTCAGAGTCTGCAGCTCACAAAAAACTGGTTTTCCAGCAGAGTTTAACTGAAGCTGTTAATTCCTTCTGTCCACTTCCATCTGCATGGGCACTATTGGGAACTGTATGGGAGTAATTTGAATTATGAACTCTACTCCTCTACTCAGTGCAGAGAAAGTCCTGAAGCCAGAATGGAATTAGGTCTCCTATTATCTATGGCTGAAAGTCACCACAATCTATTTAGACATTCAAAACCACAGCTATACCCAAAATTGCTGTGGGGTTTGGTTTTGAGGGTGTTTTGTTTGTTTTAAATCTCATGCTCTTACATTGTTCATGGCCCAAGCCCAAATCCCAGGCTGCTCCTGCACCCCATATTTAAGCTGGGTTTTACATTTCATTTGGTCTTGACTCACCAATCTGAAATGCTGGGGCTGCTCCTGGGTGTCTCAGAAATTTTGGCCTCTGGGTACTTGAGTGTGGACTCCTGCTTGCTCACTTTGATCTGTTTAGTTTCCATCTGTAGTTACTGCATAGCAACTTCAAGGTTATAATCTGGAATATTTGCAGCTCAGGAAAAAGATTTGATTTGTCTAGCAATGTTAAATCAATTATTTATCTCTTGTGTGCCCTGAAGAACAAATGTATATTGAGGTGAATATTTAAAAGCTAATAGAAAATTCAATGCAGTTGATTTACAGATTTTAGGAGTATAAATGTAATAATATTTAAGTATTTTAACTTTTTTTTTTAATTTGTTTGTCCCTTTTTTCCTTGGAAAATAAACCAAGTGAATAGGTTTGATGAATAGATTTGTCAGAGAACTCTTTGCTCAAAAAAAAGGAATGTCCTTGCATTATTTAGAGGAATAGACACCTCTACAATATGGGAGAAAATCTGTGTATTTAAAAGCTTCATCCTGTTTAGTCAAAAGTAAAATAGTATGGCAGAAAACATTTACACACTCCAAGCATGATTTCAGCACCTTGAGGTGAGCAAATTCCTGTTTATTCAAAAGGTTTGTGCTCATGTGAAGCAATTAAAGTTTCTATGCAAAACAGCTTTGGTACTGTGAAAACCTGGTGACCTCAGCAGCCAGCACTGCGTGCTCATGGAGATTGTTGTGCCTCTGTCCTTACCCAATGCCTATCTGAACACTAAACTATTTATTCCAATTATAAGCATTGCAAGAGATCTGTTCCCTGAGCATGAGTTTGTCCCAGCCGTGGTCAGAGCTGTGGAGCGGCGCAGTGACCTGAGCGCAGAGCAGAGCTCGTCCTGGTTCTGAGTGTCCTGTCCCGGGAGTTTCCTTCTTCAGAGAACTGAGATTCTCCTTCCAGAGCCAGCGCCCTGTGGGGCTGGGCGGTGACACGGAGAGGTGACATGGGGCGGTGGCATGGGGAGGTGACACGGGGCTGTGTGGTGTCCCCACCGAACCACGGGGCAGTGACATGGAGAGGTGACACGCAGCTGTGCAGTGTCCCCACGGTGACACGGAGCACTGGCCCGCGGCAGTGACATGGAAAGGTGACACGGGGCTGTGTGGTGTCCCCGTGGTGACATGGAGAGGTGACAGAGGGCAGTGACATGGAAAGGTGACATGGAAAGGTGACACGGGGCTGTGCGGTGTCCCGGCGGTGACACGGGGCAGTGACATGGAGCGGTAACACGGAGCGACGACACGGAGAGGTGACATAGAGCAGTGACACGGGGCTGTGCGGTGTCCCGGCGGTGACACGGAGCGGTGACATGGAAAGGTGACACGGGGCTGTGCGGTGTCCCGGCGGTGACACGGAGCGGTGACATGGAAAGGTGACACGGGGCTGTGCGGTGTCCCGGCGGTGACATGGAGCGGTGACACGGGGCAGTGACATGGAAAGGTGACACGGGGCTGTGCGGTGTCCCGGCGGTGACACGGGGCAGCCCCACCCGCTGCCCGCAGGTCCCGGGAGCCTCTCCCGGGTTCAGCCCCGGCTGTGGAGCCGGCTCGGCCCTCGCACCCCCGCCCAGGCACGGGCAGCAGCTGTGCCTCCATCCCCGCCCCGTCCCTTCCGGGCTCCGCTCCCTTCTCCGCTCCCCTGCCGGCAGCGGGGACACTTTCCTGTCCGTCCTGGCTGTGCTGGGGATGTCGAGGTGCCAGGAGGATGCTGAGGTCCTGGCTCCTCGAACCAGGCTGTTCAAAGTGGTGATGTGTCTTCCTAGAAAAGAAAGAAACGTCTTTTAAGTCAGAGAAAAGGTTGAAAACAAAGGCCAACCCTTGGAAGGTGACAGAAGAACCGCTGGGACAAGGCAGTGAAGAGGAGGAGTATTCCAGCGATGGAGAGCAAAGAGCTGCTCTAGAAATGTATCATCATTGTTCTCTCTACACAGGTCTCCCCTCTGAGTGTAACAGAGCATTTTTGGAGCTGGGGTGCTCCCTGTCCCATCACAGCCTTTGGTACATGCAGCAAAACCCTTCAGGCTGAGGGGCAGCTTGTGGCAGGGCTGGGTTTAACAGGCGCTGTCGTGTCAGTGTCACAAAATCACAGAATTAACTAGGCTGGAAACGACCTTCAAGATCACCGAGTCCAACCTATAATTGTGTCAGTGCCCTGCTCTGAGGGGAAGGTCCTTGTGGAGATCAGGGAGTTCTTTGCTGACAGGAGGGTGGTGTGAAAGCAGAGGGGAAGAAGGTCCAGCTGCCTTCCCTGGATGGAGACTGGGGCTGTGGCAGCCACCCCACCCCAGCTTAGCCTGGCTCTCGGTGCAGGGAGACCTCTGCATCCACACTGAGGGACTGGGAGCTGGGAAAACCTCACTGGAGGGCTCTGCTTTCTCAGCCTGGGTGGCAGAAGCTGAAGAGAAGCACAAAGGAGCCTCCAGTGGGGCCTGGGGCTTGGCAGGACAGCTCAGCACTGCAGGAAGCTGCTGTGCAGGGATGTTTGACCACCACTCCTTTCTCTGGCTTTGGCAGGGGCAGAGCTGCATGGTGGAGGAGGGGAGGCTGAAAACACCAGCTCTGATGTTTCCTCATCTCCCCCTGCTAGCTGACAAACTTGTGTTTTTGTAGTGGTCACACCTCTGTCAAAAAGTGACATTTTGTGAGTTTGTCCCTAATCTGTAATGGTGGAGCTGTGCTTGGCAGGGAGAACATCCCAGGGGTAAATCATCTCTCCTTCCCTGCAGATGGGGACAGAAAGGTTCAGAACCTTCTGAATCTTTACCAAGGTGCTCCAATGCTGCTGTTAGATGCTCACTTATTCTTTTGGCATCTTTGTCTGATGATGTGATATCCTGGCACTTTATAACCTGAGTGTCCATCAGAGCAGCACTACCTGAGCCTGTGGTGCAGGCAAGGGCAGGTGGAGAAGGACAGACACTTTCTCTGGAGCTTTGCAGCTGATGAGCCACACTTACCTTAGGCCTTTTGCTTTGGGATTTTCACAGTGATTTGCCAACTTGCCTGGAATTTCACAGGCCCTGGATTCTTTTCACCAGTCCTGTGGGTTGTGCCTAGCAAAAATATAGTCAGTGTGGGGTTTCTTGAGGAACCCTTTGGTCCTTGCTATAGATTTTTGTGTGAGGGCAGATTAATTTGTTTTAGCTTCAGAAAATCAATTAAGACCTCTGAGATATCAAGTCCAACCTATTGCATGACAAAGCATTGTTTTCATTCCAGAAATTAATTTATTTCAGAGAATTTACAGGTATAAATTACTTTCTTACAGGGAACTGTGTATTTTATAATGGAAATGGGAAGCAAATCCCTCAAGCTTTTCTCTGCCATTGGGTGGAGAGAGGGAAAGGAGCATTGTGGACTCCTTCCAGGTGGGAAAAAGCAGACCCACAATGTAAGACAGAAGATCTGTTCAGTTAAAATAGAGATCATGAAGAAATGTTTTTTATTTAAATGTTGTCTCTGCTGCTTTTCTAGAGAGTTCTTGACCCCTGATAAAGCTTGGCCCCCAGTTCTTGGATGTGATTCTTACCAAACCAAAAGGAACAAGCTCACAGTACCTGACTGGAAACCCCTGCAGTGATTTTGCTACAGTGTCTGTTTTATAAGGGAGAGGGGCAGAACATGAGGACTTTATCTCTGCCAAATCTAAAAAGAAACCAATTCTTCTTTATTGTTTAAGCCACACTAGTGGTTTCTTGTTAGCAACAGTTTTTTTGGGTTTTTTTTTTTTTTTTTTTAACAGATCAAGAGCTGGCATTATTTCCTTTGGGCAGTTCAATGGATGGTGTCTTAACTGTGAGGAGTTAACTTCTCCTGGAATTTCTTCCCAGCTCATGTGAGTGGGAATTTTTATTAGAGAATAGCTCATAAGGGACTGTGGGACTTGTGAAAGGGAATTTGAGTTTTTATTCTCAGATGGTGCTTCTGTGGTAGCACTGAGTAGTTCTTGCTAGGGATGCTGAAGTGCTGTGCTGACTTCTATTTGTCTGACCATCTTTGACTCAGATGGTTTGTACTCCTCATGCTGGCATCCTCTGTGTTTGCTCCACGTGCCATTCTGGTTTTTTTGAGTGAAGGTATTATTCTATTTTAGCAACTGGTTTGTCTGTAGAGGTTGAATAGGTGCAGGTGTTAAAAGGATTATTGAAAGGAGAGGCAGACAAACAACTCTTAGTTCCAGGCACCCTTCTCTGTAGGTTGCTGTTGGATTTCCCTTTTAGGAGAGTGCTCTGTGGTGGTTTTTTCTCATGGTGAGTTCCCAAATGCTCCTGCTCTACAGAAGCAGTCAGGCAGCAGTGTACTCCAGGTCATGGGAAGGGCACACTAGAATATGAATCATTCAAAGGAACTGGTAATTAGGAGGCCTGTTAAATAGAGGGGAAGTTAAAGAATATCCCTTTCCCTGTGGCAGAGAAAAATGACAAACTGCAGAAAGATTGGGGAGAGGATATTTTATGCTCGAGCTCTAAATGGATCCCACTCTGCAATCAGCTGCAGCAAGCACAGCCTTCCTCAGCAAGGCTTTTCCAGACCTTACAACAGCTTGCGTCTTCCAGCTATTTTTGGTTTTTCTCTTGCCCTGGTTTCCATAGTATCTGAATGCTTCATGCTCTTAAATATATCTGACACTTGCAGCACCTTGGTGAAGTAGGAGGTACAAAGGGCCTTGCTCTTTGGAGCTGCTGGAGCTGGAACAGCCTGGGGATGTGTGGAAGACGTGGGGTGGAGTCCTGAGTGGAAAATGTGCTTTTCTAGAGGCTGGATTTGTCACTGCTGGGTTAGCTTTCACTAGGGATAGCAGGAGAAAAGAAATCCTCATAAAACTTCTGAAAAATATTTGAAGGGCTCAGTGGTGTAGCTGCTGGGAGCAGGGATGGAGATGAGCAGATCTGGTGATTGCCACACTCTCCTCTAATCCTCTCTGCTTTATTCAAGTGCCAAAGGTTGCTCATGTTATGGGTTCATTCCTGTGGAATATTTTTAATATAATATCTTAATGCAGTGTAATGGGGAGTAACAGGAAGACAGAGAATTCACCAAAAAGAGATGCTGTAGGGATGACCCCAAGATGCTGGGAATGCTCAGTCCTTTTATTTGATTTTAAGGGGTACCCAGATGAAAGCACATGACAGAAACAACCATCTCTGTGTTCCAGGAGTGTTTGGGGAGCAGAGGGAGAAGCCAGATCAAATCAGCAGCGCTTAATATCTTTGCTGATTAAAACCAGGTCCAAACTGAACTCAATCAGCTCAATTGAATATTGCATGATTGAAGAGCTGAGTTGCCTCTCATTATTTGGGAAAGGACAGCCCTGTGCCATTGTTTCCTGACCAGCTTGCTTTCAAGCATTGGAAGAAACAGTTTGCACACAACCCAAACTTCTTCCACAAGGTGGTGTGTTTTTGTTTGTTTATTTGGGTTTTTGTTTTGTTTTTAAAATCAATCCTCGAAGAACAGGATCACAAAGATATCTGCAATCTGTGATGGTCACTTCCAATTCACCCACTGTGACAATTTGGGTCAAAAACTCCACAAGCCTTAAAACTTAGTTAATTTTTGGGTTCTTGCAAAGTTAAAATGTTAAAACTCCCTAACTTTGAATTGGGTGGTCAAACAGATATTCAATGAAAGCTAAACAGCAAGGTCTTGGTGGACAAGAAAGGATAAAAGCTGATGGCAAGTTATATCCTTTTACACAGGAGATTTTTCTTTTTGGCTGGCAGTCTGGCTGCAGAATCTTTCACACCAGACAAGAAGCAATGAAATTACAGGAATAATTTTTATCTCCCTGAGATATTGCCTTATTGCTTGGATATTTTCTGGACTCTTACCTAGTCCTTTTGGCTCTTCTGCCTGGGGAACAAATAGGTAAGGGAAGGCAGACTGTTTTAAAGAATCCTTTTTTTTTTTTTTTTCTTTTCCCTCGGCTGTGGTGAGGATTTTCTGCCTTAAATGGTGTCTCCTAGGTGATGTGGAAATTCAGAGCTCCAGCTTGTATTTTCTCCATTCCTCCCTGCCTTTAGGAGCTAGAAGAACTGGGCAGGCACTCCTGAGGCAAAATGTACCTGGCTGTTCCTGCACCCTTTGTTTGAGCCCTTCTCAGATTTGGGCCCTGGACTGGACCTCTTCACCTTTCATCTCAAGCTGCCCCATCTAAATACAAATACTCATATGCCACAAGAAACCAGGCAAGTCTAGATGTGCATAAGGAAAATATTTTGGGTGTTTTTCACTAGCAAATGTCTCTCTTTTTGGGCATACAATGTGGTTTTCTTCTAGCAGTTCTTTTTTTGAAGCAGCACCTCAGGTTTAGGCAGGCTCTGTTCCCTCAGCCTCTGGGAATTGTGCATCTGAGCTCTGCTGTGCTCCTTCTAGCACTTTGTGAGACTCCTCCATGACAGATGCAACATGTTTCTTCTTCCTCTGCACAGGTGACCTCTCATTTCCCTTTCCTCTCTGTCTTGGTGCTAAGATTCCTTTTATCTTGCCTTTAATCCTGTTACTCTGGTATATAATTCTCTGTCTGGCTCTGGAAACCTCAGGTGCTGATTGACAGCTGTTCTGTTTTTCATTTACCAGCAGAATTTTCATGTCTGTTGTTCTTTACTGCAGTCAGGGTGGTTTTAGTATGTCCATTCATGGACTCCAAAAGAGACTGGATTTATCTTTCCTTCTAAATAGACATTTTCTACCCGAGGCACTGGGTCCCTTGAGCTCAAACAAAAGCCTAGAGCAGCTTTTGCTGCAATAACTGATGTGAAAAATCAGGCTAGGCATGCAAAGATGCCTGAAAACTTTGCTTGCTTAGGTGTGATTCGTCCAAGGTGAGGATTGCTGCTGTTGCCATAAAGCTTTCTTGTTTTAAACATTGCTGTATCTGCTTGCAGCTGTTAAAAATGAGAACAGCTTCACTTGCCATAGGCTTCCCAGCTCATGCATCTGTGGCTTCCAAATAGATGGCAGAACCCTGGCAGTCTCTGCAAGATCTGTCAACAGAAAGTTTGACCAGTGTGGGGAGATCCTGGGGAGGTTTTAGGATGAATTTGGGGAGTGGTAACACCATCAAACACACGACATCTCTCCAGCCTTGAGACACCTTGCAGCATCCCTGGGTTTGGACCAGGCTGCAGAAAGCTGCAGGTCTTTGTGAATTTGTCCATTCCCATGAAAAGCCTGCATGTAATTCCAGGCTCTTGCTGGCCCTCAGTGAATGCTCTGGCACCTCCACACACAGGTGGGCACAGCAGCCAGAGGGTACAGAGCTGTAGCTCTGCTGAGTGAAAAGGAATCCCCAACCCCTCTGGCTCTGCAGGGGCCTCTCCCATTCTTGCCATCACTTCAGCCTGGCAGCCAGGTGGGTGCTCATACATGACCAGTATTTTCTGTTCTTCCCTCTGCTCTGTAGGATTGGGACCCCTCTTGTTACCCTGATAACACATCCCCCTTTTTCCTAACCTGCTTTTTCCCGAGACACGCTGCACGTATCTCCTGGAGCAGGGGCCTAGGTAAAATCACACCTGAGAGATCTGGGTAGGGTTCGAGGCTCTGGCATGTGGGGCACTGTGGGGAGGGGGTAGGAGGAAGGATGGCACTTAGGGACCAGGCAAGAGAATGCTGGATTGGGCTGCAGTGGGAGCACAGAGCTGTGCCTGCCCTGGCTGAGGTGTGTAGCAGGCTCACCCCTCCACTCCCTGCTGCCCTCCCTCCATATCATCCAAGCCAGGAGAGAAGGAGGATGGCAGAAAGCTCTGAGCAGGGACTGTGCAAGGGGGAGCAAGGCCAGGCTGTGCCTGCAGCAGGGTCATTTCACAGGCACAGGCCTGGCGAGCTCCGGGCACAGCAAACAGCCCAGAGCCCAGCCTGCACCGCCTGCTCCTCCCAGCAGCGCATTCATCCTCAGGGACACTGGGGCAGCACGACAGCCCGAGGTGTGTGCTGTGACGACAAAAGCCGTGCTGGCTGCGGAGGGCAGGAATGCTCGGTAGGAGATGCAGCGTGTGGCTGTGGGCGGCGGAGCAGGGCTGGGCCGCATCCCTGCAGCACATCCCTGCCTCAGCGTCACCCTGGCGTGACAGGGCTGGGCACTGAGGTGACACAGCTCAGAGCCACCTGGGCTGCGCTGCTCGGAGCGCTGACACCCCCTCATTGCCTCACGGATGTGCCAGAGCTGGAGAAGCCAAGGGGAGAGCAACCCCGAGCCTGCCACAGGCAGGGAGAGCTGATCCCGTTAGCAATGGCTGCTTCAACACGGAGCCACAGCCAGCCCCTGGCCATCGGTCTGACACAGCACCAGCCCCAGCCCGGAGGGAGCCGAGCTGCTCGGGAGGAAGGAAGGAGCCTTTCCCCAGGAAGGCAGGGGCAGGGGGAGCTGCCCGGGGTTGTTGTAGGCCTGGGGCCGTGCAGGATTTCCCCTCCAGCTAAGCCCCCTCCAGCCCTGCTGCGCTCGCCGCTGGGCCACGGCTGCCTTACAAAATTTTCTGCTTTAAATAATCTCTTCGCCTCCAGACCCCGGCGCTGAGGCACCGAGAAAATGGGGCGAATGCTAATTTCTGACACGGATGTGGAGCGGCTCGGCCTTCCTGGGTGCTCAGAGCTCTCCCCTGCTCCCAGGGCCCTAAAAAACACAGCCCTTCCCTCGCCCGCGGGGATGGCCGTTCACTGGGCAGCCACTGCCGCCTTCAACCCCCTCCTGGCCCAGCCGGCCGGACCCGAGTGACCCTCCCGGGCCGCTCCCGGGGGTCCCGGTGCCGTCCCCGCTGCCCCCGCTCCTGAGGGGCCGCGCGGCGCGGGGCCCGGCAGGGGGCGCTGTGGCGCGGCTCTTTGTGGCGGCGCGGCGGCGGCGCTGGCGGCGGGGCCGTTCCCGCCGCGCTGCCTCCCCCGCCCGCCCGCCCGCAGCCGCGCCGGGCGCGGGGCATGGCCAGACTCACCGAGGGCGAGGCGAGGAGGCAGCCGCCGCCGCTCCCGCCAGCGCCGCAGCCGCCCCCGCCGCCGCCGCCGCCGCGCCGAGCCTCCCCCATGAGCAGCAGCGGCGGCGCGGAGCCCCCGGCGCAGCCCGACAGCATGAAGGACCTGGATGCCATCAAGCTCTTCGTGGGGCAGATCCCGCGCAACCTGGAGGAGAAGGACCTCAAGCCGCTCTTCGAGCAGTTCGGCAAGATCTACGAGCTCACCGTGCTCAAGGACCGCTACACCGGCATGCACAAGGGTGAGCGCGACGCGGCGCGCACAAAGGGGCGGCGGGCCCCGGGTCGCTCCACGCGTGACCCGCCGCGGTGCGCGGATCTCCCGCACCCCCCGCATCCCTCAGCGGGGGCTGGCGGTCCCCGATCCGCTGCCCGGGAACGCGGCCGCATGCCCAGCGCCCACGGGCGGGGTCCGCATCCCCGCGGCCGAGCCCCCGCAGCCCCCGGCCCGCGCCCCGCCGGCAGCCGGGCCTGCGGCCCCGCGGGGGCTGCGCTGACAAAGGCGGCGAGGGCAGCGCGGGCCGGGCCGCGGCTGCTGCGGAGCGCGGGGGCCGCAGCGGGACCCTCGCTGGGCTGCTGGCCGTCCCCTCAGGGGGCTACACCGACCCGGGCGAGGGCTCGGCGCTGCGGATTTAAAACCGTACAACAAAGAATATCGGCCGCGAGTGTGCTGCTGTCAGTGCGTTTGGGGTAGGTGAGGGGCCTGCGCGATGGCACACGGGGAGATGAGGGGTCTCCCTTCGCTGAAAGACCTTTGGTGGGTGCTGAAAAGTTTGAGGAGGCTCCTTTAGCCTCGCTTATTGTTGTGTTTTTATATCGAAGAGCTGTCGCGTTCGGCGGGGCAGCTCCCTTCAGTGGAGCGGCTCTACCCCACCCCAGCAGGTGTTCGGCATCTTGTGACCTGCAGGCTCCAGCAGGAAGGGAACTCACGGAGTTGTTTGCTCTGAGATCCGAGGGTGATGGCAGCCTCGCTCCCTGGCACAGGTAGAACAACCTGCAGGGAACCGGCAGTGAGTGCCCTGAGAGCTGTCGGTGCTCAGCCTGGGCTGCTGTGCCCTAAGATGATCTGTGATGGAACCATGTGTTGGTGCATGCTGGAGGGAGCGTGCCACACTCAGTCCTGATTTAGGAGGAAGGGTAGGAAAAATCGAGTGCCTTGGCAACGTGAACCATTCTAGACTGAGCAGAGAGGGAAGAGGACAAGGGAAAAACAAGTGTATTTTCAAACAAAAGACCAAATCTAACTCCAGCACAATTTCTCATTGAAGCCTGTGGGGGCTGGGCTGGCACGAATTTAGCTGAAGTGTGTCTGGTTGTGAGTGAAGAACCAGGATGCCATGTGCTTGTGTGTCTCTGTGTGCAAGGAACTGCATCCAAACCTGCTGCCAGGGGATGGTGAGTTGCAAGGTTTCAAACGCAGCATGAAGGAGAATGGGCCCAAGGCAAGAGGCAATTGCACATTTCATTCTGGTTGACATCTTAAATATAGACTGTGTGGTCTGAGGTCAGCTTCCAGGCAGGAGACAAATTCTAGGGATTTGCTTAGGTATGGAAATTAGAGGGGGCAGCTGTGGCATTAGCCAGATGTGTGTGGTATTAACTTGCTGTTAAAAGCAGGATTTCTGCAGCAAAATAAATACATCCTTTTGGTTCTAACACTTTTTTTTTGTGTAGTTGTGGGTGTTGTTGGTCAGGGGTTGTTCTGTCCTGCGGAGGCTGTTGAGATGTGAGGTTCTCTGGTGGTTGTTGTGGGGTTGTTTCCACAGCCCTTCAGTTCCCTCTGCCCCTCCCTGTCCTGTTTTCTACAAAGTGAGAGGCTGGGATTCCTTCCCTGGTGCCATGAGTTTGCATGTAGATCCTCAGCCTGTTTTGGGAACAGCCTCTCCAAAGGAGTCATCACTTCTCAAGGAAGTGTGTGGGGGTTTAGCGTGCAGCGAGGGAATGAGATCCACAACCCAGCCCACCCTGATGCCTGATCACTCTCATTTACCAGGTTTGGCTGCAGTGCCTTGTGCTCCATGCAGGAAAGCCACCCTGGTGAGGAGCTGCTGCCATCAGCAGGCCTGGAAGGTGCCAGGCCTGACCCAGGAGCTGCAGTGGCCTGCAGCACTGTCACAGCCCCTGAGCAGGGGGGACTTAGGCTGTGAGCTCCTTTCTGCACTGAACAGAAGCTGCCTTTCTGGGGCAGTTCTAACAGCAGACTCAGTTTTCTCTCCCCATGTTCCTGATCTGCAGTGAGATCCAATTGACAGCTCACATGCAGCTTCCATCTGCTTTTTTCCCTTTCTCTCCCCAAAGGGGAGGAAGCAGTGGTGTGAGAAGCCAGCGTGTCCTCTTGTGTTCCCTTGCAGCTTGACATGGAGCTGAGCAGCCACCTCTGCCTCCAGGGAGGAAAAAGGGTGGAAAAGGGGCTGGAGGATGTGAGTTGGACTGCAGTGTCCAAGAGCTGGTCCTATATGGGTGCTGAGAATGAATGAATTTGATGGAGACAGAGGAGAATCTTAGAGATCTAGAAATGTGAGCTCTGCTAGGAAATGGTTTTGTTAGTACCTGACTAGTCATGTCTCAGCAACCTCAGCAACCTGGCTACTGGTAGCTGATACTGTTCCAGCCTAATATTATTCATGAGGCAGTTTTTCTATTTATGTTAATCACAGATTCATTTGCATGTTAATGGCAGTGTTTGTCTCAAAGCTAATATTTTCATGGGAAGAGCGGGGAGGTGTTTGAACAGGCTTTTGGAATGGGTCAGGGGAGGCTGAGTGGGGAGAATCAAGTGGAAATTTTTGGCCTTGTGTTACAGGATTAGGCAGAAGGCAGTTCCTTCACAAGTGTCAACTGGATGGGTTTCCTAGGAGTGCTCATGGTAGGGAAAGTGGAGTGATTAGAGTGTGAGATGCCAAACTGGACTGAGGGGAATATTCAGCAGGAGCAGCCCTCTTGCAGACGTGTGGACACATAGGTGGCTTTTCCAGAGGGCAAGGATACAACAACACCCTCAGCCCAACTTGCCTCCCTGGCAGCCCAGTTTTGACTGAGCTTCTGCAGGCTTGTAGATTAGCTCCCCACTGACTCCATGCTTCCCCTGCTGAAGTATTTAATGTGATTTCTGATGCTAAGCAGAATCTAGAGATCCCTCCCTCCTGCAAACCAGCAGCCTTTTCTTGCTCAAGGCTTTAGACTGCTGATGTGTGGAGTAATATTTAGGATCTGAAGTGACTGTAAATTCCAGAGTCAATGTGTAGCTTGTAGGGAGGATCAGGCACAGAATATATATTTTTATTTTATGCAGTCTCTTGCAAGTGGAACTAGGCTGGGTTCTGCTTGCAGGGAGCTGAAAACCCTCCTGGAGCCCATGGAAGTAGGGTGGTACCACCAATGCTGATGGGGCATAGAGGGGTCTTTGGCAGGATGATGGTCGCCTGGCTTTGCAGACTGTGGTTTGAGTGCTGTCCTGCATCTCTGTGCTGGGAATGGGTCATTGGCACTGTCTGGATGCCTGGGACCTTCCAGGCTGATGCTTCTTCACACCCTGAGCACCCTCTAACACCCACGTCCTGTGTCTCAGCAGGCACAGCTGACTTGGTGTGAGAAGTGCCCAAAGGGGCCTGAGCATGTCTGTCTGAGCTTGCTGTTAACTAAAGCAGGAAATGTGGAAGTGAGAAAACCTAGTGAGAGTGACAGACCCCCTGCACCTCTGTGGACATGTCTTCACTCTTGAGCACATCCTTGGGTGCCTCAGCTCAAGGTTTTAGGAGCCCAAAGAACCCAAGGAAGACATGGTGAGCAGAATCCTGTCACAGCATCCCAGGAGTGGCTGCAGAGTTGGAGTGCAAGAGATAATGGCTCTTCAGAAAGGAAGGTTATTTTCCCCAAATATTTATTTACACAATTAGGTTCAGAGCAGTGTTTCTTCCAAACCTTCTCCTGTATTTCTGACCAGGACTTTGCAAGGAGAATGGAATTGACTACTGCACCCTACCTCCAAAACACCTGGTTGTGAAGGGCAGTAATCATCTTTTCCAAAAGATATAGCTGATATCTTTAGCTCCCTCCTTTCCAGAGCCAGTACAGCTTCCCAGGCTCCTACTATTGGGGAAATAAGAATGAGAGGAATGTCCTCAAGGCTTAGAGACACGAAGAGCTCATGGGCAGAGCAGTGGACCAGGCTGTCCTGTACCTGTAGCCCCAAGCCAGGCTGGATGTTAAAGGCTGCCTGAGTGCTGCTTCATGCTTGAGTGAAGAGAAGGAGCACAAGTGGCTTCTGCTGAGTGAACACCCACATCCTTGTAAAGCAGAGCAGCAGCAGGAATTGATTGCCCTTGGGTTGGAGTTGGAGTGAGGCATCTTCAGGCTCTACAGTTACAGGGTGTTTCTGTCTCTGGAAGCTGCTGCCTCTTAGTACCTGAGCTGCTAAAAGATGAGCAGTGTTACTGCCTGTGCTGTAGGGAAGAGTAAGACCACAGGACTCTAGGGAGGGGATTCATGGCTCTTGCTCACATTGGTGCTCATGGATGTAGGTGTTGCTGGCCTTTACAAATCTGGCATATAACAGTACCTCCTTGTGTGAGGAGTGTCTCTCCTTTATCCACACTAAATGCTGTGTCTTTGTCCAGTTCTTATTTTTAGCTTTTCCTCCCATGGACTGGGGGTTTTGAGCCTGGCAGTGTGCTTTGCCTCAGTTTTGACGTTCTTGAGTACTGGAATATGGGACTTGAGGATGGTGTAGAAATAACTCCACCTATCCTGAATTTTCTTAGGTTGGTGGCTGATGCTCCTGAAGCCAGGCTGGTGCCTTCACTGCACGTGGGCATAGTACCAATGCATTGAAGCTTTTAGTGGAATAAATTGCTTATTCCCAATTGCTGACTTCAGAGTTTTGTAAGCTAAACCTGGCCCAAATTATCTTAGAATGAGTCTTGTATGACTTGCAAAGTAGCAGACAGGAGCAGCAGGTGGAATTGGGTATCTGTGTTTGAGGCTTTGCTGAGCAGGCCTTCAAATCTGTTAGAAATAGACCACAGAGGTTATAGAGTCTGGTCTCTCTGCTTATAGAGCTGCTTTTGAGGCCTGATGTCAGAGCAGTCCATGGGGGAGAGTGAAAGCCAAGGAGAGCTGCCCCACCACACCAGAGCCAGCTGCCTTTGCCAGAACAGTGTTTACCTGCATTCTTCCTGGCCTCCCTGCATTTGTTAAATTACCTGTTGGTCCCACATTTGACTTTGGTGCAGCATTCTTGGTGCAAAAAGGGCAATAAGGAGCTGTAATGACCTCTTAGAGGTACCTAGTGCTTGTGTGCTGTTTATGGAAGGTTTTTACCCCCCAGCAAGAGGTGTGCTTACCTGCAGCAACTTCTTGGAGTTGGGATGGAGGAACAGGATAATTATGTTGCTGTGTTTGGGATTGTCCTGAGGAGCTGCCTTCTGCCTGGTCTAAGGGTGTTGTGTACCATGAAGTCACACTGGAGTAGAGGAGAGAAGTCCAGACAGCCCCTGCACCCACCTTTGGATCCATGGAGGCCAAGCAGTGGCTTAGATCAAAGCTGAAGCAGCTTTGGAATACCCCAAGCCAGGCACAAGAATGTAGAGGCAGAAAAATGGGCCCCTCTGGCCATAGGAATGCATCTGCAGCCCCAGCACAGCAGTGTAGACAGGGATGTCCATCAGCAAGCCAGAGGGACTCTGCCTTTGCTTGGGATGTGAAATGCCACTGTGCATAGGAGGGGGATGAGTGAGGGGGTCGGATGCATTCTGAGTCTATTCTCCAGTGCTTTGCCTGCCCTCATCTGAAACAACTCAAGTGACAGAGCTCCAGGCACTTCCCTGGGGAGATCATTCCACAGTCTAAATCTCTTTCTGCTAGGAAATGTTTCTTGATAACCAGCCAGATTTTTTCCTTTGCTTATTCTTAGCATCAGAGCACCCAAAGATGATCCCTCTTCTTCCTGGAGGGGCTACAACTCCTCCCCCCCTCCCTTGGCTCCAGCATTCGTCTGAGATGTTGAGTCATATCTTGACTAAGAATGTCAGGATCTGGCCTTTTCTCTGTGCTTTTTATCTGGCTGAAGTTGGTCCTTGCAGAATGCAGGATGCTCTGCTGGGCTCTGTCTTGCCCTTGTGCTGCATATGGACATTGGTGTGTGTTTGTGTGCATTATACAGCACACAAGGCCAGGCCTCTCCTGCTGTAGCTTTGCCTCATTTGTGAATCTGGATCATGGAGCTTTTGTATAAGCCTAAAATCCCAGATACTTTCCTTCTTTCCTTGCTTCTTTTCTTTTTTTAATCAGTAATCATGCTGATCCTTGCCTCTCTCCTGATCCTTGTGTTTGGGACTGTTTCTGCCACAGACAAGATCAGCTTCCCTTTTGCTCTCCTATTGTGTCTCACCTTGTTCAGCACCTGTGTCAAGCCCTGTTGATTCACTGGGACCCTTTTCCAGCTCTTAATAGACTTTAGATGTGGCCTGCAAGTCCTTTAATGTTGTTTCTTTGTCTTCTTTTTCGCCTGGAGCTTAAGACACATCCAAATTATGTAACATTTGTGTTGATGTTCATCTGCAAGTGCCTAACTTGACACTCGCTGTATCTGCTGCAGGTTGTGCATTCCTCACATACTGTGCCAGAGACTCTGCCATCAAAGCCCAGACAGCACTGCATGAACAGAAGACTTTGCCAGGGGTAAGTCCCAGTGAATTGTCTGGAGTTGATGCCATGGGCAGGATGATGGGGAATTTTGAGGGGGGGGAGCAAGGGCAAGAAGTGGCTTAGATCAATTTTCCTGCCTGTGTAAGAGAAGGGTGTTCCAGGGGTTAGAACAGGTATATGGGACTGGAAGCACAGCTCTGTTCTTCAGGGCTGCTGCTTCTTTCTTTTCTCTGGCCAGGCCTGTTTCTGTGCTGCTCTTTGCACTCCATGGTGTGACAGGACACCTTCAGCTTTCTGTCCCTGTCACTAGGGAGCTGTGGGCTTTGGGGTGAAGTGTGTGGGTGCACAGTGGGCATTGCTGAAAAACTCACCTGACATAAGATACCAGAGCCTTTTCCAGGTGTGCATCCAATCCTACTCTGCCATTGCCCTGCAGGGTGCCTGGCTGGAACTCTGATGCAGTGGCTGAATTGGATCAGCCTCTCAAAAATAAAAAATGTACACTTGCCACATGCCATTGTTTGGAAGAGAAATAGGTTATTTAGGTAAAAAAAGGATTGCTGGTCTGTTCCTAGGTCTTGCTCATTCCACAGCTGGTCTTGGGGGCAGAGTTCAGTGGGATTTGAGGAAGGCTGGGCACTGGAGCAGGTCCCTCCTTGCCTGGCAGTGCTCTGCCTCCCTGGGACCTGCTGGAGAGCTGAAAGGAGTTCTGGATTGTTGCCCTTCCCATTTTTGTATGATTTAAGAGCTTTGACTGGGCAGTTCCCTTGCTGTACTGAGGGGGTTGATCAAGCACGTTGAAAGGATTCATTTGGAGGTGAGTAGGAGGAGGAGTTGGGTACTTATAGATAGAAGCTCACAGGAGGCCGTGAGTGCTCAAGGCAACAGAATAATTAATGTAAACCAGGGGTCTCTGGAGGGTGGTTAGGAATTCTTAACCATAACATTTCCTCTTTAACCCATACAGGTCCAAAGAGCTTCCCTCACCTCTCCCAGCTGCCCTCAAAACCTTCACACACACACACACCCACACCCACACACACTCACATCCTTTTCTGTATTTGTTTACCTGTGCTTCTTTTGCATGGACCTGTGCTAGTATCTGAGTACTGGAAAATGCAAGTGACTTAATTACCACTTAACAGGGTTCTTATCTCAGGAATGCCAGGGGGAAGAGTACAGATAACCAGCACAAATCTGCCTGAGTTATTTTTGTGTGATGGGAAATGGCTGGATTTTTAAACTAAAGCAGCCTCATGTGTTGGTCCAGAGCAGAGCTGACAGTGCCTATAAGAACAAGTCAAAGGATGGAGGAGCAGTTGAGAGGAGTCATGGTACAGTGCTGTTAATGCAGTGGGGAAGTCACACATGTCTCTGAAAAAATATTCATGTGAGGCTTGGTGAATTCAAGGCAATCTCAGTTTTGCTACAGTTCTACATCAGGGATTTGTTGCATGTTTCACTATGTGCTCTGCTGTCTGTGCTCTCAAGGGTTGTAGAGAGCTGCATGGAGCAGTGTTTGAAGCAGCAATTTATCTATGATGTGGTGATCTAAAGGCTTTTTATGTTAAGGGAGGTGTAAGACACTGCTTGGGAACAGTAAGAAGTCTGTGGTAGGTGAGTACTTTTGAACATACTTGTCTGGAGACAGTTAATGAGCAGTGTGGTGTAATTATGTTTCAGGATTAGGATGAAGATGAGCTGTGCTGCATTTGGAGCTGTCTATTTTCAGGCTGCCAATATACCACTTCATCACATTCAGTTTCTCTTTTGTTCAGTCCCTCAGTGACCAAGAAGGCACAGTTCTCTTGTCTTTGGTCATTTAGAGGTGGTTACTTGCTTGGACAGGGTTGGGTGAGCTGAGGTAGCTTTCAGCCGTGGTTTGCAGGTGTCTGTGTAGCATCACCTGTCCTTGTGGCCCAGCTGATCAGGGAATGAATCACAGACAGGAGGGACAGGCAATTGCTTCCCTGTTTTGGGAGCAAGGACATAAAATTTCATCTCTGTACATTCACATCTGATTCATCTTCTGATGATCTGTGGGGCAAAGCCTATTCCCAGGAGTTTAGCCATGGCCCCAGCACTGGGCAGAGCACAGAACACACTGACCACACCACTGAGATTTCAGTCAGTGGGCCACACTCTTGTTAACAACCAATTTCTTGTGCATTCTACCCATATCTTTCCTCTGTATTGCACAGAGCAGGAGAAGAGAGAGAGCTGAAGGGTTATGAAGTGTAGGGTGGCACAAACTTTCACCTGAATGCATGACCAAGCTTCAGCAGGTTTAGAGATAGCAGGAGATCAAACTGGCAGAGGAAGGATCTTGTGCTGATCCTTCACTTGCTGTTGTACCACCAAGCAATTGCAGATGCCACAAGAACCAAAGTACCTTCCTTTGTTGGTCCCAATGCAGAGAGCTGTGGTTGAACTCAACAGTTTATGAACCAGAATACAGAGACAAAATGACTTTTCTGGTCTAGGCTGAGGATTTGGTAAGGGCTTTGGTATGGTTCCTGAGATAGTTTTAGGCTGTGATCAGTAGCTGGAGCAGAATTGCTGGGCTCTCTTGCAGGCTGTCACTGGGTAGGTCTGGGTGCACAGAGGTGTTGCTGAGGTCTTCAGGTCTGATGCCAGCAATGTCAGCCCACCTTGAGTGCAGTGCAGCTTACCTAAGCTTTTATATATAGTTATATTTATAGTTTAGGTTTTCCACAAAAGTCAATAGGAATCTCTGTGGTCTGTATTTATTCTTGTGGCATTTGGGGCAAGTTTCCTTTTTGTGAGGTCAAAATTCTCTTTTGTTTCTGAATTGAGTGCTGTTGGATGTATGGTAACTGAATGAAATTTGAACTCTAAAAAGCTTATTTTTTGACAGTAAGGCTCAGCATCTTTTTTTTGAGGTAGACAGAATTTTGGCTTTTACATTCTTTTATATGGGCCAGTGTGCTCAGGGTGTAAAGTAACAAGACTGTCATAGAATCATCAGGTTGGGAAAGACCTCTGAGATCATTGAATCCAACCATTAACCCAGCACTGCCAAGTGCACTAAGCCATGTCCCTCAGTGCCACATCCACACATCTGATGGTGACACAACCAGTCTCACCTGTACAGCTGCATATTGTATTATCTAAAACACCTATGCTGCCCTCAGAGCTGGTGAACTGTTGAAATCAGGCCTTTAAGGCTTTTTCCTAAATCCAGTGTCCTCTTCAGCTGCCAGCCAGCCCAGCAGTGCAGTGTTTCACCTTCTCCCCACTCCCTGGCACACTCCTCCCTTCCTCAGTGAGATGATATTATATCTCAATAACCCATGCCTTTGATTCGTGATTGTGCCTTCACTTTGCTGAGTTCTGAAAGGAATTGGAGAGGTTATTAATGACACACAGTGATCACACAGCAAGTTAAAGCCTCTTGCTAAGTGAAATTTGAGGGAAAAGCATCCAGCTTTTCAATATTTCGCAGAAACGCTTTATGTCTCTTTTCATTTGCAGCCAGACAGTTGCAAATTACATAAAATTGCTCCTGAAGAAGAAGAGGAAGAAGAATAGAGGGAGGAAGTGGAGGGGGGGAGGTTTAAAAAAGTAATTCTTTTGGCAAGGTACAGTTACAGTTTTATTTCTATGCAGAACAAAGAAAGGCCTGCTGAAAGGTAGGCAAGTAAGTGGCAGAAATTGGTATTGATCCAAGCTGGGAATACGGGCAGTTTAAGAGCAGTGATGAGGGTACTGAAATGTGGCTACATCATAGGGAGAACTCATGGATGGAGGGACACAGGAATGGAAAATTACAGAGAGCAGCAGCATGAGAGCAGACAGAGGCTCTGGGAATGCACCAGGGGTTGAGATGCTGCAGCACTAATTCAGGTGCTTGGGCACCAGTGTTAGTGCAGAGCTGGAGCAGAGGTATCCCTGTGGGCAGGCTGTGTCCTGTGCTGCCACAGGGCTCACCTGGGCCATCTGTCAGCATCCACAGCCTGTGCTGGTAGGAGGCAGCACAGGTGACTGGAGGGACTTTGGTGGAGAGGACAATGCATCTCATTCTTCCTTCCCCTCTCTTTGTGCAGTGCTGGTGTGAAGCCAGCCTGGACCAGTATTTCTGAAAGTTTCAGGTGGTCTAAATGTTTGGCTGAGGTTTGAAGCTGGGCCCTACTTGTTAATTTTGCAGCTTGAACCCTTGAACAGGGCAGGGTGGAGAAGCTTTTCCCATGTCCATGCTGCAGGTTTGATAGGCAAGTTCCTGAGAGCCATCCAGCATTATCTGATAGCATGCCAAGGCTATCTCATGGAAATGGCAGCACCAGGACATGAAGGTGCTGGGCTAAAGCAGCCCCTGGGCAAGAAGCAGCAGAAGTGCCTGTTCAGTGCAGAGGGAGTTGAAAATACTTGTGCTGTTGAGGGTTTGGCTTGAGGGGCTGAGAACTCTCAGTGAGGCAAAGCAGCTGCCCAGGGAAGTGCCTACACTGAAGAGAGAGCTGCCAAGGCAGACATTGCCTTCTGTTCCCTGTGGAATTGGAAGGACAGTGAAATTAAAGATCAGCACCCTTTCCCATGTGCTGACCAAGTGGACACATGCAGGCTCTGCCCTGTGCACAAGGGGTCTTCCTTTCTCCAGAGAAATTGCTGCCCTTTGCACAGCCATGCCATGACATCTCCTTGCAGCACAAAGCTTTGACTTTGGCTCCCAGAGCTGAGTCTTCCCAGTGATCTTGCTTACCTGTGCTTGTGAACTCACCTGTACCTGCACACCAGCCCACACAGACCTTCCTCCTTGCAGAGCCACCACCCTCCTGAGTGGGGCTCCACATTCCCACCTCCGTGGGGTCATTTGGGCTGTGTGCCTGCACACAAGTGTTTGTGGATATGGATATAGATGGGATCATGGGATAATTTATGGTGGAATAGATCTCTGGGGTCTCTGCTCAAACCCCACTCAAAGCAGGGCTGACTACACCACATCACTGAGGGCTTTTTGAAAAAAGAGATTTCACTGTCTCCAGGGGCATCCTGCAGTCACCTGGGGCCTCTTTTCTGGTCTGCCAGCCCCCCTAAAGGGAAACAGCTTATCTCCTATCAGCTCAGAGCTGGCTCAGGGGATTCATCTGGTGGTGCTGGGGCTTGGGCCCATTTTGGGTGGATTTTCCCGTGGGTGTGTCAGTATTGCTGGAGGTTTCGCTCTGCTGGATTGTCAGTGTTGTGGTTGCCAAGGGAACTGGCACAGCCACTCTGTGTGCAGGCTGAGGGTCCCTGTGCCAGCCCCACTCTGTTACATCAGCAGAGATGTGTTTTCCCAGCCACTGGCATTACCCTGCCATGGGGCAGGGGAAGGGCATGGCTGCAGCAGCCCAGTGGCAGCCTGAGAACCGCCAGCACAACCAGGAGAGGCCTGTGCAGGCTCTGCAGAGCTGCTGTACCCATCAGCTCTGACACTGCTGCTTCAGGCTCTGCCCTTCCCTGGGTTTTGGGGTCCTTGGAGGGTGCAGCTCTTGTACAGAGAAGCACCTGATCGTGCTCACTGGACCAGTGGTGCACCAGTGGGCACAGTGTACTGGGTGTCCTTTCCAGTGGAAAGATCAAAGCCTTTGCAGTGGAGTGTGTGCTCCCAGCTTTTCCCTGTGCAGCTTTCATGCACTTGCTCAGGTAACTTGGTGACCCATCTCACAGCATCTTACTCCTGCTTTTTGCAGGCCTTAAGCCCTAAGCATTCCTTAGGCCTGCTAAGCACTTTGTACTTCAGTGGAAGAGACTAATGTGACACTTGGGCAAGTCTCTGAAGCAAGGTGCTGAGGAAAGATGCTGCAGCTGATGCTGGACTGTGGGTCTGAGCACCCAGCTGTGCCTGGGTCCTCAGGCCCATGGCTTTCTGGAGGCCAGAACAATCTCTTGTGGTCTTGTTGACCTTTCTAGAGGAGTTTTTGGGTTTTCAGTTTCTTCAGTCCTTCAACAATCTTCCTTGCTCATGCAAAAAGATGTATCTGAGCCATGCAGGCAGAAGCCATGTGGTTTGTATCTGGCATTCACATCCTGCTCCTGCCACAGACTTTCTGCATGATCTTCATCTCCACATGCCTCGATTCCTCCACCTGGAACACACTGCTCATAATTATCCTTGTCTCCTCCATAGTGGGATTGAATGAGGTGAATTCATAAGCAGCCTGTAGAGCTGTGCCAGAACTTGGTACAAATGTTGCTCATGTTTCTGTATGAGACAACCCCTCTTTCTCAGGGAAGGATGGTTCTGGGCAGGACTGAGGCACGCTGAGATGTCAGAGGGAAGATGCAAGTAGGGTACTTGAGCACTGAGACTGGCACCAATCCATCCCTGCTTGCATTCCCAATCAGAAACGGAATCCAAATGAACAAATTAGCATTTAGATTTATGTGCTCTGCCCAGTTAGAGGTGATTATGATCGTTCAGGCAGGGCATTTTTAACTGGCCAGAGGAGGATGAGCCCACGATTTGTAAAGTGGAGAGCCCAGGACCTAATTCTGCCAATGGCCTTGGATGCCTTTTGGTTCCTGACATCCCAGAGGAGCCAGCCTGCATTGTGTGTTTCATACACTCTGCTTCTGACCCTCTTAACACTGTGAGGTTCCCCTGCATTGCACCTAAGGGGCTATTTTACATCACTCACTCGTAATTAATAGAAAGGCTTGCCCTGCTGTCCCAGGGGGCTTTTTCCTTCTATCCAGCTTCTGCAGTTTGAAAGCTGAAGAAGGGGGATCTGGGAGTCTTCTCCTTGAAGAACAGGGTTACCAGGTTGCTGAGCTGACTTACAGCTCATGCTGGGCACTGAAAAAAAAAAAGGGGAGCCAGTTCACCTCCAGAAGTCTTTATTTGGGGTGTGGTGAGAGAAATGGTGCATTTTGGCCTTGGTGAAACCAATGGCAAAGCTTCCTCTGACTTTAGGAGTGCCAGAATGTTTCCTTAGATTCTTGATCTCAAGACTATTACAAAGGTAGGGTACATTTCCTCAACAGCAGGGGGGGAGCCCAAGCAGAGCAGGGTTCTCTGTTTCTGTGTGCTGCCCAGATCCTGGGATTGGGGTGGGATGTAATCCAGACACTTTCAGGCCCAGCAGTCCCTGGGCTCCTCTGGGCTGCAGTGACCCTCCTGTGGCTGTCTCCTGCTGTTCTCAGGAGGCTGCACAGGATGTGGCTGCTGTGCTTTGTGTAGTACCCCCGAGGTCGGGATGGCCTCAGCCCCCTCTGGCTGCCCCGTTGCTTCCCACCAGGAACCCCCCAGAAAGGCAACGAAGGCACAGGACTGTGTGAGAGAGGGGTGCAGGCAGGGAAACACTGTCTGTGAGAGCTGTGAGCAGGGTGGGGCCAGCTGTGTTGGGAAGTTGTGTATCCAGCCAGAGGGAAATGGGAGTGAGGAGCTGGAGCAGGGCAGGAGGAGCTTTGCTGCCCATCTGGTGCCCACTGCTGCTCCAGAGGATTTCCTGAGGGCAGTGGGTCATGGAGCTGACAGCCCTCAGTGTCATCAGCAGCAGGTAAGGAGAGCCCTGAAGTGTGAGTGTGAGGGGCTGGGGCAGGGGACACTTGGTCCATGGTGTCCTGACAGCATGTGCTAGATGTTAATGTGATATTCTTAAGAAATGAGGACTAATAATGCTCAGCTGAATAATTTAACAGGGAAGATGAAGCTCAGCTTGTGAGGCAGGTGCAGGCTCATGAATCATTTGCTCAAATTCTCCATCCTACACAAGTGCTCACCTATGTGTTCCTGTGTGGTAAAAGGCTTCCATGTGCATCTTCACTCTGGGAATTTAAGGCAGGCACATCCTAACTGCTGGATTTATATAGTTCTCTTATTCAGAAAGAAATTACTGTGATTATTGTGCAGTCTCAGGTGATGACTGGAGGCCAGGAGAATTTGTACTTCCAGAGCTTGCTGTGTAGGCCAGAAGTGGCTCCTCACTGCTGCCCTGTTCCTCTAACTTGACTGTCCCTACTGTGTGTCCCTGTAGGGGACAGAGCTTTGTCTGAGACCTGTATACAAAGTTTAGGATCCCCCAGGGACACTTCTCAAGGCCTTGACACCGATGTGGTCGAGTTAAAGCTGCTGTGGACTCCCTCTGCTTGAGAGGCCTTTGATAATTTGTTCATCTTTGGTGGCAACATGAGACTTAAAAGGATAAAAGTGGTGGTGTCCTTCATGGGAACCTCTGGGTGTCCCTTCTGTGCAAGGAGGACCATGGCTGCCTCTGCCTCAGCTGGGAGACCTCCTGTGTGAAGCTGGCAGACAATCCTGCTGCTCTTCTCCAAGCCTCAGCATCTGGACAAAACTTCTTGTATCTTCTTTTCTTCTCTTTACCCATATCTTCCAGAGCAGACAAAGACCAGCCAGAGACCCAACCCCAGCTTGGTGGGTGTCTCCCAAGTTACTAAAGCTGGCAAGGCCTCTGGAAATGGGCAGCCCTTGGCCCAGTGCTTGGTCTGACATGGGCAGGGGGAAAGTCTTGCTGTGCCCACCCCAGGTGCTGTTTCAGATGGGCAAGAGAGGAGCTGTGGCCACAGCTGGGGATGGGTTTGTAGCTGTGCTACCCCACGCTGCTGTTCTGGCACTGCCACCTCTCCTGCCAGGACATGGTGCTGTGGCTGTGGGCCAGCTGTGTCACCTGGCTGGGGCAGTGCCCTGTGGGATGCACTCGCCCAGGGTGGCAGGGTCGGGGTCACAGCCCTGGGATGGGGGAAAGGACAGGGATGGACAGATGGGTAGAGGGGGCCCCTTCCCCAGAGATCATATCAAAATGTCTCTTTTGTGCAAAGCAGAGGGAATGCCCCCAAGAGCTGGTTTCCATGGCAACTGCAAATGTCAGGTTCCATGTGGTGAATAACCGTTTCCATGACAACACCTCCTTTATCCTAGGTACTGGGAGCTGGAGTGACAGCCCTGTTGGGGGAGGGGACAGGGAGATGGCCTCAGGTACTTAACCTCCCCCTCGCCTCCCCCCATCCTTCCCCCTGCATCCCTGCCAGGGTGGTGCTGGATGTGTGTGCACTGCATCTCACAGCATCCCTGCTGCCCCTCCTACCCCCAAATGGCCTTGGGGCTTTGGCTTCCTCACAGAAGCTGAGATCCCAGTCTGTCCCTCCACCTCCCTCCCCATCAGGTCTGCTAGTTCAGCCCTGGTTTTCCATCCTGGGTAGAAACAAAACTGTTCCTTGGTGCTGGGGGAATCCAGGGCCTGGATGTGACGTGGCCAGCTGTGCCCTGGCTCTGCACAGAGCCCTCTCCTCTCAGCACACATCTGGGCTCCTGCCCTCTCCCACTCAGCCTGCTCTCACAGCTCTGCCAGCCTCAGCTCTCACAGGCAGGGTGCCAGGGACTGGGAGCACTGACAGCAGCCTCTCAGCAAGGAAATTGGAGGTTTTGTGGAACAATCTCTGACCACAGACTCCTGAATCCCTGCCCCACATCCCACTCAGCTCAGGAACGGGGTGCTGGGCCCTTGGCAGCTCCTGGGTGAGTTCCAGTGCTGCAAGTGCTGGGGCCACATGGCAGCAGCAGCAGGATATCAGGAGCTCTGCAAATCCCTGCAGCTGATCAAGAGTGGGAAAAGGATCTGCAGCCTCTCCCTCTTCCCTAAATGATTCAGCAGGTCTTGGGGTTGTTGTCTGTTGAGGTGCAGCACGGCAGGAGCTTGGCCTTCCTTCAGGAGCTGCCAGCCCATCCCTGGGGCCGTTATCAGCAGCCCCAGGATCAATCCTGGAGGCAGGAGCTGTGTGGGCCTGCTCCCACCTCTGCTCTCCTGCCTGAGAACCATCAGTCACAGCCCCAGCTGCCAGGCTGTGTGCCATGCCATGCCAGCCTGTCACCTCCTGGTTGGCACCTCTGTCCTGGGAACTGCAAAGCCACCTTACAGATTTCCTCCAGCTTTTGGGAATGTGGGCTCTGCCTCTGGTGTCTGGCCAGTCTGGCTCAGGCACCACTTGGGAGACTGACAGTCCTCTACATATTGCATGCTGGATTCTAAACACATTTCACTTGGGGACTTCTGTGGCTTGATTTCATTTTCTGTTTTGTTGCTGTTTTTCATCAGGGGTTTCCTAAGAGAGGGGCAGACTATGCCTGGACCTGCAGCTCGTGTGCAGGCCTTCCCTGCCATATTCTCTGATTGTTTTTTATTATGAATGTCATTGATTCAGGTCACTGTCAGCCTCTGTGAATGATGCTGAGAGAGATGGAGTGAGATGTGCTGTGAATGTGGAAATCTGCCCTGTGCACCATTCCTCGGGGGATATTCTGGTGCAGTTGGATCCTGCTAGCTGGGAAAGGAGGCTGCAGCTTGTCAGCTGCCTCTCTGGGCAGCACAGGACACACAGAGCTGCCAGCAGATGAGTTCTGCCCTGCTTTTCAAACCAGACAGTTAAAGCTGTGGGTTCCTTAATGCAGCTACTTCTGTCTCTTCATGTCCCCTTACCATGTGAGCTAAGCTACCCTTCAGGCTTGTTTGTGGTTGGATTACTGCTGATGACACTAATGGCTGCAAGAGAAGGAAAAAACCTCTTCTCCACACCCAAGTGAGAGGAGTTTTGCCACTTTCAACCTGAGCATTGCCCCAGTGGGCCAGAGATGAGAGATGCTGCTGGAGAGCAGCACTGCCCTTCCCCAGAGCTGCTCTGGTGCAGAGAGCTGTCTGCATGAGGGCTGGGGAAGGGGAAACAGCACAGGCCTGCTTGCTGTGCTGCTCCTAGCCAAGTTCAGAGGCAGTGTCTCTTCCCTGCTGCAAGGACAGTGAGTGGCTCCATTAGGTGACGTGGCCATGCCTGCACTGAGTCAGGGCAGACACAGGAAGAGCTTCCAGGCACAGTCTCACCTCAGGCCACCCTGACCACTGTTCAGGCTCCAGTCACATGGTGATGAGCTGCTTCCTCAGAGCCCTTTCTGTGCCACTTGCAGCAGCTGAGGAGGTTTCTGCATGGTGGGCATTCCAGGAGAGCTGAGCAGGGAGAAGCGCCAGGTTCCTTTTGGAAAAAATGATCCCTTCTTCAAGGGTACTGCTTGGCATCACAGTGTCTTGGTTTCCCTGCTGCCTCTGCCCTGCTGCCCTGTTGGCAGAGCCTTTAGCAGCCTGTGCTGGGCAGTGGGCCAAGCAATAACCTCTGCATTTCTGTTCCCTTGCAGATGGCGCGCCCGATCCAGGTGAAGCCTGCGGACAGCGAGAGCCGTGGAGGTAGTTGTCATCTCTCCTTGTTTCTCCTTTGGTGGCCCTGTGCTTGTGAGGGGGACCAGGAAATGGGACACAGGGTCCTGGCTCTGCCTTCCTGTGTGTGAGGAGGAGGCTGTGTGTGGCAGAGCAGGAGGGCAGTGTAGGGACACAGCTGACAGCACACCAGGTCCTAAGGGTGATGGTGTGGCTGCCCCCCCACTCTCTCCCAGCTATTTGAGGTGCCACCAGCCTGGCAGTGTCTGCCCCAGGACACTACTGAAGCAGACCTGTGTGGCACTGAGGCTCCTGAAGCCTTTGGGAAGAGGTTCCTTCATTCCTACACCAGATCTGCCCAATAAGAGCCAGATCCCTGCAGCAGCACTGGCTTTTTAATGTGTTCAGCTCACTGGTCTGCAGCTGATTCTCCTGTCTGCAACTCCCTGCACTGCCTCCCCCCTCACTGCTGAGCTGTCTCAGCCCCAGCACATTGTCAAGGCCAAAATGCTGTTGCAGAAAAGATCACATGATGGGGAAATAATGTCTGAAGGGAAAGGATCCTGAGATGGAGGTGCTGTCAGCCTGCAGGGTCCAGCTTGGTCAGAGCAGCATGTACTGAGAAGTTCAGAGCTGGAAGGCTGGGAACAAGAGCATCTGGTAATTTAATGGGGAGCTCTCAGCAGCTCAAATTCCTCCTCCAGGTGGAGAAGGTTTGCAACTTCAGCCCTTTCCACATCCATTAACTCATTTTGCTTCTTTTCCTTGCCTTACTGATCTATTTCTTTGCCTTTTCTCTCCATTCCTACATCTGCCTCTCCATGCCCTGTGCTGTTGGTGCTGCCCCTGAAAGCAGTTCAGTAGAGGCCAGGGGAGGGTTTGTGTTCTGCTGTTTGTGCTGTGGGACAGCATGTCCTGCATGCTTTATTTAGATTTGGAAGACTTTTGTTTTATGTTTCCAAACAGTTTGTAGTGACTGTCAGTTATTGTACTGTCAAGAATATGAGATATATTTTATAATATTTTATATGAATGTGTGTACTTATGGTTGTGTGATACTCCTGGTTAAAAAAGTTCTTTTAAGTCAGATTGAATCTATAACACTTGGTTATTTCCTTGAGGGATAGTACACCTAAGTTTTACTGAAGTCTGGGCATTTTACTTCAACCCCTTGGTTTAGGGTTGAATTTAAGGTCCTTATGTGTGCTATAGACAATAAAAAGAGACCAGAATTTTCAGGATGTTTCACTCTCACTGTTGAAAATGAAGTTATGAATGGATGAGAGATCCTTTAGAGATGCCTGCAGTGGGTGGGGAGGGCTGGCTTCTCACTGATACTGATACATTGCCTCTGGATTCAACCTTTAGGTAGGGTCAGTCCTTCCTCACCACACTGATTTAAAAAAATAAAAGTTTGTGTTTTCTGGTGAATGCAGCTTAAACCTCTGGTGTCTAATCAGGGCTGAGGCCATCTCTGCATCTCTCTTTTGCTGCTGAGAGCTCTTCAATCCACACCCACCTGATGGGTGTGGCATCTCTGATGCCTCTGTCAAATCGAGCTGGAACAGGTCAGCAGGTTAAAAACCAGGGTGCTGGTTTGGAAACAAGCACTGGACTCTGAAATCTCAAGTTTATGAAAAGTGCCACATTCCCTAATAGTTACAAATGTCAGTACATCAACTCTGCTTCCCATGGACAAGAACAGAAATCTTTGGAGTCTGAACACCTGTCTCCTGCAGCCTGTGCACCTCCCTCCAGGCTCCTTGCAGAGCTCAGGAACAAGCAGCTCCCACAGGATCCATGGCAAACTGGATTTTTTCCTGAGGCAGGAGCAGCATCAAGACAGCACCCTGTGTTTGTCTGAGACAGGTTGCTCTTCTGAAATGTTTCTGTTGTGATGCTCCACCTGTCAGAGAAGTGGCTGAACAGCTTTGCAGATCTGGGAAGAGCAATATCCCTGTAGCAATAGCCCCACACTGGCAGGATGTGAAAAAAAGATTTGGGGCAGGGCAGAAGTGTATGGATTAGGAGTTTATCAGTGAGGCACTGCTCTGCATTATCCCTGAAGGGGAACCACTTTTGTGCTCACCAGGGACTGACATTTCTCAAGTGAAGCACCCTGAATTAAGAACATGAAGTTAGAGCACCAGAATTTGTCTCTGGGTCTGGGAGATGCTCATTTTTCTGCTAAAGGGGCAGTTTTGGCCAAGCTCTGCAGGGGCTGTGTGGCAATATCTGGATGTTCAGTGTTCCTGCACCCTGCAGAAGAAATTCACTACCAAAAATTTGCTGCCTGCATTAGTTCAGAGTGGGACTTGTGATTCTGGGCTGGACATTGTCAGCTTTTCCCTGCACTCTGCTGGGAGCCTGGAGTGCCAGGAGGAGAGGAACAGAGGAGCAGAGGGGTTGCTGTGCTTGTGTGGGGCACTGGGCTGCAGGGATGGGGCATGACAGGTAACCCCAGCCCTTCAGCACTGCCCAGGGATGAGGAGGCTCTCTCTGCCTCCCAGGGAGATTTGCTGCATCTCACCCACAGCCAGAACTGAGCTTCCCTCTCTCCTGATCCTGCTGTTGGCCAGGTGACCTGAATTCACTGGCTTTGCAGGAGCTGTGTCCAGTGCTTGTGTGCTCTCTCTTGGCCACAGCATCAACCCCTGGCTTGTTCCCTGGTACCTTCATCACCAGCTCTGTGCTGGCTCCCCTCCTGCTGACAGTGCCCAGAGCACGTTTCCATGGGAACTCGACAGTCAGAGATCAGAGTGAATTTCCCTGCTCGCTGGACAGCACGGGAAATTGCCAATCAGAGGGTGAAAATCGGGAGCTGTAGAGAAAGTGAAGGGGAAAACAGCAGGAGGGGAGGGTGTGCTGTGCTGAGGAGGGGACAGGAGAGCTTCCAGTGCTGCAGGAATTGCTGCTGGGGAGCTGAAGAGTGGTGGAGCTCATGCCCTGAGAATGCCAGTGGGTTTGGGATCAGCTCTGAGAATGGCAGTGGGTTTGGGATCAGCCCATGGCTTTAGGATCACTGATCAGGTGAAAGGCTTTGACAGCAGATCAGGTGAAAGGATTTGCAGCATTCCAGCCCAGCTGGGGAGGGATGAGTCAGCCTGGATATTGTGGGAGAACAGCCCTGTTTGGAAGCTGACAGAACTGAGAGGATCCTGGATCATGGGTTGGGCTCCAAGATGCAGAGATCAGCAGCAGAAGATCCCTTTCAGAGATCCCCAGCTGCTGCAGAGGCATCCAAAGGGAACAAACTGTATCCTTTTCCTATGTGTGGTCTTCAGAACCAGGCAGAATGAAACAGGATTCACTGTGAAAAAATCTGGTGTTATCAGTGATTTCATTCCCTTTTACTATTGCTCTTCTCAGCATTCAGAAAAGATTCCAAACCCATTGGTGTGTGTATTTATATTTGCCTTTATAGCTTAAGTCTCTAAGGTGTCACAGTTTTAACTTGTGTTGCATATCCAGGAAGATTGGCATTTTTCTTTCTTCCAAATTCCAAATAGAAAAGCTGAAATTCCCACATGAAGGCAGGACTTCCAAAAGGTTCTCTTAGTGAGCCCTGTCAGACAAGAGAAGAGCTGTAAAGCTGCAGGGATGGAGTGTTCACTGTTTCAGTGGACTTTTCCCACAGGGCAGGGTAAAGAAAAATGCTTTTGATTCACAGAAATGGTGTGAGGAGGAAACCACCAGAATTACCCAGGAAATTTGAGGGCTCTTTGAAAGAGAAAATAATGAGCAACTCATAATTTGATGTTGATTTGATTGCAAGGTGTGGGGTAACTCACTTTTCCAACTAACTGGTTATTTGAAATATAATAACTAATATAACTAGTTGGAAATATAATATATAATAACTGATAACTGTGATAACTGGTTTCCAGCCCCCCTGCCCCAGCCAGCCAGGGGTCCCTGAAGAGAAAGGCAAGACCATCAGTTGCATTTTTGTCTGTTAAATCTTAGCCCACAGTTATTTGTTTGTAGTTCAAAGAACAGAGGATTATTTCACTAAAGTCAGTGCAAGTGTTTCCCAGTGTATTTCTCCCCTGTGTTGATGATTTTTTAAAGGAGCTCCCTGTGTTTGCCACCCAAAGGCTGCAGCATGGTGTCTTGTCTGAATTAAAGCTGCAGTGGAGGTTCAGGGTGGAGGAAGGGGGAACCCTACAGAGCTCCAGTGTCCCCTGCCATGGCCAAACTGGGCTCACATCTGGCACCAGGTGATGTCAGCCAGCTCACAGAGCTGCTGCTCCTATAGTGTCCATGCTCCTCTACACTGCCCTGTAAATCTGTGCTGTCCAGTCCCCATTTTTTACCCCCTCTCTTCCAATCTGATTTTCACCTTCTCTGTGTGCTGTTTTTTTGGTTGGTTTGACCACCAACACTCCTGAGCTGGCCCTTGTGGGGGCAGGTGCTTCTCCCTGCTCAGAAGGCAGCTGAACAGCAGCTGCTTTATCAACTCCTGTGCCTTGGCTGGGGATTATTGGGCATCACCAGTTTGAATGGACTCGATCAGCTGAAATAATGTCTCCAAATGCAGCCATTGCCATGCAGGTGCAGGAAGAAATGTAGAAAGAATCACAAGGAAAACAGAAGGGGATTAAATTCCCATGGGTGTAGTTACCAGGGATTCATGAAAATGGGGAAGCTGGGAAATCTGGCCTTTAAAAAAATATGCAAAGCCATATATTTCAGCCACTTCTAGTTATATAAATCAGGAGTATCTGCTTGGGGGTGGGTTAAGAGCCTGGGCTGTAGCACTTCTAACTTTGTGAGTGTGTGGTGGACACAAGTGGCACATGTCTGCCTGGGGCTGCAGGAGAGCTGAGCCTGTGCTGGGCTCTGGGGCAGGGTGAGGTGACTCCTGTGGTGTCTGTGTGCTGGGTGAGTGTGGCTGTCTGCACATTCCTCTTGCTCACTGAGGAGTTTCGTTCTGGAAGGCATCCCCGGGGGCTGGGGATGTGTGTGTTCAGGGCGTGTGTCCCAGCCTTTGTGCTCGTCCTGTAGTGCTGTGTGTGCATCTGCTTTTCTGTGAGGGACCCATGGCACGGGCAGCTCCTGCCTGTGTGTGCTGGCTGAGAGCAGGGAAGGTGCCTCCCTTCCTCACCTGGGTGGGGAACCCAGGAGCCAAGGGGAGCAGGGCTGGGGCTGGGGCAGCCTTGGTGACAGTGGGAATGTGTCATGTGCCATCCTCGGCTGGCACTGTGCACAGCACCCCCGGAGCTGCTGTGCTGCTATAGCTCCAAGAGCTGTTGTTTTTCAGGTCACTGCACTCTCCAGCAGAGAGCAGCTCCCTGGCTATTGCCCCTGACGTGCGTCACATTGCATTGGTGTGTTTGCAGCCAGCCCCTCTGATCTGTCACTAACAATGAGGGATCCTCTGGCACTGCTGCTCCCACACGGATCTGGGGCACTGGGGGAGGGTTAGCTCTGCTCCCCGCTGAAGACAGAGGTTGGGCTGGTGTTCAGGCTGGGATTTCAGTGTTGTGCTGTTCTGCTGCTGTTCACATCAGTCTGCCCCAAACACTGCTGTGTTTGTGCTTGGCTGGACAGCAGCAGGGTGGGATGGGCTCCTGTGGGTGCTGAGGGGTGAGAGTGGGAGAAGGCACTCTGCACCTTCCTTGCCACTTATCCCTCCCAACAAAACCATAATCCTCACTTCTGTCTTTGAGAATGAACACAGAAGGACTCTGAGCTCAGTCCTGGATGTGTTGGTCACTCTCCCAGCTCCCTGCCAGTGTGACAGGATTACACAAAACACTGGAGAGAGGGAAGCAGGGACCATGGAGATGATGGTTGGCCTTCACTCAACTGTCTGGTATTTGGGTGATCCTGCAGTGGGGCAGATTGGAACCCAGGATGCCAGGGTTTATTCCAGGCCTTGGGACACAGCTGGGGTGGGGAAGGGCAAAGGGAAATTGAGATGCTTGGTTACACAGCAACTAAGGAAACAGAAGTTAAAGATCCTGGAATATATCACCCTGTTGTATTTCCTGAGGCACCTGTTGGACTTCACCCGCTGATCAATAGAAGTGGGATTGCCCAGACAGTTTTTCTTACTATGTTTTTGGTTTGTTGTTGTTTTTTTTTTTTTTTTTTTTTTTTTTTTTTTTTTTTTTTTTTTATTCGAAGGAAAATGCTAATAAATGAAAGGAAATGATTAATCCTTTGTTTTCCATTGGGAAGAGTAGGACAGGGGAAGCCACAGAAACCCTTGAAGGTGTGAGGAGCTTGGGCAGACCCTGCATTTTCACCCCTGGAAGCATTTCAGCCAACAGCAAATCATTCCCATGCCAGGCATGTTTTTAACACCAGGCTGTTTTGTGCATAAGTGTTCCTTTCCTCCTGCTCTGGACTGCGAGCCTCATAGAAGGTTGATGTTTCTGTGTTTGCCCCTAGGGGACAGGAAGCTCTTTGTGGGCATGTTAAATAAGCAGCAGTCTGAGGATGACGTGCTCCGGCTCTTTGAACCGTTTGGGGTCATTGATGAATGCACGGTGCTCCGTGGACCTGATGGGAACAGCAAAGGTGTGAACCCTCCGTGTGTCCTGCCCTTTGTCCCTGCTCTGGGTGGTGCTCACCAGCCTCACCTTCTCACTGGGGCACTCATTCCCCTCCCTGTACTCATGGGAACCCATAAAACAGCCAGGAATGGGGAGCAGGGCAGGGAGAGTCCTCTGCTGCCAGGAGGGACTGGGGAAGGTGGGCAGAGACTGAGGGAACAGGAGGGGAAGCAGAGCACGACTGGCTGAGCTCAGGGTCACTCCTGAGCCTGTTCTGTCCATCTGGGGCTGCAGGCTGGAGTGTCTGTGCCCACAGTGAGGGGTCCACAGGGAATCTGGGGAACAGGTGATCAGGGGCAAGGGTGGAGATGGTATCATCATCTGTAGAGTATATCATTGAAGTAATAATTTGAGACCCTTCCTCTTTTTTCCAGGATAGAGGACTTGGGATGAGTCATCCTTTTTGTTCCCTGCTTCCTTGGGGTGGCTTTCCTTTGCCTTACCTGAGATACAGACACTGTCTCTTGTGTGATGGCACTTTCACAGCACTCCTGTCACTGCAATCTCCTGTGCTCTTTCTGTCCCTTTCCAGGCTGTGCTTTTGTAAAGTTCTCATCTCACACAGAGGCTCAGGCAGCAATCCACGCACTCCATGGCAGCCAGACAATGCCCGTGAGTATAAGGCCAGGGGACCCACCCTCTTCCTGCTCCTTGTCCCATTCCCCTGCTGCAGGGAACTCCCCACACTCTCCAAAAAACCATCAGCAGTGTCCAGCTGGTGTGGCTGGGAGCTGTGTGGGTGTGCACATGTGTGCCCCACTCATAGTGACCATCCTGTCCCCTGGGCTGTTTGTGGCTGTGCTCATCCAGACTGGCAATGACAGCACTCACAGCTATAAAAGCTAAATAAAAGAGAGCCAAAAGTCAGGCCACAATTTTGTCTTGGAAGCAGCTACCTGGAGCAGTTCAGAACTGAGCAGGGGGAAAGCTGACAGTTCAGCCACATGGGTGGTCAGGGCTGTAGTGCCTGAGCACTCCTTGGCTTCTCTTACTCAGGCAGCAGAGGAGGCCCCTGGGGCGGGCTGGGTGTGGGTGGGAGCCCTTTGTGCCTTGTGTGGGTTGTGTGCCTGTAGCTGGGCCTTCCTGTGCAAGTGCAGCTGCACATCTCTGCCAGTCTCCAGCCTGGGACTGGGGCACCTCATGGGCAGGGCAGGTGATGCTGCAGCCAGGGAATTCCCAGCTGCCAGGAGCTGCTGTGCCTGTCCAGCCACCCTCATGGTGGGGGACAATGGTGCTTGTGGCCATCCATGCCCTGGGTGTTCCTGGCTGCAGCATCAGCTGGTGTGTGCACACATCCACATAGGCAGCTGTGTGAGGCTCAGGGGGTGTGAGAGGGAAGGGTTGGATGGGCAGATGGAAGGGGAAAGGCACAGCCCAGGTTCCAGGAGCAGCTCCCCAGCACTTCCACACCAATATTTGCTCTTCTGCTCCTCTTCCCACTCCTCTCTGCCGCCTGTCCTGCCCCCTCCTCCCTTGCTGCCCGCTGACTCTCTGGCTGTCCCACGCCTCTTCTCTCCTGCCTCCTCTCTGTCTCCTCTCTCTGTGCCTAGGGTGCCTCCTCCAGTCTAGTGGTGAAGTTTGCTGACACAGATAAGGAGAGGACCCTGCGCCGTATGCAGCAAATGGTGGGGCAGCTGGGCATTTTCACTCCATCTCTCTCCCTGCCGTTCAGCCCATACAGCGCCTATGCGCAGGCTGTGAGTATCCCGCGGGGGCAGCCCTGGCACACACAGCTCCTGGGACTGCTCCTGCCTCCTTTCTCCACTCAGCTGCCTTGTCTTGCACGGCTTTTGTGCCTTTTTCTCCTGGAAATGGGGGGGCAGAGAGCTGGGGTCTCCTCAGAGTGAGCCTGGGGTTTCTCTGTTCTGGAGGTGTTGGGAACAGGTCAGTCATGACCTTTCTGTCTTGTCATGAGGAGAGCTCAGCACTGCTTCCTGGGTGATGTCTGTGAACCCTTCCTCTGGCTCTGTGGCACAAATGTTTGTCTCTCTGGTTTTGGAGCAGCAGGAGAGCTCTGGGACCCAGCTTCACAAACTTACCTCTCTGCTGAAATTCCCAGGAGGGCTCTATTTCCCCCAGTGCTGTCTGTGGCTCCCAGGTTTTCTCACTTGGCCAGTGGGACTGTGGAGCTGAGGGAGCAATGGCTAGCACAGAGCCAGAGGTGTTTCAGCAGCCTGGCTGTGCTTTGGGTTTTAGTGAGAGAACCTCCTTGCCTTGAAGCCATGCTGGCAATTGCCATTGGTGTTTGAGGTAGGTCCCAAACTCAACAAATCCCAGATCAGCTGTGGTGGAGCATTGTTTGAGCCTCCTTAGTGACTGCATTTTCAGGTCTCTGCTGCCAAGTGTAAAGCCCATGGAAGGAGGCTCAGAAATTGCTCAAGGCAGGAGATTCTTCTGTCTACAAAGAAGTCAAAAGTAGATACTGTTACTGAAGTAATTTTCTAAGGGGGGGTGCAAATAAACTTATTCTTATGCATGTGGACACCTCCTCTGGCTTCAGCAGCTCCTTGATGTGCCATCCTTTCCTTCATGTGACAGAGAAGGAACTGCTTCTCAATTATTGGCTGTTTCCTCAAAGATTCACCAGAAACTGCCAAATGCATTTTAAGTGTATGGCAAGAGTATGGATGAGAAGAAAGGAAATACTTATGAGGATCCATAACTTTGGGTAAATTTGCAATCCAAACATAGGATTGATCCAACACAGGTTATTTGAAGAACCCTTTGTGACCAGGTACCACCTTTTGCCAGGATCCTCCTTTTCTGTCCAGCCCAGGACCAGCTGCACCTGAGGTCAGAAGCTGTAGCTTATCTCAGCTGTGGGTCAGCCATGAGATACCATCCTGGGTGTCTCCTGCTGTCCTAGAGATGGCCCTGCCTTGGGCCAGGTGTGCTGGTGGAGGAGGAGAAGGCAGGAATGGACCACACAGTGAGGTTATGGTGGCAGGAGGTGCTTTATCAGCTTGAGGTCCAGGCTGTGTAAGGAGGAAGAGCAGCAAGAGCTTCCAGACTCAGTGTTTAATCTTCAGGAGCCCCTGCTGATGACAAGAAGGCAGTCAGGTCTAAGCTGTGCCTCCTTGCTTGTCTGCACCTTCTTTCTCCTCAGTTGTGTCTGTTACTGTGCTGCTCTCTCTGATTCTTCACTGGCCTTCCTGCTCTGTGCCTTTGTTTTGGCTTTCCCCTTGACTCCAGACTCAGCCTGTCTCCCACTTTTTGGGGATTTTTTCCTTCTTTTCCTTTTACTTTCTACTGGGTTTGGTTCTCCATCTTTTTCCCCCGAGGCACTGACCTCACACTTGACTGTTTCTTCTCTTGTGCCATCCTCTCTCTGTTCTCCCTTCTGGAGGAGAGATCCCAGCCAGTCCCACACACACAGTGCCACCATCAGAGGGAGAGGGAATCAGCCTTTGGAATGCCATTGAACATCTCTGAAAGTGGGGGCAAAAGTGAGAGATTTCCATGCTCAGTCTCCTTATGGTTCCTCAAAATGCTCTGCCATGGGCAGCCCTTGGGAGATGGGACCTCTGGTAAGCCAGGGCTCAGGGGAAGCCCCAAAATCCCTCATGGCTCCCTGATTCTGGGCTTGGAGGAGTAGCTGCTGCCCCCAGGGTCCCCCCAGGGCTGGGAGATGCAGCTGGACCTGGATTCTGGATGTGGCTGAAGCAGGAGTGAGTGCTGCTGGTGCATCAGAGGCATCACAGGTTCTTGTAGCCATCATTTAATACACAACAGCTTCCTCTCCCTGTCCCACAGGGTTTGCTGAGTTACCAAGCCAAAGTGGTCCCCAGGGGTTTAGGAAGAAGTTTAGCCTGGGTTGTTTTTGCTTTGTTTTCAGTTGTCTGTTTTAAATTTATATTAATAACCTTCTTCAAAAACTATCTCAAATTAAACATGAAATAATCATACACTAAGTTCAGTCTAAAGTTATTCAGATATATGCAAATATGCAAAGTAAGGTACTTAAAATAACCAAACAGTGCATATTAGCTGAAACTGTAATAAAAAGTCTCATCTGGGAAGTACAACTGGCTAAGCATCTGAAAGCAGTTTATTTCAGTGCTTAAATCAGGTTTTGATCCCAGGTGCCTCTGCAAATGAGTTCATTTTGTGCAGCAAGTTAGTTCAGCTGGACTCAGGGAAGTGTTTGGGAGCTGAAAAAAAATTACCAATACAAAAGAGGCCTGAAGTCTTAAAAAAGCAGCTAGAGCAATTTACTAAGTGCTTATAATGCTTGAATATTTCTTGTATATCATAAATCAATTAGTTCCAAACACAAAACATAATTTGTTCACACCTCCCCCCCACCTTTTATTTCTGCTCTTATGGTTCATTATGGTAATTTTATGTAAGTGATGAGAACAATTCCAGAGAGCCAATTTGGTGCTCATGCTGCCAGGTGGAGGCCTTGGTCCAACCAGAGCCCAGCACAGAACAGGCATTAATGAGAAAAGAGAAGATCAATATTCCCGGAGCAGGAAGTGTGCTGGTTCCTGCAGCCTGGGGTGGGACAGTGTGGGGGCAGCAGCAGGAGCACTGGGGCTGTGGCAGAGAGGCTCAGGCTGAGCCCAGGGAGCCAGGGGTGCTCAGAGAGGTGAGAGCAGGGCTTGTCCTTTCTGGAATGAGTGGCACAGGAGGGACCCCTGTGCTGTCAGTGCCCCCACCAGTGTTGGGATGGGTCTGGGAGCACTCACCCATCCCCAAAAAGGGCTCAAGCCAATTCCAGCCTGTGGCTTTGCTTGTACCAGCTTACAGAGGCAGCCCTGCCATGAAATTCCTCTTCTTTTTCTGCAAAAGCCAGGATCAGCTTCTGTGTGGAGCAAACTGGGAGGTTTAGCTAGGCATGAACTCTTCATAGTTACCAGATCCTTCTGCTGAGCCCTGGGCCAAAGTCCTTCCTGATCCAGCCCTTTGTGAAGAGCTGTGTGTTTGTGTTGCAAAGCAGACTCTGGGATGTGCCAATGTCAGGAAAATTTTGTTGTTTCCTTGTGTTTTGCCTTGTGTCACCCCTCAGCTCCTCCTGAGAAATTCTGGTTTCCTAAGAGCCATGCCTGTACCTGCCTTGCTCTTCTTGATTGATGTGAAGACAAAGCTGATAAAAAGCTGGATAAGTTTGCATCCGGAACTAAGTCTTTTTTGCCACTGCACTCTGAGGGCATCTTATGCTCCCCATGATGGTCAGATAGGACCAGAAGGATTTCTTTCTTCTCTTAACCCTCCTCCCAGCCCTCCCACCCTTCCTTTTGTGCATCTCTGCCTTGGCAGGTGTGTCATGGCACCACAAGGAGCTGATGTCCCCTGGCCCAGGGTGCAGGCCAGTGCCAGGGCCCAGGCTGAGCTCAGGGGATCAGAGCCAGACCTCTGAGGGCAAAGCAGGACACAGGACCTGGTCTGGGCACACACCTGGTTGCACAGCAGGGTGCCCGTGCCAGAGCGAGCCCTGCCTGTCTCCCAGCACAATCTGCTCATGGAGGCTGGGCAAAAGCAGAGGGATGTGGGCTCTGTTCTGAGGCAAAGCTGTGTTATTTAATGTCTGGCACTGTCCCGGGAGAAGTGAGGGTGAGAGGGGCCTGACACAGAGCCTGTGGGGAGATGGTGCTGCTGGGTGCAGGGGCACAGCCCTGAGCCCTCCCCACTGCAGGAGCTCTCTGGGCCAAAGGGGCCTGGCCTGGTCCCTGTGCCCTGTGCCCTGGTCCCTGTGCCCTGGTCCCTGTGCCCTGTGTCCAGCTGAGTGAGCCATGGGGGTGCCCAGCCATGGCCCTGGCTCTGTGGGCTGGGCTGTGTCCCCTGCCTGCAGCACAGGGAGCTGTGCCCAGCCCTTGGGGCTGCCAGGGTGGCAATGTCACTGTCCCACAGCAGCAGGGACAGCCCTGTGTGGCTGCAGGCACCTGGTGGGCCCCAGCAGTGGGGACTGTGCTGGGCAGAGCAGCCACCAGTGCCCCCCCCAGCAGCTCTGGCGGTGTCAGAAGCTCCGGGGCAGGTGGCAGGACCCGGGGGAGGTGCCAGCCAGGCTGGGTGCACAGCCTGCCCCAGCTCTGCGGGGCCCTGACTGCAGCTCTGCCTTGCAGCTGATGCAGCAGCAGACCACGGTTCTCTCCACCTCCCACGGCAGCTACCTGAGCCCGGGCGTCGCCTTCTCGCCGTGCCACATCCAGCAGATCGGGGCCGTCAGTCTCAACGGGCTGCCAGCCACGCCCATTGCTCCAGCGTCAGGTGAGCCCGGGGAGCTCCTGCCCCAGCCCAGGTAAAACAGTTCTGCACCTCCAGCCCTGCAGCTGCACTGGCTGCTCCTTCCCAGCAGTGCAGCCCCCGAGCACAGCAGTCTCTGCTCTGCACAAATTCCTGCAACCCCCTGACACCCTCACGTGTTCTACACGCATCCTCTTGCCCTACAGCTGTACATTTTTGCTGCAGGGGTTCCCAGCACTGTGGTGACTCTGAGGTCAGCAGTGCTGTTACAATGCTCATGATCATCATCCCAATGATGCATTTGGGGTTCAAACCCCTGTCAGAACAGGCTTGTGTCATGCCAGGTGCTGTGCAAACCCACATCAAAGATGCTCCCCCCCAAAGCTCTGACAGCACTCAGGACTGGCAGTTCTTCTCACACTCTTCCCACTAGTGCTGCCTCTTAATTTTGTGAAGGCTCTAGCACCAGTCTGTCATCTCCACGTGCCAAATAGAAGAGATAATGGCTTCATACACAGCAGTCTTGGCAGGCAGGTGGAAGGGGGGAGCAGGGGCTTTGTGGGACCTTGACTTACATGGGATGTCCTCTCTTCTTCTCCAGGGCTACATTCACCACCTCTCCTGGGAACAGCAGCTGTGCCAGGACTGGTGGCACCCATTTCCAATGGATTCACTGGAGTGGTACCATTCCCAAATGGGCATCCAACCTTGGAAACAGTTTACACCAATGGCCTTGTGCCATATTCAGGTATTGAGAGCAATAAAAACCCCCACCATGCAGAGACCTGAGAAGCTGCAATTAGTTCCTCTTTTCTGGATTCCCCACACTTTTGTAGCTCCCTCTCAGCCAGGCACTGAGACTCACTTGGGGGTGAGGGTGGGAAACAAAACTACACACACAGAGTGCATGAGTGATTCCCTTTACTGTGCTTCTGATTGTGTTTTTTCTCTGCAGCCCAGAGCCCTTCAGTAGCAGAGACTTTGCACCCAGCCTTCACAGGAGTTCAGCAGTATGCAGGTACCAGCTTCCCTTGTCTCCCTCAGGCCCTTGTGTGGCTGACCAGATCCTCAGGTAAATGGTTTGTTCTGTCTCCTTGGGCTACAGCTGTGTATCCAACCACCACCATCACCCCCATTGCACAGAGCATCCCTCAGCAGCCTCCCATCCTGCAGCAGCAGCAGCGAGAAGGTGAGGAGCAGAGGGCAAGAGGTGTCTGGTGCTGTGGGTGGGATTTGTGGATTTGTGAGCTCATGTTCTGCACAACAGAGCCAATGGAGAGGAGACAGCACTAATTTTTGTGCACTGATCTTTAATGCTGGAGGTGGGGTATGGAAACAACCACATGTGTGCAGTGAGTGGACTGAGAAGGATCACAGGATGTTTCCTGACCTCACATCTGGCCAGATGCTGCCAGGTGCAAAGGGGCAGTAGGCCCTGGAGCCCCTTTCACACCAAAGGGGACGAGAGTCAGCACCTTCCCTTATGCACTCAGGAGCAAAGAGCTCTCATCCTTCTCTTTGCTGGTGCCACAGTGGAACCAGTTAAACCTGCCTCTCCTATGTACTCTCCTCTCTTTTCAGCCTTCATAGCCTACTGAATTTATTTTCAACTTACTTCAAAACTGGCTTGAATAGAATTTGGAGGCAAAGGCATTCTCTCTCTGCACCTCTTTGGTACAGCAAGTGTCAGCAAGGGAGCAACTGCTTGTGCTCCTAAGGAGCCAGTGAAGGAGTGGACAGGACCAGGTCAGCCCATAAATTGGATGTGTGACACTCCAGGAGGTTTCCAGTTAAGGCTGTGGCTTCTGGGCTGAAGGCAACACTGGAGGGAGTGTTAGAGCAGCAGCTTTCACACAGCAGTGCCTGCCACTCTTCTGGGACTGGGGCAGCTGTGAGCTCTCACCTCAGCTGATTTCCTTCCAGCAGAACAGCACCCAGACATTCAGAGCTGGCTGTGTCCAGCACCCTGTGTAGGAGCTAGGCAAGCTTTGAAAGAGAATCTGCTCTCCAGGAGCTCCAGTTTTTTATGGAGTCTCCCAGTTGCTCTTCAAGACCCCTCAGATCCCTTCCTGGAGCAGTGACAGAGACAAGCACGGGGAGGTCAGAGCAGAGGGAGGCAGTGCTAGGGCTCTTCTCCAGTGCTGTGCTGTGAGTTGAGCCCATTTCTCTTCCCCTGCCCTCTGGGGCCTCTCTGTTTTGTCCTTCCCCATTGCCCCTGTACCTGCAGGTCCTGAAGGCTGCAATCTCTTCATCTACCATCTCCCCCAGGAGTTTGGAGACAACGAGCTGATGCAGATGTTCCTGCCCTTTGGCAATATCATCTCCTCCAAGGTGTTCATGGATCGTGCCACCAACCAGAGCAAGTGTTTTGGTAAGTGCAGGCAAGGGAAACATGATCAATAACAATGACACTCACAGAGGGCATGGCACCAACAGTGCCATTGTCATCCACCCTGTGTCCTTCCATCAGGTTTTGTGAGCTTTGACAACCCATCCAGTGCACAGACTGCTATCCAGGCCATGAATGGCTTCCAGATTGGCATGAAACGCTTGAAGGTGCAGTTAAAACGGCCCAAGGATGCCAACCATCCCTACTGACAGCAGTGAGCAAGCAGGAGTCACTTCTGCAGCACAGGTAAACTGCCCCAGCAGGGCACAGCTCTGCTCAGGGCTCCAGCTGCTCCTGCAGAGTGGGAGGCAGAGGCTTCACCTGAGCAGGGTGACCAGAGCCAGCCTGGAGATGATGGCCAGGTTCAACAATCATCAGGCAAATTTGTGGCAATGGGGCAAGCCCAAAGCCAAGCCAGAGTCAAGATCAGGGTCAGACATAGTGCCGTGATTGGCAGGCAGGTCTCTAAAGACAATCACAAACATCAAGGTGGGAAGGCAGGGGTTGGAGCCCAGGTAAAGAGATCCATGGACAGGACAGGTCCTTGGACAGGTGGAGACTGTCCTGACTGGCACTTCCATGTTGTGTATCAAAGGCTGATGGCACAGAGCTGTAATGAGGCTCTTGGAGCAGACAGTGCAGGTGGGGCTGCTCAAGTTCATCAAGGCCTGTGGATGCCCTCAGGGCTCTGACAGGCAGATGGCTCCAGTGGCTGTTTGTGGTCTAAGCAAGGTTTCACTTTGATGTCCAGTTGCTCCCAAAAGGCTTTTTGACTTTTAATACATAAAATGGTATTAAACCCCAGTAGTTTTCAGTTAGTAGTTTTGTTACATGGGCCCTGAAGTTAGTCTGCACAGAATGCTTTCTGGGGTAAGAAGAGACAATCCCATGATTACAGGGATCACAGAAAAGCAGAGAAAAGGTGAGACTCTGCAGGACTGCTGTCCCAGAGCCAGCTCCTGCCAGCCTGGAGATGGGGAGCAAGGGAGGGCTGATCTGTTTTGGGTCAGAGTCTTCCACGTTTAAGCAGCAGCAGCTCAAAGCCTGAGGTTTGCATAGATGTCCTCCTAATCTCCCAATTCCCTCCCTCCTCCCTTTCTGTTCAGGTGAAGGGAAAGTCCAGAGGAAGAATTCCTGCTTCAGGTTGATTTTCAGAGAGGCCAGTAAATTTATCGACTCTTTTGACACCATTCCTTTCCTTCCTCGGCTTCCCACCTTACCCACCCCATCTTCCTCCTCCCCTCCTCTCCAAGACATGCAATTAAAGAGAAGGCTCAATGTCTGCCCAGGAGGAAGATTCTTGCCACGCCTGGACTCGCATATTTGCTGCTAACGTGGTGCAAAGCAAAGGGACCAGCAAACCAGCAGCCCCTGGGACACAGCTCTTCCTCTGGGGGTGTGGCTGGAGAACATGGACCAAGCAAACCCATGGTGTGTCTCTAGGTTACTGCAGTGATGTGTGGAAATTTACTTCTGTCCCTCCCTCCCTCCTGCTCTGTTTCTGGCCCTTTCATAGATAACTATAAATATATACAGTCTCTATTTTTTTTTTAAACTAGCTCACAGGACCAAACTTTTCCATTCAGAGACTGAGTGCTTACAAGAGGTTTTGGAAATTAGGGGTTTGCCTTTGCAACAGTGTCTTCTCAGCATGCACTGCAGATAGGCCTGAACATTTTGGAAAGAGGGGGCTGGGGGTGGGTTGGGGGAGAGAGAGAGAGAGCACATCACTCTGCTCAACATGAGCAAGAAGGAGAAATACATTCCTCCAGGATTAGGGCACAGTCAGCTGCTCAGCTTGAGTCATTCATCCACCTTAGCACCAGCCTGGTTAAGGATCAGGAGAGCTCTGTCTTACCTTTCCAAGGGCTGCTGCAGACAAAGCTCCTGGGATGTGGTGCCAGCCCTACCCTGAGCACTCCCTCCTTAGGCTGAAAGCACAGGAAACCAGTCCCCTTACCTAGAGGAACTGCACTGCCTCCCCACACATGGCACAGATCCGTGTTTCACAGCTCTCCATGGCAACAGCATTTTCTTGATGAAGGCAGGAGAGGATGAGAGAGTGTGAGCAGATGCAATCTCCAGCACAGCCAGAGAGGCTCCCAGGGCTGCACACTGCCTCCCTGTGTCGCTACCAGCACTGGCAGTGGGCAGTTCTCCTTCCACATGACACAGGACGTTTTCTCCCTCTCAGTTCAGGAGGACTCTCCTCATGCACCCGCTGCAAAGCTTTCCCCAGCAGATGCAAGGAAAATAGGATGGAAGAGGGTTCCATTCTGGGATTTTTTCCCCAGCACCCCCTCCAAGAGACAGATTATACATTATGCAGCATATACATATATATATATACACATATATATATATGTAGGGACAGCTCTATACACTATATACACAAACTCTAAAGCACAGAATGTAGTTCAGAACTGGATTTAAAAAAGATCCCCTGGGAGTGGGGTGTGTGTGTCATCCTGACAAGGCACATCCCTTGAACAGTTTGGAACAGTCTCTTCAGGTTTCTATAAGAATAAGGAAAGGAAAGCAAGGCAGAACAGACCAACAAACCCCAGAGTGATTAGGAATGAACGATTTCAGTATTCCAGAGTTTGATAAGGTACCACAAACATTGGTGTGTGTGTGAGGGTGTGTGAGCACATTGAAATAGGGACAGAGAGTTGGTGGGGCAAAGTTGGTGCAATTGATGCTGAAGTGAGCTATGGGGATTTTGGAGAATCTCGGCCAACTCTCATTCTCCTCCAGTTTGCCCTTTGTTCAGGTGTTTGTGGCACAGTCCTTTAAGTACCTTCAGATCTCCTCAAGCACCCTCATGTGTCTGACGCTGAGAGTTTATGAGAGGTGAATGAAGCTGTGAGAGTCTGTGTGTTTCTATAGTCCATGTTTACTTATTGTAAATACCATTTTTATACTTAACATCTATTATGTATGTGATTTGTATAATGTACTTTATTTCTGCTACAAGTAATTTCATGAAGTTTAAACTTAGTCTAATTTTGAACAAAACAAAAAAAAAAAAGAAAAAAGATGAACAAATGCAAAATGGGAAAAAAAAAGGACTTTGGGAATCCTAGATCAAGCTGGTTTAAAACAAGCATTTACAGTTTCTTCCATCACAGTTACTGATGTGACTGTACAATGTTACAGGTGCGATACAAGCTTTGTCAATGTCAAATTCCTCACTCTGGTAAAAAAAAAAATCCTAAATTTATTTAATAAAAGTTTTACTTGCTAAGTAATTTGGGCTCTATTTCATGTTGTTAGTTGCACCTGCTTTTAGGTAATGCTTACACTTGAAGACATTGCCAAAGCCCTGGCTAATTTAACAGGTCACATGGGGTCAGCAAACAGGCCTTGGCCCACAGAATCCAGGGGACCAATGTTTCTTCACAGAGGAAGCACCAACACATAATACCAACACATTAAAAACTTGTTTATTTAAAATAGAGATTAAAATTCTACTTAGGGGAAGCAAGAGAGTTAGTGGAATCTAAACTGGAGGAGGATGGCCCAGGAATGTACAGACATTGCAGGAGATCCTGTGCAGACAGACAGGGTTAAAGCTGCTGGGGCTGAGAAAAGGCTGGGTGCAGTTAGAGCAGGTGAGGCTGAAGGAGGAGGGGAGATGGGAGGCAGAGTGAACAGGGGGAAGGATCTCTGACTGATGGGTAGCAGCAGCAGAACCATGGTGAAGCAGGATTAGAGAGCACGAGTCATGTTAGGAAAAGGGGACTTTGCCACCACTGCTGCCCTGCTCCTGTGACACCAGTGTTTGAGCAGGATGCTCAGTGGGATGCAGGCATGTGAGTAGAAGGGATACAGAATGAGGATCCTGGGCATCCCTAGGGACTGCTGTAGTTATAGAAAGTCCGGAGCACGTGGTTCCCGCTGCTGGGGAACAGAGCCCAGAGGCAGCAGAGCTGCTGCAGCCACCGCGGGTAGAAAACCTCGTGCGCCCGAGTGGCTCCGCCCCGGACGATGGCGAGCGCGGCCTCGGGAGCAGGGGAGGCACTGATGTGCACTTTGCCCCTGCAAGGGAACGGGCAGAGGGGCCCTCAGAGCCAGGCTGGGGTTTGTGCTGGGCACACTGACCCCACAGGCTCTGCTCCTGTTCCACAGTGAACAGCCCCCCTGTGGTGTGCCCAGGCAGCTGCACTCTCCCCAAACACACACACACCCTCTCAAACAGAGTTGCTGTGCGTTTTTCTGCATGCTTTCGAGAAGAGATGTTTTCCTGCAGACAAATACATACCTGGTGTACTCCAGTGCTGAATCAGTATCAATCAGGCCCAGGATGCACAGTGTGACAGACACATCTCTCTTCTGCATGATGAGCTCGTGGCGCAGTGAGCTGAAGAATCCATCCAGTGCAAACTTGGTGGCAGAGTAAGAAGTGGTGAAGGGAGTGGGCATTCTCCCTGGAGAGGGAAAAGAGAGAATGTAAATCACCAGGAAACTGGGTGTAAGGAGGATCCATGGAGAGGGAATCTGGGAAAAGAGGTAGGCTTTGTCATACTGTATCAACTCATGCTCTGTTCAGGTGACTTTTTCCTTATATAAGTATATTAGAATACATATATCATTATATATTTATTATAATATTATTATATATCATGAAAAGCAGTTTGAAAATGTGTTTAGGAGTTGAACAACAGAGAAATATGAACAGGATATATGAACAGTACTGGAAACCATCATTTCCATGAGGCCAGCACTTACTCCAGATAAAGCCACCAACCTGTGAGGGAAGAAACAACCACTAAAGCACCTCTATTCTTCTCCAGGGTGGGAAGAGCTGCTGTTGCAAGAGCCACATAACTCAAAAAATTCACCTGGAATGATAAATATAGACCTGTAGTGTTCGAAAGCATGAGCCAATAAAGTCAATAGAGTGGTCAGAAATGGAAAGGAGCATGGTTTGGAATTGCATTTTCAAACATCAAGTGAGAAAAATCATCTCTAAAGATGGGGATAAACATTGCATCCATGAATCTTTCAGATTCCAGAAAAAGCAGTGAAGAAGATTCAGAGCAAAGGTTATTCCTGGGCTTTAACAAGCCAAGCTTTAACATTTCCTGACAAAATACAATTAACTGTCCCTGGTATTTCTTTACACTGTTCTTTACTCTGCAATCCGTACCAAAGACACCAGAGTCTCAGTTTGCTCCCCTTTTCAGTTTCTCTTGACTGAGCTCAGACTACAATGAGGCACAAAATTCAGCACATCTTCAGAGCTTGACTGCTCTCTTCAATTATAAGAATTTCTTACCTATGTTCCTAAGTTCCCACTCTCCAGTAAAATGCCTCCTTCCAAAATGAAATAGAAACTAGTATGACCCACCTGAATGAAGAAGACTGAATCAAGAAAACAGCTCTTCATTTCCATGGCCCCAAAACCTGGCACCAGGGTGAATTCTACAGGAAAACTCTAAATCTGTGAACAGAGACTCAAATGGCAGACACCATTTCAAACAGCTTTGTGTTCTGCAATTATGCATGTGTCACAGACCAGTAGGAGTTGCTGGCTGCTCACTTACAGACCTTCCTGAGCTAAACACAACTGCCTGGAACTGCCCAGCAATCCTAAACTCCTGGGCTTAAAGGGAGGTAAGAAGGACAGAAGGAAAAAGTCTGAAGTTCTTCCCAAACATTCCTCTTCACACATGTACACCATCTGAGCAAAACACCTCTCTAACAACAAAGCCTCCAAACTGCTTGACTTCAAATGAATGAAGTAAAAGGATTGTTCTCAACCATTGCCACAGATTGGGGTTTGCCTTGGAGCTTCCCAGAGCTGTCCCAGCAGGTGCCAGGCTCACCCAGCTGCAGGGAGCTGGAGCCTCACCTGCATGAGCCAGCGGGTGTATTCCACATCCCCCGTCCACTCCTGGAAACGATTTGTGCCGATGTGGTTCAACACGAGGTAATCCAGGCCCCCTGGGAGAGCAGAACGAGCAGTCACACAAGGACATCCCCTGCCCATCAACCAGGGAGCTCAGAAATGCCAGGAGGGCTGAACCACTCCCTCAGGAGGCTGGGAAGTGCTTTACCATGAAGACAGATTAAATATGCCCATCTGGGAGCAGCTTTGACTGTTCCTCAGGAGTAGAACCGAAAGGAAAATTGTTTGACTTTGACAGCAACTCCCTGGAATGATGTTTCAGCATGATTCAGGCTCAGAACTTAGTTCTGGTGGTACATCTATGTCCTTAACACCTTTCTCAGTTCAGGGAATTGAAGCTCTTACTAGAATGAGAACTGTGCACACACCTGAAAGCCAGAGATGCCCAGGATGCTTACCCAGCTTTTGGACAGCAAACTGAATGACCTTTTCAGGCTCTGAAGGGGAAGACATATCTGCAGGAATATAAAATATTTTCTTTGCTCCAAGTGTCAGGCATTTCTCCATCACCTTGAAAAAGAACACAACCCAAAGATTAAACTATTTGGAAAAATAGTAGAAGGAAAGTGCACCATAAAGCACATACTGCAGTCAGTGAGAGTCAGTTCTGGACAGAGACACACTTTAATTTAAAATCTACTGCTGTTTGGGCCATGGAGAGCTCATTCTTTGAATCTGCATACTGCAAAGTGTTACCTCTATTTAACTGTCTCCTTAAACCATCTACTTTGGGACAGAATCAAGATTCACTGGAAAAAAAAACAATCTTCTTCAGGAGAAATCTTCTGGAACTAGGGTTATGCTTTAGATTAAGTTCTTCCCTTCTTTCCAAAATAACTGGAAAAAATTCATCTTTCATAATCCCTTTGCTATGTTGAGTGTGTGAATGTGCCTGGCAATGATGTGCAGTTTTAGCTATTTGCTGAAATAATACCTTCCAGTCATTAGGAACTATTATTATGCTCACTGTCCCCAACTCACCTTTTGCATAATTTCACAGTGAAGAATTTCCTTGGAAGTCACACATCCCCACAGTTAAAAGAGTGACCCTTTCTAAATATTGTCCTGTTTCATAAATTACAGATTAAGAAGTCTTGTCTGAGTTGGTCAAAAAGCATTTAACCTACAAAAACTCTTGTGTTTTTAACAAAACACCTACCAATAGAACAATTTTGGACTCTGAAAAGCAGCACAATACTGCACAGAAATTGTAGCTCATGGAGTATCTTAGATGAAGAAGACCCCTAAGGATCATCAAATCCAAATCCCTGTTCCTCACAGGACTCCCTCAAACCAAACCATGTCATTAAGGATGTGGCCCAGATGTTCCTTGAACTCTGACAGGCTTGGTGCCATGACCACTTCTCCCTGGGGAACTTACTCCAGTGACTGATCAGCCTCCCAGTGAAGAACATTTTCCTAATGTCCCACCTGAACTTTCCCTGATGCAGCTTCACACCATTCCCTCATATAAATAAATGTTCAGGCAGTTAAAAGCTCAGGCACTGTATTTGCATCTTCTTGTACTGGTCAGCTTCTCTTCTGGGCTTATGCTTAACTGTTCCAAAAGAAAGTTTATCATGCTGACAACTAGTATTTTTGTAGGTTTGGTAAAAGCCTGAATCTCTCATGTCTTTTCCCCATACAAGGATGAGGTTCTTACCTTCTGCAGCACAGTTTCCCTTCTGGCAGTCAACACAATTTCAGCACCAAATCTGGCATAGTGATATGCTATCTGCTCTCCAATCCCAGCACTGGCTCCAGTCACGAGAACACGGGCACCAGACAGGCTCTCTTTTTTATGGGAAAGAGAATAAAAGATACAGAAGTAAGTGAAGAAAGCAGCAGAGGAGCTGCCCTTAACTACTGGCAGAGCTTTAAAGAAGAAAGATGCACCTAAGTGCTCAAAATTCTTGGTGCTTCTCCAAAACTAGAAGAGGCAGGACTGATGATGCAATGACATGATGATGCCAGCTACCTGTGTCACAGGGCCTTTGCCTGGGTTGCTAGACCAAAATCTTTCAAGAACCAAGTTGTTTTTCATCTTCTAAGAAGCTGTACAACATAAACCAGAAACCAGGCTATGTGCCTTCTGCATATCATTTACCCTGCCATCAGTCTGGAGACACATCAGCTCTCGTGTTCCAGGCACTGCACACCCATAGAGATGGTTCTGTACACCAAGGAATTTACAGCCAAAACATAAAAAGAGCAAAGTGCCATTTCCCCCCGCCAGAGATAGCAGGATCCCTGCTCTTAAACCATTTTGTCTTCCTCTTTGTTTCAAGTTTCTCTTTATTTCTGGGAATGAAATATGGCTTTGGGGCCACCAATCCTAGTAAGACTAGACAGGAATGAGACCATCAATCAAAGTCTGGAAATTCAAATTCTTCCCTTGTATGACTTATATTTCAGCTTGAAATCATCCCCCTGGTGAGCCTACCTGGGTTAAAGTCGTCTTTCCAGAAGAAAGCTATGAGCCCAGCTACAACCCCTGTAGCACAAAGCACTTTTCCAATTGGCTTCATATCCCTCCAAGCTGTGAGGAGCAAAGTGAAGTCTTGAAGCTGAGCACTTCAGCCAAAATAACACCGTGTTCTCCTTGCTCTGATGCCTGGAGCCAACCTGCGAGAGGCACAGAAAGGCTTTTGTAGAACTGAGAGCCCAGCTGAGAGGTCTCTGCCCTGGGAGCCACAGCCACCTTGGTGAAGAATAAAAAGGGTCTTTCACCGGCAATTTCCACAGCCTCCTGCACTCAGAGCCAGCCTCCACACACCGCGAGCTCAAAGGAGAAAAAATAACCCCCCGTGTCTAATCTTAGAGAACCCTTAATTCATTAAAGACTGATGCCAGTTGGCAGCAGTGACACCAAAGCAGCCGGGCTCGGGAGGGAGGCGGCGGCAGAGCCCAGGGGACGGAGCCTTGTGTGGACAAGAAGAGCAGCGGGATGAGCTGCTCTGGGTGAGCTGCTCTGCCACCTCGCTGCGACACAGCGCGACAAAACGAGCAGCGGGGACAGCGCCACAACGCGCAGGAGCAGCGACCGGCCCCTCACAGCCTCAGCCGTGCCCGGTCCTGCCCGGCCCCCTCACAGCCTCAACCATTCCCTGCCCATCCTGGCCCGGCCTCCTCACGGCTTCAGCCGTGCCCGGTCCTGCCCGGCCCCCTCACAGCCTCAACCATTCCCTGCCCATCCTGGCCCGGCCTCCTCACGGCTTCAGCCCTGCCCGGTCCTGCCCGGCCCCTCCACAGCCTCAGCCCGGCCCCCTCACAGCCTCAGCCCTACCCGGCCCCCTCATGGCTTCAGCCTTGCCCGGCCCCTCAAGCCCTGCCCGGCCCCTCAAGCCCTGCCCAGTCCTACCCGGCCCCTCACGGCTTCAGCCCTGCCGAGCCTCTCACGACCTACCCCGTCCTGCCCGGCCCCTCACGCCCCTCATGGCCTCAGCCCTGCCCAGCCCCTCACGCCCCTCATGGCTTCACGCCCTGCCCAGCCCCTCAGGCCCTGTCCGGCCCCTCAAGCCCCACAGTCCGGCCCGGCCCCTCACGGCCCTCGCGGCGGCGGCGCGGGCGGGGCCGTGCAGGCACGTGACGCTCCCGGCCCCGCCGCCGCCATGGCCGCCCGCCTGTTTCCCGCTGTCAAGTGAGTCCCGGGGCCTCTGCCCGCCCGGCCCTGCCCTCCCGCACCCTCCGAACGCCGTTTCCCCCCCGTTCTCCCCTCTCGACCCGCACCTCATGCCGCCGCCCGCGCTCAGCGCTCCCCGGCCCCGCCCCAGGCCCTGTCCCTCGGCTGTGCTCGCCTCGCTCCGCGCCCTTGGCCTCGCCGGGCCCCGCCGCTCCCCGTGTGTGCCCGCACACACCTGCCCGGCCCCGCCGCTCCCCGTGTGTGCCCGCACACACCTGCCCGGCACCGCCGCTCCCCGTGTGTGCCCCCACACCTGCCCGGCACCGCTGCTCCCCGTGTGTGCCCGCACTCCTGCCCGGCCCCGCCGCTCCCCGTGTGTGCCCGCACACTCCTGCCCGGCCCCGCCGCTCCCCGTGTGTGCCCGCACACTCCTGCCCGGCCCCGCCGCTCCCCGTGTGTGCCCGGACACACCTGCCCGGCCCCGCCGCTCCCCGTGTGTGCCCGCACACCTGCCCGGCCCCGCCGCTCCCCGTGTGTGCCCGCACACTCCTGCCCGGCCCCGCCGCTCCCCGTGTGTGCCCGCACTCCTGCCCGGCCCCGCCGCTCCCCGTGTGTGCCCGCACACTCCTGCCCGGCACCGCCGCTCCCCGTGTGTGCCCGCACACCTGCCCGGCCCCGCCGCTCCCCGTGTGTGCCCGCACACTCCTGCCCGGCCCCGCCGCTCCCCGTGTGTGCCCGCACTCCTGCACGGCTCTGCCGCTCTGGGGTCGAGCACAGACACGTACCACAACCGGGATCAGCGCGGCGCTGGGAGCTGAGCCTGCACCCACAGCGAGGGAGGGCAGACGGGTATCCTTGGGGAGAACTGCGTTATAGCAGAGAAATCCCTTTTCCCCGAAATGCGTGTGAATACATGACTTAAAAACTTGATTGTCAGCTTTCCTGTATGTGTTGTATGTCCTACTGCTGCAGTACCGCTGTCTGCCAAGTTTTGGGTTGTCCCCTTGTACCATAGCTTTTGCTTTTTTTTTTTTTTTTTTTTTTTAAAGGGAAAACATCTCTCTTCCCTGTGAGTCTGGGAAAGCCATCACCTCAGATCTCTTATTTATAATGGAAATGCCAATAAAGGCTAAATATTCTCTTTCCATATTTCCCTTTTGTAGGTTGCCATCACAGCTGTAAAACTGGTGACTGCACATCATGCAGGGAAACTGTAAAAGCCTTGGCAATGCAAACACCATGGCCAGGTGTTCACTGGACTATAATGAGCTTAACAAGATATCAGTGTCTGTCAGATTTATTAGATAAATATCAGATTTATCAGGAAGAACCACACCATTGACATGGATGGCTTGCCCACTGCAGAATCTTTAGTTGCTTTTAGCAGAGGAATATGCCAGTGATTCTCAGGATTTCAAAAGTGGCACATGCTCTTGAGGAACTTGACACTTTCTCATTTTTATACTGAAAAACCATCACTGATAAAATGTGAATTAGGAGTGAATTCAAGGGGCTGACAGGGAATAGTTGTCCTAGGAAGGCAAGGAACACAGGTAGGTATTTTTCTGTTGATTTTTGCTTGCAGTAAGACAGGAGATTTCTTCTTTGATACCTTCTTTGGCAGTCATAACCACTAAGAGAGATGCACTGATTGTCAGAACACAAACTGAACTGTTGTGCTTTCAATTCTTTCAGGTTTCTGATCAAAGGAGGCCTGGCTGGAGCTGCTGTGTATGTGGCATATGACCAGGGGCTGCTGGGCAGTGGCACAGAAGGTGCTGAAGCACTCAGAAAAGCTCAAGAAACGCTGCCTCCAGCTATTGAGGAGTGGACAAATTACCTGGGCTGGGAGGTAAGGGCTGCTCAGGTGATCCCTGCAACACAGACACCTCCTCTGAATCAGGGAGAGAAAATATGGGGGTGGTAATCTCATTCCAGTGAGGCTGGCAGGAGTTTTACTGTTAAACTCGATTTCACATGGCAAGTATTTTGAAGAGGATTAAAATGGAAGGTGAATAAAATTCTAAATTTGGGACAGAGACATTGCTCACAGATGCTGTTTCTGTTTGAGAGGGGTAACCAGCCTGTGCAGGGTCAAGGAGGGGATTGCAAACATGCTCTGGGAAGTATTTGACTGTGTAGTGTATTTCCAAGCTGCTTCTGAAGGATCCTACATGTTTTTAATAAAAACAATCAAAATACTACCCTCCCAATTTCTTACATTGCTAAGAGTTCATCAAGTTGAATTTAAATTGCTTGAAGAGGCCTCTCCTCTTTAAAATCCTCAGAAAAGGAGAGGCCTTTGCTTAAAGTTTGAAAAGCATTTTTCCTGTTATAGACAACTATAAATTAACAGAGACAACCGTAGATTTGTTTTTTTCAGGGGCACTTAAATTATATGTTATACCTTTTGTACCTACTTTGCATTGCAGGAAAGTGCAAAGCCCAGACTTAAAGCATCATGTCTGGTCTCTTTTGAGGCTTATGGAGAGCAGGCACCTAAGTATTTTTGAAATCTGAGGTCAAGAGGCTTTGCCAGGGTGATGTGAATTCCAAGTGAAACCCCTCAAGTGCTGATATTTTGTCTCTCTCTTTCTTTCTAGCTCCCACCCGCTCCAAAATTTGAGTTTTCCATCTCTAAGTCCTGGAATAAAGGTAAAATAACTGCTCACTAACTGAGTCTGAACTTTTTGAGAAAGGATGAGCATTCCCATTGTTCCCAGAATTTTAGACATTTTTGTTTGAAGGCCAAAGCATGTTATAAATATTAGCAATATTTAGTTTTTATGGTGCAGCAAAGAGTCTTCATGTAATTATGGGGAAACACAATCCACAAATAACTGTGACATGTCCAGCATCACCATGGAGTCTGTGGCAAGGCCAGAAATAAAACAGGGCTTAAACAAAGAGCTGAGCTCAGTCCTGTAATTGTCTTAACTCATGTACAGACCCTGAAGTTGGAATTGATGTGTCAGAAGTGCTCAGGGCTTAAAGAGATATGAGGTGGTGTGGGAAATTGGGAAATTTGGCTTGAATGATGGTGATCTTGGGGTAATCCTTCTGTGCTTTCCTTGCAGGAGTGCACACAGTCATGTCTGCCTTGTCTGTAGCTCCCACCAGGGCCTGTGAATACACAGTGGAAGGCTGGAAATACATGAAGGATCTTGTGAAATGAACACATTCTCCAGGGTTCAGGATTCTCAGTCCACCCCTCTGGAGGGCAGCTCGGCCGTGTAAGGACTACAATAAAAGACTTTGGAAGTTCCATTTGTATTTGGGTTGGTTTTAGCTGCAGAGTGGAATAATTGCTTTGTCTTAGCACTGATCCAAGGCTCCAGGAATCACAGATCAGTTGTGATGAAGTGATGGCCATGAGCTGAGGGACAGCTTCTGTTCTAAAGCTTGGAAACTAAATAGATTATTCTGAAGCTAAATTAATCTTGAAGGTAAATGCCATCCAATTCAAACCAACAAGAGTTCAAAAAAAATTTTAAAATGTAAGGTAACAGTAAAAGATGCTGTAAAAGATGGCCTAGGAGGATTATACAAGCACAGGGCAGAGTAACTGAGCAAAGTTTATCTGCATGAAACCTTTTCTTAGCTTGCACTATGCCCCAGTTGGCAGACTGTGCATATTTTCATTTTAACGTGGATGAAATCTTCAGTGAGGTCACTTTTCAGTCACAGCCTGGGCAAATGTAAGGAGCACCAGCGGCCTGGAGGGCACCACTATTGTAAAATAAAGTTACAAATTGATTCTGTGTTTTTAACCCTTTTTGATAGGATTGTTGTAATTACAGAATGAGCCAAAACACAGTTGCAGAACAAGGAACAGCAGGAGGGGAGAGCAGGATGAGTCCTTCCTCAAGTCAGGAAGCAAATTTTAAACACAAGGATAAAGGATTTGCAGTTTTGTTTCCTTTTTTAAACAAACAGATACACGATGAAGCCAACTACCCACAGATTGCAGAGGATTTGGCTAAGATGCAAATGGCTTTAAAATGTGCTTAGGTTAATTCCTGAAGGATGGGTCCATCAGCAGCTCTTAAACCTATGGTCCAGATGGAAGCTTCAAGCTCAGTAAACCTTGGAGCTGTGTCCTGCAGGTGCCAGATGCTTCACTGCACCCCAGAATCCAGATAACCTCTGTTAACACCCCATTTCTTTAACTTTCCAGTATCCACTGCTCTTGAAGCAGCACAACTTTGGTTCCAGGTCTACTCCCCCTTTCTCACCGGGCCAAACCTTCCACTAGTGAAAATCTAGGGTCTTCCTGTCTCTCTGGCTTTTGCTACAAACCAAATGTAAGCACTTTAAGCAAAGCACACCAAGTACAAACAGAATATTGCACTTCTGGTGTGCTCAGAACTTGAGTTCATGTTTTTCTTCTGTATCACTGCTTTGCCCTTTGGTGATTGCTCTCCAAAGCTTCATCACTGTAATGTGGTTTCTCCATTGATGAATGAAAAAATATCTTCAGGAAACTCATAAAAAACCCCTTCTCTAAATATGGAAAGAACCCCAGTGACCCTACAAATGAAAGTAACAGGTTTTTTTTCCTTCCTGGCATCATAAAAGCCATTTTAGGGTAAGGCTAAGGCCATGTTGCTCCAGAGATGTCTGCACAAAGACAAAATTATAAATTTGACAAAGCAACAGATCATTTGCACCAGTCTCGATCATGTCAGTTCCTCAACACAACATTATGCCAAAGCACAGCCAGTGCCTGCTCCTCAGGAAATTATGGATTGCTAGGTAAAATTTCTGGTCTGTAAGACTGGTGGAGTTTTGGACTGACCTGATGTATGAGAAACTAAATAAAATGATCCTGACAAGCACCTGCAAAGAGGGTCACGAACACCTCTGTGCTGTCTCTTACAGAAGCTGTGCTGCTATCACAAAATGGAACTGCTTTTTCAGACATTATATTGCAAATGACACCAGATGAAAAGAACCCTTCACCACTTACCCTACAAGCTCCTGTGGCAATTTTGCAGTGGCAGGGCATTCAGACTTTTGACAGCTGTGATCCACTAACATCCTCTCGTGGTGGCACATGGGCCATGGTTACATTGGTGGGTAACTGACAGCTCTGAGATAAAACACAGGATTTCACCATTTCTGGGAGTGTAAAGGGACACCTGTAAGGCATTTGACACTTCATCTTTGAAACAAAGCTATGGTTTAACACACAGCTGAAGAAATCTGACAGGGACTGTTGAAACAAAACAAGTAACTGTAAACGGGCATTTATTTATGGAAAATGGAATGCTTCATTAACAAACATTTTTAAATGGGATATGAACAACACCTTACAAAACAAATGAGTTCACATTGGATTGAGTGACATAATATGGCAGCAGCTTAAAAAAAATTACACTTACAGTAGCCCATAAGTTACAATTAATGGTAACCCTGGGTAACAGATCTGTTTCACTTGCCACCTTGCATTAAAAACCAAACACAATCAGTAGCGACGGTTGAAACGAGGATCGTTCGGTCTGTTTGCCCTTTCCTGGCCAGCAAATCCTTCTCCCTGCATTCCTCCTCCGTGCATGATCTGACTCTGATTGCCACCCTGCATGAAACTGCCACGCCTGCAAAGGGATTCACACATTTTAGTATTCTCTCAGGTTGCTAGAATGGGTGTTCTTTTTGTTTTCACTCTTCCTTAAAATGCATTACATAAAAACCATGAGGATATTTTATTATTCCTTGACATTTAAGTAACAAATCAGACAACTGATACTCCCATAAAATGTTTCTTTGGCCAATTGAAATAGAAGAAATGTCCCTTAACAGGAAAACAAACACTTTGCTCCTTTTGAAGTTCTTACCCTGACATGCCTCCACGATGCATCACATGGCCAGGTCTGCCTCTACCGCCACCTAAAAAAGTTCAAATGCTTCCTTGATTATCCACAGCAACAGTTTTAATTCAAGGCAAATATCTGTATTTTCTTCTTCACACAGCACAGCTAAGGAGCTGTGCAAGAACCATACCTTGCCATCTCTCATGATCCCGTCCTATCATCCCTCCATCCACGCTGCTCTGCCAGGAACGATCTTGGTGCCCTTCAAACTTTCGACTGTGATCTCCCCAGTCACGTCCATCCCTGTGTAAAAACATGAAATTCCCAACTTCTCACATGAGCTAGAGCATGTGAAATGTTTTTTACATTTGAATCTAAGTCACAAACTGACCCAAATGCTTTACCAAGGCTCATGTGAATCTTATCTTTATATTGATATCTGTTAAGTAAAATCTCAGAAGAGTATTTCTGTTTAAACCAAGATGACAAATAAATAAGATACTGGGGGAGAACCATTACCCTGAAAATAGCAAGCTTTGACAGGAATGTTAGTTAAAATTAATGGAAAGCATGATGATTTAAGATGTGAAGTTATTAAAAAATCAGGTAAGTGTGTGTTTTGATGCACAAGGCATCAAATAATCTGAAACATACAACACACCTTTGGTGAAAGCTGGAAAAAAAAAAAGAACATGTTCCAAAAAGTGCCATATGGCAGTACTCCTCATGTGCAGAGGAGGGGGTGTTTGCAGTACTGACCGTGACTGGGGGGGGATCCCTCTGCTCTCGCTCATCCTCCTGTCGGAGCCGTAGCTGCCCCAGCTGTCGCGCGAGTCCCGCGAGTGCCGCTCGGGGCCCCCGTGCCGCTCGTCCGGGTAATGCTGCAAGGCAACAGCTCTCACTGGCTGCACAGCACACCCTCACTGCTTCACCCTGCTTACTGCATCTCATAATCACTGGGACCTCCTGACATCCGCTCAGGGTCAGCCAGGTCAAGGCTTTCCCAGCAGAGTCTTCCAGTGGGTTTTGAGGATCTTCCCGGGCTCTCCATGCAACCTGTTCCAGTGCTCCCAGTTAAAGGGGGTTTGAATCCTCTCCAGATGGAATTGTGTTTCAGGTTGTGCTCACTGACTCTTGTCAATGGGCACCACTGAGTGGCACCTGGTTACACCTTCTCCACATCCCATGAGTTATTAATGCACACTCGTAAGATCAGCCCAGGACTTTGCATCTCCTGCTCCAGACATTCAGGATATTCCCATCAGCCCAACTCTCCAGTCCATCCAGGTCCCTCCAGACCTCACAGTAAAGGCCACTGAGGATTCTAGGACTCCTTAAAAATTCATCTGTAACTGCTTGAATGAGCCCTGAAGGTCTTTCCCCCAGCCCTCAAACACAAACATCTCTGCAGTTCAGCTGTTATTGCCTCACAGAATGAATCTGTACTTTGTACCTTTGCCTCTTCCATGCAATCTTTTGGAGTCCTGTATTTTGACACAACTCACTTGCTTTGATTTCTACCAGAATAACTATATCTATCTTTCATAATAAACAAGTCTTTGAATTAAATTTCATCTTATTGGCATAAACAAGAAAATCTGATTATTCAAAAATATTTTGGTAGATATAATGTAATTCTCAACTACTGAAATGTAATCTGACACACACACTATAGAAAACCAGGTTATGAGATGTAAAGATATTTCTCTAGCTCTATAAAGCAACTCACTTGTCCATCCCGATCTCCCATAATTGTTCTGGATCCATCTCTCCTAGAAACAAACAATTAGAATCAGACTGTGATAGTAAAACACAGAGCAGTCTATAAAAATCCACTTATTTAACAACACAGATGAAAAATCCTGCTCCCACATCGTGCCACATTATCCAAATTATCCATATTCCAAATTATCTATAATCCAAAGGCATAAACAGCTGGAACACATGGAAAATGTGACACATTTTGGATTCCTGGGAAACTCAGTTAATCCAAACTTTCGGTATAAACCCAAAATATTCTTGTTAAAATCTAGGTGCCTACAATATTATTTAGAAGATTTTCAGAATCCCACAAATATGTGAAACAGCATTGCAAAAACACTCTGACCAAGCCTGCCAGAAGCTTTAACTCATGGCACAGTACAGATCTTTTCATGGTTTTGGAAGAGAAAGCCCACAGCCACTAAACAGCATGTGAAAAATAAAATGCAAACCAAGCACACAGTAAAGGCAGCAAAATGTGACACTAAGCACACATTTCTCTTTTCAGGAGGTAGGACACCAACCTGTCTATGGAATGCTCCTGGTAACGCCCACGATCTCTGTGATCGAAGTCGTGGAAGCGATCCTGGCGGCTGAAGTCTGAGTGGTACCTGTCATTCATGGCCATTCGTTTGGCCTCTGGCCAGTATGGATCATCCCTCCTGAAAGAAACAACAGGCTCCTTTCAGCCCAGAAAATGCCTTTTGATATTGTTCCCCTTCCAAACCAAAAGAAGGGCAATTAAGTTCAAAAGGGCATTGAAAAACCTTATTAAACATGATCATCTCAGTGCAGGCAACAACTGCTGAGAGCATGTCTGTGGCTTTTTCCAGTCCAGGCAGACGAGACAGAACCTGGCAGGGACATTTCCCACTGGCATTAGCAAGATTTGGTGGCTGTGTTGGGTTGATGTGGCCAGAAATGTGTATTCTATCCCCATTTGTTGAAGACATGTGGGGTAGTGATTCCTTATCTCCGTGGCACATATTATCTGCTAATGGGCCATCTTTAAGACTAGTGGGGCAATCATCTTTATCTTTTCCATAACCCATCCTCCCTCCAGGAAGATCATCTGCTACTCAGCCATTAAGTCCCACTGTATGACTCATAAAATCATATCATCCCATTGGGAGATGCTCCAGTCAGGGGGAGGAGCCAAGCCTTTCCTACCCAGATAAAAAACTGAGATTTTAGACAACAAAATACTGTCTTTCCACTGGATTCCAGAGGAAAACTGGACCTTTTCCACGTCATCTATGGACCTTTAGAAAACTGCACCTTCTACAGGAGCACTGCTTCAGCTGAACCACATCTGTCACTGCAGGAGGATGCAGCCACCATTGAATGGGACTGTGCCAACACCCTGACTGACTGACGGGTGTCAGCTTGGATTCTGACTCTGGCAGGGTTGGGATTGTTTTCAGTAATACTGCATTTGTATTTTAATTTTCCTAGTAAAGAACTGTTATTCTGAATTCCCATATCTTCGCCTGAAAGTCCCTTAATTTCAAAATAAGAATAATAATAATTTGGAGGAAGGGGGTTTACATTCTCCATTTCAAAGAAAAGCTTCTGCCTTTTTTGCAGACACCTGTCCTTCAAAGCAGGACAGTGGCTTTACCTGCCATCTATGTCATAAGGCCTCCTCATGGCAGATCTCCGCTCCTGCTCGTAGCGCAGCTGCTCGTGCTGCCGCCGCAGCTCCTCCCTCTCGCGCTGGATCCGGTCCTGCTCCCTCCTCCTCTCGTGCTCGATGTGCATCCGCTCCCGCTCCAGCCTCTCCCTCTCCATCCGCTCCCGTTCCAGGCGCTGCCTTTCAATCTCCAGCCTCTCCCGGGCAATCTCCAGCCTCTCCCTCTCCTCCCGCTCGCGGATGGTCTGGAGGTGCTGCTGCCGCTCCCGGCGCTCCCGGGTGCTGTTTGAGCAGAGAAAGAAGTTACCCGTGCAATGCTTCAACAAAGAAAGGAAACTAAAAGGGTGTTAAAAATTATAACCACAGTGGCTGCAAACTGGCATCATCCACTTGAAATGTGTGGAGGGAAGACACTCAGTGTACACAAAAATTTATTTAGACACTGATCAAATGACGTCCACAAAACTCATCCCCAGGGCTGGGCAAATACTTATATATGACCAAATCCAAATGTCTACAAATACTGCTATATGATAGGAGAATCTGAATCCAAATTCCAATAAATGCTTCTATATGGTCAGGAGAATCTGAATCCACAGCTCATTTCTTATACTGAAGTAAAGTATCAGTGAAGAATATTTTATTTCTGTGAAGAAAGGCAGGATGGTATGGTGGATAATGACTCCACTAAAGCTCAGGAATTCAACTATGAGGGAGAAACTTTTTCCTCTCCAATAAAAATAACAAAAGCATTTTCCTCCTGTTCAATCTGACTACTTTCAGGTGAGAAATAGAAGTTTTGTAATGTGTGGAGAACATGGAATTCAGGTCACATTTTTAGCAAAGAATTTGAAGGATGGCAATTATGAAACATTATGAAACCTATTAAACATATGAAAACAAAGAAAAGCCCCACCAAAAATCATTAAATACCTAAATTAAGTTCAATAGATACCCATAAAAATATTACCAAGTTACAAGTGAGTGAAAAAAAATTGAAGGCCTTTTTTTCTCTTTATTCTATTAAAAATGCAAATTAGATCTATTTTAGGGAAAAACCCAAATGATGTCAGTGCTGCTCTTACCGGCGCTGCTCTGCCTCCCTCATTTTTCGCTGTGCTTTGATTTTGTCAAAGGGGACAATCCCTTGTCTCTCTCTGCTCTCTGATTTGCGGTCCTGGCTCTTAACGCTCTGCATTTAAAAGAGAAACTTTAATTTATTAAAGGACAACCATCACAAACAATCCTCTGAGCTGTTTCCATCTGTACAGTTCATATCTCAAAGCTTGGTCCCTGCTTTTTTCCAAAAGCTGTTCTTTTTTACCATTACAGACACCATATATTCATACAGTAATACCTTGCCCATTTGTTTGGCAGGATTTCAGTGGCTGTATCAGCTAAATTAGAGGTATTTTACTAATTAAAATCATGTTACAGAAACTGGAATTGGACAAATTGGCAAGACAAGTGTGGGTTATACACAGCCTGGCAGGATTCAGGATCTGTTTCTAAGGAAAATGTTTCTCATGCAGAAGCATCACTCACTCTGTCCTTTGATGTAGTGGATGTTTTCACACTAATAACAGGTTCTCCTTTGGATTTATCCATGACTACTGTTCTCTCTGTTCCTTTACTTCCTAAATAAATCACAAGTGGAAAGAAACAATCAAACTACATGACCTACACCACTCATTGCTACACCAGAAGTTCTGTACTCTAAAATGTGAAAATGGGCATTTAACCCTCTCTTCAAAATCAATTATTTCACTCCATCTAATCCAGGTACTTCTTTTAAGAATTGCACAATGTCCAACATCTCCCCTTCCCCTTACACATTCTGGATTTACAAAAAAGGATCTGAAACAATCCTAGAACATATATTTGGGAGGAACTACCTACAATTACATATTCCTACTTCAACATATCTATGTTAAAAACCAACAGCCAAATTACCTGATTTAATAGTTTTAGGCTGATCTGATGAACCAGACTTCTGGTCATCTTTATCTTTTTTTTCCTTTTCATCTTTATCTTCTGTCTTTTTAGAATCATCTTTTTGGTCAGATTTCTCATCCCTTTTAGCACCACCAGGTCTGTGGATAGATATTGACACAGATTAGATTAATACAGCCTAAGAGAAAAGAAAATTCAAGGGAAATGCCATGAACAAAGTAGAACTATGATGTGATAACAATCATAATTAGATTTCCAAACATTTCCTTCCACAACTTCCTACACCACAAAACAAGATATTCAGACCATCCTGTGCAGACAAACTTGGCAAGGATTCAAGATCTGAACCAGCATAATGAAGACAATTCACAGCACTATGTGCTTAACACCCAGAGTTTCTTAAAAACATGGCAATGAACTATTTTTGTCAGACAACTGGGTGAAATAATAGCAAAAAATTCCCAGCAAGTAGCATTTAATAGAAGTTATGCCTCAAGAAGATAATTCAAGAAGGCAAATTTCTTAAAGGTGTTTAATTCACTCTCTTAGTGCCTCTTTCAGCTATTTTCAGCAATGCTAGAGAGGAAGAACACAGTGCTCAAGAGGAACATGATCTGGGAACAGATCTTGGACAAATCTGTTTTAGCTGTTTGGGACCTGGAGAAAACCCCATTCCAATGAGACACAGGTAAGGAAAAAACAGTGACACACAGATCAAAATTCTCACATGGTCTTTCCTACAGATTTAAGACATGAAAGCCCCACAATCATTACTAAACCTTAAATATGGCCAAATTAAAAGGTGTGCTTGAAAATGAAACTTCCCAATGCCTGCTTTAAAGCACACAATAGAAACATTTTTAATTTAGGCACTGAAGATCAACCAAAGTCTATAAAAAATCCACGCACTCCTCTTTTTGAATGCTTGCCAGATAAATTCTTATTGTAACTTTAGTTTTTCCTGATATCAACACAGACTGAAGAACAGCAAAACACCTTTGGTAGGAGAATTTTTAACACAGTACCTCTCACTGACTGTTTCTCTCTTTGCTTCACTCTCTTTTTTTTCACTTGTCTTCTTCCCAGCGGGTTCATTTTTTGCCTGAAATTTATTTTGCACATCATCAGCTGAGAATGTGGCCTCGACCATTTGCACAATCTGCTGGGAACTCGGTGTCTCTGAGGCCCAGTACTCACTTTTTCCACAGAAATGATCTTGCCATGCAGCTCAGTCTTGTGCAGGTGGGTGATGCACTTGGTGGCCTCCTCAGCTGTGGACATGGTGACAAAGCCGTAGCAGCGAGCGCCGGGACTGCGAGCGTTGGTCACCACCTTGGCCCCCACCACCTTCCCAAAAAAACAGGAATTATTCTTCCTGTGAGAGGGTTAAACAGCAAGAACTACAAGCTCCACTTCTGCTCTTTTTAGTTCCTGGTCACTGCCATGCAGGAAAGTTCTGTTTTTGAGAGATTAATAAATACAAAAGGAGCATTGCTTGGAGCCAACCATGTTTCTGGTACCACTGGAATGCTACAAAAGCTGAACCAAGAGGTGGGAGCTAAAGATTGAATTCTTTTCCAGAGCAAGATCCCAGGGTGACAATAAATTTTTTTAAAAGGCATCTAACTTTACATCAACAACTTCACTTTGCTATAGTATAAAATAATAAAAAAACTAGAGCTGGAAAAATCACACAAATGGTGTTTACATATGCTCAGATATACAATACAGCTCACTTTGTAATACAGAAATCAGCCAGATTTCAGGAGTGATGTTTTAAAGTACAGGTGAATAAAGAACCTACTTCTGAGCATTTGCTTTATTGCACAAGTACATGTACTTCCAGGAAGCTCTGCCTCTGCTAATACCCTGAAGAAAATAACAGTATTTTATCTAAATGACTAAAATGACTATCTAAAGCCAAATATGAGGTTGGCTGTTGTTTAGTTTTTAATTATATTTAGAATTTTGTGATCTCCATGATCAACATTTTGGGTTACCAGATGGAATTCTAAGGAAATCAATGAGGTATTGCATTTAAAAGTTTTTACCAGTCCCATGACTTTCAAACTCCAAGCTACAATTAATCCATTTTTGTACCTAGCTGTAAAGTCATATTTAAGTTCCAGAGTATTTTCATCAGTAAAACATCCAATAGCTGATTGTCAGCACATAAAATTTGCTTTTACTGCAATCTGCTGGTAGTAATCTGTAAAGAGGTCTCAGAGGTCTGACAAAAATCCTTACTGATGGCTCTGGTATCAGCCTTTTACTGAACTCTTTCAATTTTCCAGCTGACAGGCAGATTTGACATTTTGTCTGTCCTGAACAGCAACTGCAGGATCTCCCCTGCCTGCAAAACCAAACAGCACCTCCCCAAATCCCAAACTACCCAAACAAGTGTTTCTTAAAGAAACTGCCAACTCCTGATAAATTAAAATTTAAGTTACTAAGGCAATTCCTAAGATATTCCCCAGTAATTCTGTCTCAACATTTACTGCATGTTTTCCTCAGTCCTAAGGAAATCTTTAATAAGCATTAAATTCAGTTGACTGTGAATTTTCAGCAGGTGAAGACACCACACTGCAGTATAGAAGTGTGAACTACAAATGGCATTTTATTTTTATTTTTATATATTCTGAGCAACATAATAAAACAACCCCCAGCCATTCAGTGTGTACTTCAGTGATTTTTCCTTGATATCCCACAATATTTTGATAATTGGATTCCTTTCATGGGTTCTTTCAGTGATCATTAAAAAGTCTTATTAACACAGTTTCAAACAAACTTGTGCAAACAAACCAAACACCAAAACAAAAACAGACCAATAAAAAGAACCCCTTACCTTCCCATATTTGCTAAACAGATTCTTCAGATCTGTAGCTCTGGTGGTGGAAGCCAATCCACTCACCCAAAAGTTTCTACCAGAACCGCTAGCACTGCGACCTAGTTGGGAAAACAAACAGACAGAACCAAAACATACCCCAAATCCTAATTATTGGGATTAATTACTTGAATTGTTACGAGAATTAAAACAGAGCAGGATCACAAATGTAGTTTTTTTTAAATCACAAAGCCAGTGAAATGCATTGTGTGATATTCTCCTCCCATGATCTGCTTTGCTGAAGGTAAGGAGCATTACAAGTCCAAAAATTTGGGTGGAACTGTGGGTTTTGAAACTCAATATTTTATATATTTCTTCAAGAAATTAATTGGATTAGGGAACCTCTGAATTAAGTGAGGTCCTTCAAAATGTGCCAGGATAGAACCCAGTAACTTACAGAAGACAGAAACCTAGTTAAGAGTTGTAGGAACTGTGTCTGCACCCCATGTGTGCTCATGTCTTGCCTTTTTATCCCAAGTGCAAGGGAATGCTGATGGGATGCAGAATTCCTCTCAAGGAAAGCCATTCCCACCAAGAAACCAAGGAAATTTCTTTTTCTGCCCACACAGCTGCACAGCTGGGATGTGGAGTTATGATACATCTGACCTCAGCTGCAGGAGTCAGGGAAGACCTGGCCTGCTTTAACCCTGCAAGGATTACAGAACACTGGCCAAGGCTGCATGGCTGCTACAAAGGTGAATTAATAAATGCTAATGAACTTGCCCAGTCTGAACAACCAACATCAAGTGATTAAAGAGGGAACTGAACTCCAAGGTTCCGTGTCTGCATGAAGCACTCACACAAGGACAGTTTCCAGTCTCCTTTGAAATGTCTGTACTGTCCTTCTGTCATTCTGGGCAGTTCCAAGGTCTCAGTGAATGGGTTTCACTCCAGCTCCCTGCTTCCAACCTTCTGTTCAGGATTTTTGGGTGATATATGGAATTTTACAGGAACTTTTTCATCGAGGGAATTTTCCCCAGAACTTTTCCAAAATACTATTTTCTTTGGGTGCCTTTCCACCTTCTACTTCCTGATCATTTCAGTCACTGGCACAAGTAACTGAGAACACAGTTACTAATATTAACACAGGTTTCCTAGAGAAGGATGCAGTGATTTGTATCAATCTCTTACAAAAACACCCAAAAAGAGGTTTTTTTTGTATAAAGGTGAGTACACATCTGCCATCATTTATTTCAGAAGTGCATGGACAAAGGTATGTCATGCACACAAATACACTGGAGATGCATTGTCTTGGTGTTTTAAAAAGCTGAGCCAAAGGCTTTGATGATTTTACTCCACACATTTCTACAATTTCAAAATTACTACCTGCAGTTACTCTGGCACCAGAATCCTGGAGACAGAACAAAGTGCTAGTTTTTCTCTTTTCTGCTATTCTACTGATGAGTTTTTAAAGATTTTTAAAACTATGTTTACTGTTCTTTTTGATTAAGGATTGATCAGTCTTAATGTCTCCAGGTTTTGCCTTCCCATAGGACTTTAAAAAGGGCTCTTGTAATGGTTCTGCAGTTTTAAGACAAAGAAATACTGAGACTTGAAAATATTTAACTTAGAAACAAGAACAATGCAGGTATTGAGAGCCAACCATCAACACTGGAGACATCTTTCAGATGTGCACCCATTGACAGCCAAATCCACCAGGTTGAGCTCCTAAGTTTATTTTCTGCACTCTTGTTGACACAGTTTTTATAATTATTGCATGGAATATGGAAAACTCTTCATCCTAAATAAAATTTTTTCATAGAGGTGGGCAAATAACAATGTATGAGGCAGAATTGACTTGTATATACTGCTTTAGGCTCCTTCTGGCTCAGTCACTTTGCTGTTACACAGTCAAGCAGCTCCCCCTCACCACTGCTCTTCACTAAACCAGAGCATGAATAAAAAAAAATGTTATGGAACACAGCATATCCATTGCAGAGAGGGATGCAGGAGCAAGGTGATTTCAGACACTCAAGTTCCTAAGGCTGCTCTGAAAGCAAACTCAGAGAAGAGTTTTCTCAGTCCACAAAAATAATACACTCAAGGTCCTTAGGTAAAGGACAGTATGCACAGAAAACTCCTTGAAATATTCTCAAATAAGAGAACTCAAGATTACAGACAGGAAGCAAGAGGCATAGCCCAGGATCTTGGAAAAAGCAGCTGAAAGAAAGGTGAGTCTGGGTTGTAAAACCCAACTAAAACCAATCCAATTCCTCCTGTTTAGTTGACAGTCAGATCTCATGAGTTTCTTGATTTTTACAGGAATTGCTGGAACTTCCACACTTAAAAAGTGCTGAAGGACCTGTCAGCAGCATGTGAGAAGAATGGTAACAGTCAGATCTAAATTTTCTGCCCTGGGCAGGCAGAAGAGAACTGGGGTGAGCTGCAAAGACTCAGCTACCTGCTGTATTTAAAGCAAGAAGTATGAAGGCATCTCACACTGATCAGAATATTTTCTTCTTACTTACGATGCATCTTTGCACCATAGATAGGATCTGTGTGGACAAAGATTTAATAAAATCTATATGATTTCAACACAACATTAAGCTGCATTATCTGTGGCATTTAAATATGTGAATACTGGATCCCAAATTACAGCAAAACAGAAGATGGGAAGGAGAACTGCAAGTGTATAGTAAAGCAAATAAAATAGCAAAAGGTTTCTAACTCACTAACAGTTATTAGTGGGCATCTCCAGTGCCAAAAAAGGCATAAGTGTCATGTATTAACATCAACCTTCAAAAATCAAGATACAAACACAACAGTGCAATGCATATGTTCTGAAAAAAGGCATAAAAGGAAAATACTTGATATTAATATGAAAATGCAGCAAGAGGTAAGTTTATGCTATTTAACAAGTGCACAGACTGCAATTATTTTTTACTGAAATAACCCATCCAAAGACATACAGCTATGCAAGCAATCATTGAAGTTTGGCATCTGAAAACAAACATACCTTTCTCATCTTTTGAGATTATCTTTGTATCTCTGTCCTCCTCAACAGGGCTAAAGACAAAACACCACATTATTCAAGTCAGAAAGAAAAGTGATTAAATACAAATTATAAAAAAAGCTAAAATTAAATACCTACCAGAAAATATGTTGCAAACGAAAACACACCTTTGTATACTGGATTTAAGAAATCTGACAAGAAATAACGAAGTCAGATTCTTAAACAGACTTACATTAAGAAGATGATTACAAATAAGAGTAATTTGGGAAAACAACCTTTGAAGGTTGATGAAGGAAAGAAATCAAACCCACTGCGTTTAAAAAAATAAAAATATCTGCACATGGAGAAATAAAAGAGACCTTTAGGAATAGGCTACAATTTCATCAGTCTCGGAGGCCAATTGAAGGAAACAGCTTAAGGACTGCATCACTTAAGGACCAATGATAAAAGATAGCATCTGGTCTAGAACGGAGAAAAAACAAACCTCTTTTTCTGATCACCGCCCTCACTGGCTGAGGACTCTTTAGTGGCAGGGGAAGATTCCTCAGAATTAGCTTTGTCTTCTGCTCTCTTGCCATCTTCTTTGCTATCTCTGGCTTCGGCACCTGCGCCTTTCTCCGCTGTCTCCCCACTAGAGGCTTCCAGGCCTTGGGAGCGTTTGCTACTCTGATCGCTTAGGGTCTCTACCACTACACCTTCAGAGTCCGGGGCCTCTTCCTCGGGGCTCTGTTCACTTGTCTCCCCTTTTGCTACCACTAAACGCTTTGCTTCCTTCCTTGCCAAAGCTTGGGCCGATTTGCTGTCCAAAGCTAAAGCATCTTCCTCCAGCTGAGCGGCAGCGAGAGCGTCCTCTTCCTCAGCCAGCCTCTTGCCTGGCCCCGCGTTACTGGCTTCCTGCGCACGCGGCCGCTCCGCTTCCGCGGGTTCTTCGTTAAGTAGCTCAGATTTACAAGTTTCCCCCAAAATGTCGAGTATTTTCTCATTTTCTACGGATTTAACAGGAATAGAATGGCACAAGATTTAATCACCAGGGAAATACAGCAATCACAAATGTGGAACTGGCATGGCTGCCACACTAACACCAAGAGAACTGCTAAGCTACACAGAGATTGGAAAACCCTAGTGTACACAGTGTTACACCTACCACGCTACCTGCTCTCTCACACCCTGCCAAATCAGCCCTAGCACCTCAACAGGCAAGAAAAATGCCCCCACAGATTTTACAAAAAACTTCGGGCTCAGCCTTCATATTCTTCAGCAAATCATTTGTTCAGCTCTGTTTCTTCTCTAGTTAGCTTCCAGAGTCCGAGATGCTTAACTGAACGTATCAAGGCACTGAGAGTTCAATTTTTAAATTTCTGTGAAATTCTTTTAGCAGAGACAGTCCAACATGAGAACTGGGCATCTTCTGATGGTGCATGAGTGTGTTTGCAGTCCAGAAAGGGAAAAGTATCTGTATGAAATTTCCATGAAGAAACTCTCTTCTTTCTTCTGTATCCAGTAACTAATCTTTACATTTTAATGCCCTACAATACCTTTTTACTGCTTTCACTGCTCTCTACTTAGTAACAGAGTTAAGGTGTGTGCAATATCACAAGATCTGTTTACAAGTAGAATATTTAGCTTTTAAAACTGTGATTAAACTTCTCTAAATCCATTTATGTAGTTTAACAGGTTTTTAAACCATTTCATTTCACTGGAAGTATTTCAAGCATCACTTCACAGATCTGGGGATATGATTGGGTTTCCAATCTCTATGACCCTGCATGATCTGGATTGTCCATTATAAAAATAATGCAAATTATGTTTGTTTGCTTGGGTTTTTTAATAGTTAATGGTTTAAAAAGTATTAGTTGAAAAGACAGGAATATGTTTTTCTTTAACAGTACCTGGCTCCAAGTGTAGCTTCTCCATTTTCTGTTTAGGAGAAAAAGACCACAGAATGAGAATTTTATAAAATGTATTTTATAACACACAACATTATCAACTCCCTGACCAATCCCAAAATTGAAAACTAAACTAATTCATCTACTACATTTAGCTCTTTTTTTCATCATCCACTGGAAATGAGTATTTCATACAGGGAACTTTTCTGGCACAATAAACTCAAATCAGACTATCAGCCACAACTGCATTCTTGCAAATTACAGAGAGCAATAAAGTATCATTATGTACCACACCAACTACAGAGTAAAAACCAAACTCAGCTACTGCTTCACACAACAGTGGGAGAGAGAAGAAATCAGCAGTACAAGACCCTTTTTCTCTGCCATAAAGGGAAGGAGATCTTGAGAGCTGACTGAAAAAACCACAAGGCACCCTCAATTCACACATGTGCTGAGCAAGGTCATGAATGTCTTGATTCTGTTACAATTTCATATTATTGTCACTTTTTTTTTTTTTGAGTAAATATTAATAATACAACATACAACTATGAAATACAGCCACATTTTCAGTTTACCTTCATTTCAATTAAATCAGAAGAGGAGGCTTCTAAATTGTTTTCAATTTCATCATAATCTTCCTGAAAGGGTAAGAAAGGAATGAAAGCACTTCTTACAAAAAGTAGATTAAGGATAATATACCTGTATTTAACTTTCCCTTTCATGAAAACCAGAAATATTTTGAAGTTTTTGACAGACCTCAATGCTACTTCAGAGTGTGATCCAAAAATAAGGAGCAATGTATAAACATACCTGATATTTAAACATCTTGCTCCAATTACTTTTCATTTTAATTTCAACAGGACATTGTCTATTTTAAAGTTGTTCCTAGTCTTATTTCACATTTCTATGGTTACTGAACATTTTTTTTTTGCTTTCCCACTTTTTAACTTTAGTTTCTAAATTACAAAAACAAGTTAGAAATGAAGCTGACTTAGGTTTACACTCTTCCAAACTGAAAGCATATCCCAAAAATATTTCTTCTTTAAAGAGCTGAGAGTAAAATGCAACTAAAACTCTGGTTATGTGAGGTTAATTTACAGAACAGCACAGAATTGCCTTTCAGGTGATGCTGTTGCAATGACTCTGTGTTCAGTCCCAGCAAAGGGGAAAGTCTCTCCAAGCCTTTGTGTTTGTTTGGTCTGTTGGGGTGCAGACACCACAGCCAGGCTCTGCTGAAATCCCTGCAAGAGGGGGGACTCAGTGGTACCTTGTAGCTGAGAAGCCACAGAGCAGCTGTCAACCAAAGGAAAAGAAAAATTTCTTCTTGTTGAACCAGCACAATGCACAGCTCTGTGCCAAGGGTCACCTCAGATGTCACACTGATGTCACCCACCTCCAAGGCATGACCACCCCACACTGAGCAGGATGTACAACTGGAGTCATTCACGCTCCCTAAATGTAAACAGTATAAAAGTAAGTTAAAAGTGGGGAGAAGTTAGGGAAGGCTCCATTGAAACAGTCTGAATCTTTTTCCCTTTAGGGATGTCTGGTGGGTAAGAATTGTACTGCAAGTGTGATGAATGATGAATTCCAGAAAGCTTCTGTTATGAATTAAAGCTGGTAAACATGGTGGGGGTTTTTTTGCAGACAAGATACCACCAGCAACCCTGGAACCTTAACTTGTTGTAATTTTCTATGGCATTAATGGTGTTATTGCATAAAGGGTTCACTGTGAGTCCTCCAAGGGCACCAGCAGTGCCTGCAGTGAGTAAAAGGAGTGAGGTGATCTGGGATAGGGCTCTCTGTTGTGCTCTGACTGTGTGACACTCCCCAGGGCACTGGGACCAGTCTCTGATGCTGGGGACTGCCCAGTGAAGGGGCCCATGACATGATGCTAACATTTTGTGGGCCTAAGGGTCTTGGCTTTTCTGTGGCACTGAACAGACCAATCAAACACAAAGGCTTTGAGAAAATCTCCCTTTTCAGGTGACAGAAGGTAAATGAGAAGTTGAAGCAGATATGCAGACAGTAAAGGAGAATATGTTCTGTTTGGTGAGTGAACAGCCTAAAATAAAAAAAAAAACACCCACAAGGATCCAAGAAGGGTAATATTTGGGGAGTGAATGTGACATATAGCTAACCCTGTGCTATCTCCAAATGACATTGCAAGCTGCTCTCAAAAACAATTTGAGCCTGGCAATGTCAGAACAGGGCAACATAAGAATTCTTCTTTTGTCAATCTCTCTAAGAAAACAGAACACAACTTCATTAAACCAGAGCACTATTTCTGCTGAAAAGACATCCAAATTACCCGAGCTGAAAATTTGTATTTCTCTCTCCCCATATATAGAAGTGCAACATAAACAGGAAGAGGGAATACAGAAACTAATACAGTATTTTCAATTCCAGGCTCCTTTCACAGCAAGAAAAGATGATACTGAAAGGTAAGGAAGATGGTGACTTGTCTACTGAGAACATTTCAAGCCTCAAGAATATTTACCATTTATAAGAGTAGGGCATGAGAGCTGTGAATGGGGAATAGAATCCAGATCACATTCATGTCCTATATTCTACTGGACTGAAATACTTTGTTCATGTGCCCATACCCCTACTAAATGTCTTCTGAAAAATTACAAAGATCTCTACTCACTCACCTCATTTTCTGTTAGCTGATCAGGAAGCTCTTTCATTTCTGCTTCGACATTATCTTTATTATCAGACAGAGAATCGAGAATATTGTCAGGACTATAATCTTCTCCACAGTCTACAGCACTGCTGTTATCTATTTCAGCTTCATCTAATACACTAATATCCATCATGTCAATATCCTGCAAAGTATCCAGATTTGCTTCAATATCCTCCTACAGAGAGAAAAGGGTAAATGTGTATTCACTGCAGGTTACAAGACACACATTCTTAACTGCAATCATGATTTCACTTACCTGCCCATCTCTGGAGTTTTCTTCTAGACCATTGTCCTCCACACCTTCTTCTTCTGGCTTTCTTCCTAAAAACAGTAGCACTGCAGTGAGATGTAGTACTACATTTTGTAATTTGTTTAAGCTTTGGTGAATTATCTGTTGAAGACTCAACTTGTTACAAGTAATCCTTACGAGCCACTACACAAGTCTGGGTCTGCATGGATATAACTGAGGTCACCCTGCAACTCCATAAAAGAAATAGGATCACAAACTACAAGCTACCCACTATTTTGCTAAAGCTACAGTATTTTTCTAAAGCTACAGTTTCATTCCACAACACTTCCACAATACCTAAAAAGACAGCCTCTGGGTAATCCATTTAAAAGTAACACCTTAAGACTGTTACGAAAACATCTCCCTTGCTTAAATGGATTTAAGAATTAGTGTTCACTTTCAAGATCTTAGACATACAAATCACATTTATGCACATCTGTCACCCCAAAACTCCTACTGCTATTCAAAGCCAACAGGTTTTTCTATTTTTAGCCACTCTGTCTTAGAAGAAGCAACTCAATAATCTGTTTTTCATCAGGAAGTATTTTTAAGAACTAGCTGCGTGCAACTCAAGTAAGCCACATGTAAAATGTACACATGTACAATATCTAATATTTTGAAGCAACATATAGTTAAATATAGTTATAGCTTAAGTATAACTGATATTATAATGATAGAGCCTTTCCATGGAGCTTAAGCTGCAGCTGCTTTCTCTGTACCTGACACAATTCTTATTCATGGTCACAAACACAGAAACACCTGCAATTTACAGTTTCATCTTCAATTTCAGGACTTGGTAATAAAACACAGTCAGGTGTCATATTATCATTTGAAGATGTTATTGCTCATTAATGCAAGAGAGTTTTACCATTTTCCACAAGGTAAAAAGCAAATTTTTCTTTTTAATAAAACTAATTCAACAGGAGAAAACAAGTTTGTATGCCAAGTTCTAGCACCATGCAGACAGTGGAACTGCAAGTGTCCAGACACTGTACCTTTGCTAGTTCTTTTTGGCATTCTCTTTGTGGTCAGCTCTGAGGCCACAGGAATTTCATCAGGATCTCCTCCTTCCTCCTCAATGGCCTGTTGGAGACAGTAGGATGTTACCCACTGAGTTATTTGCTGGTGTGCATTTGTACTGGCTTTAGATGGGGCAGGGGGGCAGAGGCAGCTGACAGGGGCTGTGGTTGGAGTTTGTGCTGAGAACACAGGGAAGTTTTGGGTACTGCTGAGCAGAGCTTGCACAGTGTCAAGGCCTTTCCTGCTTCTCACTGAGCCCCACAGCGAGAGGGGAGCACAAGGAATTGGGAACAGACACAGCTGGACAGCTGCCCAAAGGGATACTCCAGTGCAGAGGGTGCTGTGCTCAGCAATAGAACTGGTGGATGCTGGTGGGGCTGCCACTACTTGGGATCTAGTTGAGCATCAGTTGAGCTGGTTGACAGCAAGGAATTATTTTCTTTCACATTGCTTGTTTCTTTTGTGTGCTTTATTAATTTCCTTCATCTGTGTTGGTCTTTTTTTTTTTTTTTTTTTGCCTTTACATTTGTTAAGATTATAAAACTCTCTTTATCACAACCCCACAAATTTATTATCCCCTTTACCCTTTGACTTATAGCCCCCATCCTGAGTGAGTGGCCATGTGGTGCTTGGCTGCCTGATAAGATTTAACCACAACTGATTCGTAAGGATTTTTCAGAGAAACATTAATGTCTCTCCCTTGCCCAGGTCATGCAGCCAGACAGCTGTATCGCCTGTCAGAAATACTAAACAACAGGGTGCAACACATCCCCACAGCCAAATCAAGCCACAGCTGGAGAGCAAAGCTCCTTGCTCTGCAGACAGGCATATTAAGAGTATAAAACTGGGAGACACTCAAAAAAAAGGTATAAAACAGGAGCTCAGGTGCAGGAGTTTTTTCTCTATGTACAGGCCTGTTAGAACCCATAAAAGGGCCCAGGCTGACTGTGCTGTTCTGGCCACATGGAAGTGTGTGGGAATACATTACAGAGAGGTCAGAGAGATGCAGTCGGGTCAAGCTGGCAGCACCAAGCATTAAGGCAGAAAGTGATGTAGAAACTGAAACAGGAAGTTTCATCTAAGTAGAAAGATAAAACTCTTTACTGTGCGAGTGAGCTTGCACTGGAACAGATTGCCCAGGGAGGGAGTGGAGTCTCCGTCACTGGACATATTCAAGAACTGTCTGGACAAAATCCTGTACCGTGAGTTCTAGGACAAAACCCTGCGGGAGCAGATGACCCGCTGTGATCCCTTCCAACTTCACCTATTATGTGAACGGCATAGAGAAGAAGCACGAGAAAAGGGATGGGGAAGGGGCACGCGTGTGTCTGTGGGGGAACTGGAGTGTCAATGGGGGAAGGACGCGCGGTCGTCGGGGTCAGGCAGTGACAGCAAGGCCGAGACCATCTCAGATTCCAGCCAGTGCAACCTGAGCCGCGCTCCGGAGCGGCGATGAGGCGCGCACAGCACAGAGCGGCGTCCTGACAGCGCAGAGGCAATGGCTGCGCAGCGGCGGGAGCACAGGGAACAGGCCGGAGCCCGCAGCACCCCCAGAGCCCCGCTCCCCTCACGGCCGCCCCGCCGCAGGCCCCGCGCCCGGCCCCGAGCGCGCAGGCGCCGAGAGCGCCCCAGACAAAGGACCCGGATGGCCGCACGCCGCTCCCCCGGCTCCCCCCGCCTCACCTTCCTCAGCCGCTCCATGAGGACGCTCTTGTTGCCGCCGCTGTCCAGGTTACGCCGCTTGAGCTCAGCCCGCAGGTCGATGACTCGCAGCTCGCTCAGCCGCCGGGTTTCGGGTTCCGAACCAAAAGCCGCGGCCCCACCAAGGGATGTGAAATCCCCCAGTCCGGCCGCTGATTGACTCTCCGCCATCAAGGCCCCTTCAGTATTTCGCCTCGAGCCCGAACGCGCAGGAGAACACGACACAACCCAGCAGCGAACCTGGCGATCACGGCACAAAATGGTGGGGAGCGAGACTCGCCGAGGGGAGGGGGAACAAAGCGCGCTGTGCGCAGGCGCGGGCAGAACGGAGCGGGCGGGGCCTGGCGGGAGAATCGCCCCGCGCAGGCGCAAATGGCGTCGCCCGCATCCAAGGGCAGCTCGCGAGCTCTCGCGCATGTGCAGGGAGACCCGGGGTCCGACTGGCCGCGTGACGTCGCCGCCGCTCCGGAGTTGGCGGCGCCGCGGCGCGCGCGACCTGGCCGGACCCCGGCGCGCATGCGCGCTGCGCTTCCCTCACTTTCCCGCCCCCTCTTTCTGCCCTGCGCCTCAGGGCTCCTCCATTTTGTGCTGCGGCTGCGGCTGCGGCGCTCTCGCCTTGGTTTTACCCCTCCTCTCCCCGCGCGCGCCCGTCCAAGCCACGGCTGATGGCGGAGAGTCACTCGGTGGCCGGGCTGGGGGAGTCTGCTTCCCTGGCTGGGCCTGGAGTCCCCGGTTCGGAGTCTGAAAGCCGACGGCGGCCGCTGAGCGAGCTGCGCGTGATAGACCTGCGGGCTGAGCTCAGGCACCGCAACTTGGACAGCGGCGGCAACAAGAGCGTCCTCATGGAGCGGCTGAGGAAGGTGAGAACGGGCGGACGCTGCGGCTGCCTCAGGGGTGGGTGCAGCGGCTGCGACCCCGGCCCGACGGGTCCTTCTGAGGAAAATGGCGCCAAAGAGCGCCGGGGCTGCGCCGGGCCCGGCGGGATCGGCGCGAGCGTTCGGTGCCCGGCGGGATCGGCGCGGGCGCTCGGTGCCCGGCGGGATCGGCGCGGGCGCTCGGTGCCCGGCGGGATCGGCGCGGGCGCTCGGTGCCCGGCGGGATCGGCGCGGGCGCTCGGTGCCCGGCGGGATCGGCGCGGGCGCTCGGTGCCCGGCGCGGCCGGGCCTGTACTGCGCTGTGCCAGGCTCGCCCTACGACCGCCGCTGTCACGGGGCGTCAGCGAGTCCCGCTCCGATTCCAGCACTCGGTGTCTGCCGTGGCACTCGGCCCGAGTATTTCTAGCTTCATGCACCACAGTCGTCTGCTGTTCCCTGAGCTCCTGGATTTACAGTTCTGTACGCTGTCTGTCAGGCTTTTTGCTGCGTGCTGATATTTTTCTGGCAGTCTCGCTGGTTCGCTGTGTCCTCACCACTACGTTTCGTGTGTTAATAGCATGTGGAACCCCTTCTCTGGGCTGCTGCTTGCTGTGTCCCACAGCCGAGGTTTTACTCTGTCATAACAACCCGTGTGTTTGTGCACTGTCACAAATGCTGTAGGATTGGCTTTTTTTGCTGACTGCTTTCCCAAAACCTTACACCAACACATTACTGCATTCTGTGTGCTTGTTGTGTTGGTCTGGTGGCTTTTCATTCGTGTATTCAAGTTGCTGATTCATGGTTTGGAATTTTTCAGCCTCTGGTGTCCAGCTCTTACACTCAACAAAAATGTACAAATAAAAATTTTTATGTCTGTTTTTATATTTTGGGTTTTTTTTCTTTTATTTTGCCCCTATTAGGCTATTGAAGAGGAAGGAGGGAATCCTGATGAAATTCCAGTGGTTTCAGAAAATATAATGAAGAAAACTCCAAAAAGAAGCAGCAAAGGTACAGGGCAGTTAGAGAGACTTTCCACCTTATCATCCTTGAGTTTTCAGTAAATGTAACCTTCATTATCTTTTTTTTTTTTTCTTAGTGGTACTCTTCCCCAATTTTGTGTTCAGGTTTCTAGGGATGGCTGATATAATATTAAACTTAGCAGTTGTTTATTCAGAGAATTTCATGTGATTTAACAAGGCAGGAAATGTTGAAGGGACTGTTGGTTTGTTCTCAGAGCTCCCTGAAATTTTTATTAAGAATTGCCAAGTAACACTGAAGCCCTGTCAGTGTGTTTAATGCGTTTTTATGTAGAAATGCAGAATTTCTAGCAAGTGCAAAATAAGGTCTGTAGCATCATAGCTAATAGCAGTTGCAATTTTCTTCCTAGAAGACAAGTTTTTAATCAATTTTTCAAGTCAGATAGGTTTTCAAAGCCTTATGCTTGGTTTTTGTAGTGGTGAGACAGTCTTACATAATCCTTATTTTAAGAAAATAACTTACTGTTTTTGTAAAATTAGTTAATTAGCACAATTTGATCTCATTTTGTAAGCAAATAGTGTTTCAAACTTTGCATTGGAGCTGAGCAAAATAACTAGATAGGGTATTTTCATTACTAGATTTGGTTTGCAGAAAATGTAAATTTGTGAGATGAAACTCAACTGTTTTGCCACCTAATTTGTTTGATTTTTTTTTTTGCCATCACATCTAATTTGGAGCGATGGTACGATTGCTTGCAGGCTGAAATGTAAAATCTTGACCAGATAGAGGGCAAATGTCACAACTCTGGGTGAAAGAGATCTTTTTAGTCCTATTCATTTTCATATCACCTGATGTCTTTTACAGAACTTTCAGTGTTGGGATGGAAATAGTTGAAATGTTCCTCTTGACTCTAAAACCCCTCTCAATTTTCAGTTGTAATGTGCTTGTAGTTTTTGAGGAAAATAAAATACATAAAAGATCAAACAGCTGCTCAGCTCTGAGTTGGAGGAATTGCTCTTTGGTGGTGGAGCTGGTGTAGTTTTCAGTAATGCCAGTTGGGATTTTCACATCCAGCTGGTGGACAGAGCACTGCAGCAAAACTCAAAGGTAGAGTGGGGTATTTTCATTATTTTGTGTTTTGGTTGGTTGTTTTTTTTTCTCTGCTAGTAAATGTCTGTAAAGAAATGAAAGCTTGAGGTAATAAATTGCTGCAATCTGAGCTGAGCCAAATGTTCTGGGGAGGTCACAGAGCTTGAGCTCCTGCCAGGTGTTGGACTGTGGCTTGTTTGTCACTTACTGGGGTAGTAACAAACAGTTGTGGGGGACAGGGAAAAAACTGAAGGGAATAGCAACTCTGGTGAGAAAGTAAAGCTTGAAGGGTACAGCTGTGATTCCTGCTTTCATTCTAATGATGGTGATGTTGTTAGGACGTAGGCCAGACGAGGAGGGAGTGGAAGACAACGGCCTGGAGGAGGATTCTGGAGATGGCCAGGTACAGGGGCTGCCTTTGGAGGGCACTGAGGGCAGGTGGCTCTCAAGTCACCCTGACTGTGACATGTGCTTTTTTTCTTTCCACAGGACGATATTGAAGCAAGTTTGGATAACTTGCAGGATATTGACATGATGGATATTAGTGTGTTAGATGAAGCTGAAATAGATAATGGCAATGCAGTAGATTGTGGAGATGATTACAGTGCTCATAATATTCTTGACTCGCTGTCTGATAGTAAAGAAAATGCTGATGCAGAAGTGAAAGAACTTCCAGATCAGCCTACAGAGTATGCTGTAGGTAACTTGGAGGCATCCCCACAATTTTCAGAAATTAAAGAAGAATCAAGAGAAATACCAATAGTGATGGTATGCATCTCTTATGACTATGTAATCAGGGTTTTCTTTTTAAAATTTATTTATTTATTTCTGAATTAAATAGCAAAATGGTGGCTGAAGAATACTTGGGGAAAATTTGGTACTGTATTGGTTCTTATGGTCTACATATTTATGGAAATACAAGTCTTAATTTTTAAAATACTTAAATGTTTATATGCATGTGATTGTATTAATTAATAGCAATTTACAGAACAGTTTTTTTGTAATCATGCTTTGAACTCCGCCTCACCTTATTAGTTATAATATACGTATTATTCCTACATCTTTATTTTAGGGAACATCTGAGGCATAGGAATAGTGTAACTTACTTTGTTCTCAACTGGGCAGCACCATTCAGGGAATTATATTCAAGGTTATTTTTCTCCTAAGATTGAGTCTTGCAGTTACTCAGTTGCTGAAAGTTTTTTTATGTTGGCCTTCTGTGTTCATCTGGCTGTTGACACTGGGCTAGAGAATAATCCCTTCCCTCAAAATCAGTGTTTTATCTTCTGGCATGTACGACAAAGCGTTTGAACAAAGATACTTCTGTCCCATCTAGCGGGTTAATATTGCTCTTTGCTGTGTGTCCACATTGGCTATGACGTTCTAAAGTTGCAGAAATAAGCTTGGCCCTCTGTCCCCAGGCATATCCCTGTGCTACATAAATGAAATGGAAACACTCAGAAAAAGGGGTTTTTTTTGAGTGAATAAATGTCTTGAGGCCAGGTCAGGTCCCATCATCTGCTTTTATCAGTGAAGAAAGACATTGTCAAGTCCTATAGGTTTTTTGGCTCTGTGTTGTTGTTGTAAATGGCAGGGATACAAATCAGAGAAATTTCACTGGAATTGCCATAATTAAAAGATTTTTGTGAGCTGACCATCATAGTTCAGAGATAATGAGAGAGCTTATTCAGTCAGTGGGGGTCAGGAAGAGTCCTGGGGTTCTCACTCAGTTGTTACCATTGTTGGTTGCTTTGGATGCTGGATGTGTTTGCAGGATAACAGCTGTCAGTGCAAATACAAATCCTCAGTTTCTCACTCAGGTTTCACTCACAGTATTCCTTTATAGATAACAAGATGTCTCCCATTTATTTTTTAAAGGTAGAGTTTGAAGATGTTGGGAACAGTTTAGATGCTTCTTCATCAGATTTAACCGTAATAAAGGTAAATGGTAGCCAGTTTTTCTTCTCAAACAAAAAAAAAGCATAAAATACACCATATAATACTGTATGTTAAAACTGTGTGTACAGTGGGTGCGTTCCTACCCTGCAAAGAAAATGAGCTAATGTCTTTTAATTTACTCATAAAGACAAAAAATTATTTGTCTATCAGGTCATATATACATATATATATTTTTTTATATATATGTGTTTATGTGTGTATCTGCACATATATATATATTTTTTTTTAATTTTTTTTATTTTGATGTTTGTGTCATACTGAGTTTGGTAGTAAATTGGATTCCTTTTATCTGATGTAAATACCAGCTCAGTGCCTTACCGTGTGTTTAACTTCCATTAAAAATGTACATCTCCCATGGTGAGAAGGAAGCTGGAGCTGTCTGTTCCTGAAATGCTGGCCTTGTTTCCAGACCACACCTGGTAGGTTAAGAGCACCAGCTCCAGGTGAAGCTGGTGTTTCTGTTGATGCTGTTTTCAGAAAGGAGATTTCAAAAAACACAACGTAGAGAAGAGTAACTTGAAGATAAGCTTTCCTCTGTTCTACTTCCATTTATTGATTTATTTATCTCTGTGACTATTTCCGTATGTTTAACAGGTGGCTGAATTTGAGAGGTGTTAAAGTTCTCACAGACTTCATAAAACTTGAGTATGTTAAAAACTCGTCTTAAACCTTCTTATTTTGAAATTTGAAATTTGTTTGAAGTTCAATGTTTTCAAAGCTGAAATAGGCTAAATTATAGTAATGCTTTCACTAAATACTCTCCTCTAATGGGTGTTTAAGAGATGCTATTCTGAATGACATCTTGCTTATGAAATAATGATATTTCTCCTTTCTAAAATCTTTTTCACTACAGGAACTTGAAGAGTTACCTTTGGAGCCAGGTACTGTTTGTTTTTGTTTGGTTACTTTGATTTTTTTTTAATGAAAAAAAAATCCTGGGCATTTAAACAGTTTCATTCTTCATTTAGGCTTTTTGCGTCCCTGTTTGGTTTTTTTGGTTCTTTCTTTTAATGCATTACTGTAGTATACGTTATTATGGTGGAAAATCCAGGTCATACAGGGTCATAGAGATTGGAAACCCAGTCATATCACCAGATCTGTGAATAACCACGCTTGGAAAACGTGTTTAATGCCATGAAATGGTTCCTTAGAACTGTTACTGCAGAGTGGAGTTATGGAATGAGCCTTAAAGATGTCAAGGTTCTGAAAACAGATCTTGTGATATCACACTGTACAGTGGTTCTGTGAGTAAATATAAATACAGGAGTGTAGGCAGTGCAAAGCTGTGGTGCAGAACAGGAATTAAAGAGTGACTGGACTTCAGAAGAAGGAGCACGCTGCCATTGCAGGAATTTGCTACAGATCCCACTCGCTTTCTGGACTGCATGGACACTCAGAACTATCAGAAGATGCCCAGTTCTCATGTTGGACTGTCTCTGCTAAAAGAACTTCACAGAAATTTGGAAAATTGAACTCTCAATGCCTTGATACGTTCAGTTAAGCATCTCGGACTCTGGAAGCTAACTAGAGAAGAAACAGAGCTGAACAAATGATTTGCTGAAGAATATGAAGGCTGAGCCCGAAGTTTTTTGTAAAATCTGTGGGGGCATTTTTCTTGCCTGTTGAGGTGCTAGGGCTGATTTGGCAGGGTGTGAGAGAGCAGGTAGCGTGGTAGGTGTAACACTGTGTACACTAGGGTTTTCCAATCTCTGTGTAGCTTAGCAGTTCTCTTGGTGTTAGTGTGGCAGCCATGCCAGTTCCACATTTGTGATTGCTGTATTTCCCTGGTGATTAAATCTTGTGCCATTCTATTCCTGTTAAATCCGTAGAAAATGAGAAAATACTCGACATTTTGGGGGAAACTTGTAAATCTGAGCTACTTAACGAAGAACCCGCGGAAGCGGAGCGGCCGCGTGCGCAGGAAGCCAGTAACGCGGGGCCAGGCAAGAGGCTGGCTGAGGAAGAGGACGCTCTCGCTGCCGCTCAGCTGGAGGAAGATGCTTTAGCTTTGGACAGCAAATCGGCCCAAGCTTTGGCAAGGAAGGAAGCAAAGCGTTTAGTGGTAGCAAAAGGGGAGACAAGTGAACAGAGCCCCGAGGAAGAGGCCCCGGACTCTGAAGGTGTAGTGGTAGAGACCCTAAGCGATCAGAGTAGCAAACGCTCCCAAGGCCTGGAAGCCTCTAGTGGGGAGACAGCGGAGAAAGGCGCAGGTGCCGAAGCCAGAGATAGCAAAGAAGATGGCAAGAGAGCAGAAGACAAAGCTAATTCTGAGGAATCTTCCCCTGCCACTAAAGAGTCCTCAGCCAGTGAGGGCGGTGATCAGAAAAAGAGGTTTGTTTTTTCTCCGTTCTAGACCAGATGCTATCTTTTATCATTGGTCCTTAAGTGATGCGAATAAGCTGTTTCCTTCAATTGGCCTCCGAGACTGATGAAATTGTAGCCTATTCCTAAAGGTCTCTTTTATTTCTCCATGTGTAGATTTTTTTTCTTTTGTTTTTAAAAACAATGGGTTTGATTTCTTTTCCTTCCTCAACCTTCAAAGGTTGTTTTCCCCAAATTACTCTTATTTCTGTCATCTGCAAAACAGAATTGTCCGTTTAGGGGTACAAATCCCTATTTCCTGTCACTCTTCTCGAAATTTGCCAATAATAGTGTTTATATTGGAACTAATTTACTGGTAGGTATCCAATTTTAGTTGTACTGTCTAGAATTAATGTTCTTTTTGCATATGATCTCTTGAATAATGTGATGTTTTATCTTTAGCCTTGTTGAAGACAAAGATACAAAGGCAGTCGCAAAAGATGAGAAAGGTAGGTTTATGTTTGGGCTTTTTTGGGGTTTTTTTATGTACAAAGGACCTGGAGTAGAAAAGAGGACTGTTAATTCAGTTACTCCTCAATGCAGTTATACCACATCCCTTCAAAATGAATCTTTACTATCAGTTCCTTGTAACTTCTGTAACATTATTAACAAACAGTTATGGTGTGTTTTAAATAATTATTTTATGTGAGTTAACATTTGATACTTTGTAGGTCTCCTAAAAGTGGTTCAAGTACAGGACGAAAATCTGTAGCTACAAACTTAATAAGTGTGTTTAAATGCACATGAACAAAGGATTTCAGAAGTTCATTTTTGCAGGCTGCAGTTTGTAGCCAGCAAATTGATTTTAAGAATGAATGGAAGATGTAGAATTAACATTGCAGCGGAAGAGTTTTATGAAGGAAAAATGTGGGGGGGTTTAGAACTCTTAATTTTGCACTTCTGCATTTGTGTTTTATGTGGTCTTTTATGTTTGGCTTTTTATTTTTTGTACCCCAGGCCGTGTGGGGAGTAGTTCTGGCAGAAATTTGTGGGTTAGTGGACTTTCCTCCTCTACCAGAGCTACAGACTTGAAAAATCTTTTCAGCAAGTATGGAAAGGTACGTAGTGGGTATGTAAATTAACAAACCATTCTGTCAGTTGAAAAGGCTGACCTTAAATGTAGCTCTTATTTTCTCTAATGAGTAACTGGGCAGGCTGAATTCTTAAGTTTATCATGTAGTAGTGTAATTGTGTCTTAAGTATCCAGCAATGCTGTTTTGAACTGTTCCATTTCAAGGGGTATTTCTGGAGGAATCCAGTCTTTGAGGGCAGGCTTCCTCTTGTTTTACAGTGCCTGCTTGGGTACAAGAGCAGAAGTTGTGAAAGGGATCTCTCTCTGTGATCTCCCCTTCTGCAAATACTTTTCTGAATGTAATAATAAAAGTTTATGTCACTAAGTGCCGCTGCCTATCAGAGATTGTCATCTGTGGGTTCAGATGTCCTCTAGAGAAAGAGAAAGTGGTAGTCATTTTGTTTGTTCAATTATATTTAGATTTTTCCAATCCCACTTTCCCTTCTCTATATATATTTGCCTTAAGCTCCTGACCTACTCATCAATTTGAAGATGAATTTTCTGAATTGCATTATTGAAGATGTCCCTGCCTGTGACAGAGAATTGATTGAACAAAATGGCTTTTAAAAGTCCTTTCTCATCCAAACTATTCTAAGAAACAGTGATTAAGTTAGAATTTATTTAGTGACAGCCCTGCAAACATGGACTATTTTGTTTTTTCCCAAAGGTGGTTGGTGCAAAAGTGGTGACAAACGCTCGCAGTCCCGGTGCTCGCTGCTATGGCTTTGTGACAATGTCAACATCTGAGGAGGCCACCAAGTGTATTAATCACCTCCACAGAACAGAGCTGCATGGTAAAATGATTTCTGTGGAAAAGGTAAGGGACAGCTATTTCATGGAAGTGTGATGAAAAGAAAAGCATGCCATTTTAATCTCTGTCTCTGACTGTGTAATTATTTCTGGCTGAATTTCTAGGCCAAAAATGAACCAGCAGGAAAAAAGCCTTCGGACAAAAAGGAAGGTGAAACAAGGAAGGAAAAAGACAGGCACCATTCTGCAGAATCCAAATCTGAGAAGTAAAGTGTTGTTTTCTGTTTTTTTATACTGAAAGACCACTCATTTCAAATACGGCCAGTTGATCAAATTGAACAGTAATGGGAATAAATCTTGATTTAATATTTCATCTTGTAGTTGAAATAGGAATAATGCTTGGAAAGCTGATGTTTTACAGTGGTAAAAGCATCTTAACTGGATCTCTGTTCAGAAATACAAAGCTCTTTAGTGTTAGTATAAAAACTCGATAGCTATATCAGGAGATACTAAATCAAATTATTAGTAGATAAACCATTATTTTACCAGTTGTTTATGCTCTTATCTGACTTTGTCTCGGACTTTTCTAACTGACAAATATTTCTAGGATTTAGTCTTTCTGGTAGACTGTGGTTAGTGGGTAATACTTCCAACATTGGTTTTTCAAGTTGTTTGTTACTTTTCAAAGAGGCATTTTGCTTTCTTGCTTTTGTAGGTCTGTTGGTGTTAAGAAGGAGGAGAAGATCGACAAAAAAGATGATGCCAAGAAATCAGAAAAAGATGAAAAAGAAGGGAAAGAAAAGGATGAACAAAAGACTGGATCTTCTGATAGATCCAGGGCAAGCAAATCAGGTGATGCTGGCTGTCTTTCAGAAATGTATTCAAGGATGCTTGTATATTATTAGATGGGATTGATAATTCAGTAAAAAGAAGCTTACTTAGTAAAACTCACACAAACATCAGAAAACACCTTGAAAATTTTGACTTCAGTTTCTAATAACTTAACAGAAGAGTTTCCATATTTTTTATGGGACTGTCACTGGGTTTAGACCTAACACTGTGTGTGGTTCTGTGTCCTTTTTCTAGGCTTTTTTTTTTTTAACTGTGGCAAAGGATGTATTTTGTGGACAGGAGAATTAAATTTGTGTTCTTACAGCTGTCATCCCTGCCAGAAAGTACTGCTGTAATTTTGTGATAAATTTACTGCCCTCATCCTCAAGTTGGCCAAATCTTGGCAAGCTATTTAAATAATAAATAAGTTCCATATGTTATTAAAAACCTCATTAAAATAGCTTTTTCCTATTTAGTATCTTCACAGTTTTGAATCTTGCAAGAACTGTTGAGTGCCTTTTGTACCATTTATTTTTGGCTCTGTTTTGTTTTCTAGCAAGTCGAGGAACCGAAAGGACAGTGGTAATGGATAAATCCAAAGGAGAGCCAGTTATTAGTGTGAAAACCTCTGCATCAAAAGAGAGGGTAAGGCCAACTTCCAGAGAAGCTTTTGTGTAAAAACAGGTGTCAAAAAGATTTATGTGCTCAGAGATGAAGGTATTGGTATAATTATCCTTTTATCAGTTTCTGGAAAGCATCAGGGTGTTAATGATGTGGCAGAGGGGAAATGCTTCTGTTTCACCTTTTTTATAATTTTCCACTGCTGACCTAGTGGAAAAAGTCGAGTTGCAATATGAAAATGGTGTTAGGGTGATATGTTTCCCTGAGCTTGGAATGTTACTGGTGTGTGTTGTTTGAAATCAGTGTAAGTGAGGTTGTGTTCCCCTAGTATTTATTTGTAATGCTTAGAAGTTCTGGTCAAATGTGGGGTACTTTTCCCTGGAATTCCACTGTTGTTTTCCTCTGGGGAAGGTGTGGTAGCCTGTTGACATAGTGTAGGTATTTGCCTAGGAGTTTTAGCTTGAAATGCACTGTGTTCAGCTCATGCATTGTTCTGATTCTTCTCAGAGCACAAAGAGCCAGGACCGCAAATCAGAGAGCAAAGAGAAGCAGGACATTTTATCATTCGATAAAATCAAGGAGCAGCGGGAACGGGAGCGGCAGAGGCAGAGGGAGAGAGAAATCAGGGAAACGGAGAGGCGCCGGTGAGTCCAGTTCCCTCAGAACTTTAAATGGCTGTTTTTACTCCCTTACCTCTTCTGTGTTTTGAACAGGCTGCAAAGCAGTGCTGTGCTGAGCCTCCAACTGTGATATCTCAGATTGATTTCATACTGATTACTGCTTGAATAGACACAATGCCAAGTGATGGAGGCTTTTACTGCTGAAATCAGTGTTCTCGTGGGACTTCAGGCTTTGTGTTCCACTTGACTGGATTTTAATTTTCTTGATTTTTTTCCCCAGAAATTTGTAAATACTTTTTGTATGCCAGATTTTTGTCTTAGGATGTGCTGTGTTCTCTGAAAGCTTTTTCAGACCTGACTTAAGAGTAGATACTGTGTTACTTACGCAGAATTCTTATCTTTTGCTCTGTCATTTATATAGAGCTTTTTGTTTACACCTAAGCTGTTAATTGAGAAGAAGGGAAAGAACATAGAAACTTTTTTATAGAAAGGCAAAGCCAAACAAAAAACCCCACTCAAAACAGAAATAGTAAGTTTTGGAGTCTCAGTTAAAAACCAAGTGTCTTTTTGAAATTAGCGAGAGAGAGAGGCGGGACCGGGAGCAGCGCCTTGCAGCCATCCACGAGCGGGATGAGAGACAGAGGCTGCAGAGGGAGCGGGAGCGGCTGGAGTTCCAACGGCAGCGCCTGGACAGAGAGCGCTTGGAGAGGGAGAGGCTGGAGAGGGAGAGGATGCACATAGAGCAGGAGAGGAGACGGGAACAGGAGAGAATCCAGAGGGAGAGGGAGGAGCTGCGGCGCCAGCAGGAGCAGCTGCGCTACGAGCAGGAGCGGAGATCTGCCATGAGGAGGCCTTATGATCCTGACAGCAGGTGAGCAGCAGGTGGGGCTCCAAAGCCCTCAGCACATCCCCTTTGGGAGCCTGTGGAAATGGGGAGCACGCTGGGTCAGGCAGTCCTGGGAACTCATGGCTGAAAAACTCTTCACGTGCTGGTTTTAACACTAATGGCAGTTTGAAGAAGAGCAAATGCTGTGCTTGTACATTTGTAAGCACTGTTCTGATCTACTTCTATTTCCCAAAGAGGGATGACCAAGAGTAGCTGTGTGTCTCAACTCTCGGTGGTGGTGGGAAAGATACTCATTCTCTTCTCACATCAGCACATGCTGAAATTAAGCTGGTTTTGGTATACCAAATTCTCTGAAACCAAAATGCAACTCCTGCTCAACACACATAGATTTTTAATTATTGGTTTGAGGGAGGTTTGGGAGGGCAGGAGGGGAAGGTGGTTCTGGGATGGCAGCTGACGTGAGCCCTGCGCAGGCGGGATGATCCCTACTGGCCCGAGGCGAAGCGGCTGGCGCTGGACGAGCGCTACCACTCGGACTTCGGGCGCCAGGATCGCTTCCACGACTTCGACCACAGGGAGCGCGGCCGCTACCAGGATCACTGCTTGGACAGGTGGGCCAGCCACTGCTGCTCTTCTTCCTGTGCCCTCAGGGAGATTTGGGGTCTTTGTGTGGCTTGAGTGGTGTCAGCAGAGTAAGAGAAATCACTCTTGTGCCTTTCTCATGTCTGATTTCACACCTGCTTGCAACCTTTGTTTCCATGGGTTAGGGATGTACCAGAAAGAGGCTACATAAAGATTATAAGCCAAGTTATGTGGTTTGCCATGATGCTGATGGAGATAGAACAGCTTCTATCAAGATGTATGGAAGCCTGCTTTGTGAACCCCTAAGATTTAGCCATTTCCTTTTGCTTTAGAACCTTCCCTATTTTCATCCTTGCAGCCTGGCTAATGCAGGTCTTTAGTGCCACAGTTTAGAAAAATATTTTCTTCTTGGTGTCTTTAAGACTTCTGGCTGCTCTCAAAGGATCTCTGGTGAAAACTGTACTGTATGTTTTTGCTTGTAATATGTTTTTGCTTGTAACTCATTTCTGACACTGGTAGGTTCACTCAGTATTCTCCCTTGGTATCACTGAGTACCTGGCCATCCTCAGTGGTGCCTTTTTTACTCCTGTTAAAGTGATAGGTGTTACTCTGATCTCTTTTCACACAATGAGACAGGAACTCTTTTGAGTTATCTTGTCACTAAACATCAGCATCCAGATTTACAGCCTAATGGAGATTAACTTTCCATGTGTTATTTCATGCAGACACTGGGATGACAATTACTGTGTTGATTCAACTGAAACTTTTATTTTTTCTTCCAGGAGAGACTGTAGCAGGGGAATTCCAGAGCGAGACGGGCAGGTGCGTTACAACCAAGTTACTGCTTTAGTTAAAAACCAAAACAAGCTGACCCAAAAGCAGAAAGGACACAGTGTGCACACAGCACAAACACAATCATTTCAGCTGAGATGTTTAAGCAGAACTAATTTTGTGTGCTAATGAACATAAAGTCAGCATTAGGTTACCTGCTTGCTGGGGTGGTAGCCTCAGATCCAGGCAAGGGGAACCTCTCAGTGCTGGGAGCATCTTTTCAGGCTGGTATGTGGCAGTAAAAGCTTTTTGTTTGACCATATTAGGTGTTAAGAGAGAGCTGCTGTACTTCTCTGGCAGGGGATGCCTTCTTTCACATTTATTTAATTAAAACAACAGGTGCCATAATGAAACAAGACTGTAAAAGGACATATGTGCAAATCAATGCCACAATGGGATTCAAAACCTTTCACTTCTGAAGAGATGTAGGAAGTAGGCAGATATTTTATGTAAAAATTAAAAATCTGAAGCCAAGAATGTAAGCCTTAAAAAACCTTTCCAAACAAAAAAGATCTTTCGCACCAGTGAACAGTCTGGAATCAATGTCAATAAACAAAACAAATGCCTAGAGTGAACCATGCCCAACAATGCAACCTGTAAAAAATGAGACAGCTACAGTTTTTTCTGACAGCTCGTAACACCCAAAAAGCCAGGTTTTGGCACTCCTAGGAGAGAACTTGTGTCGGTTTTTGGCACAGCTGTGTCCTGTTTGCCTTGCAGCACTACCCAGACGAGCGGCACGGGGGCCCCGAGCGGCACTCGCGCGACTGGGGCGGCTACGGCTCCGACAGGAGGATGAGTGAGGGCAGAGGGATCCCCCCACAAACCCGGTTAGTGCCTGGCACATCAGGGAACTCACTGGGGGCTCCTCACATCTCCTCAGTGAACCTTTGGAGAGTGACAGCAGAAGCAGCTTGACAAGTGTGAATCCTCTCTCCAGATCTTTGAGCATCTGGAGGAGCAGGGAGTTGCTGCGTGCCTCGGGAGAGTGAAGCTCTGTAGTGAGTAAAGAGCTGCTCAGTTAGCTCAGCTCCTGACTGTGGTTCTGTAAATAACTTCCATTTCTACAGATGAGATTTACAGATGTCCCAGTAAGGCCTGCACAAGTCTCATTCGTGGCCAGTGGTCAGATTTTAAAGGAAGTTGAGTGAGAAGTCTCTGCAGTGGTGGGGGTAGAGGACTTGGACTCACCTGGAATCATAGTGGTTTCTCTTGAAATCAGTTAATCAAGCTGGGCATATTCCAGCTGCATAATTCTCAGCCAGAGAAGTGGGATCCATGCCCGAGTATTTCAGTCCATTGCAATATCCATGATGTCTCTGGATCAAAAAAGACAAGTTTTGTTGTGTGAAGGATGCTGTTCAGCAAGTGTCTCATTGTTTCTCTTTGACCAGTTCTGATTGCAGTGATTGGGTGGCTACAGCTGCAGCTTGATTAACCATTTAACACACTTTGGCATGGGGTATGGTGTTTGGCTTTACCCTGTGCTGCTCAGTGGGTAGGGGACATACCTAGAAGTTGTTCTTTTATTTTTTTAAGAGATGGACGTGACTGGGGAGATCATGGTCGAAAGTTAGAGGGGCATCAAGATCGTACATGGCAGGGAAATGTGGATGGAGGAGTGATGGGACGGGATCATGAGAGATGGCAAGGTACACTTGCTGCTTACCAGTGTGATTGTGGTTTTCTTTCTGTCAATTACTGCTGCTGAACCTTCTAGTGGTAGTTAAATTACTCAGAAAGCAAATGAAATTCTGGGAACAAGGTGACACTTTTATTAGGGAAACACAAAAACCTGTATTTTTCTTCTTCTTTTTTTTTTTTTTTTTTTGTCTCCTCTTTTTTCTCTTTCTGAATTAGGTGGTGATAGAAGCATGCCTGGTCAGTCAGGACCAGGCCACGGGATGACTCGAGGAGGGACATCAGGGTAAGAAACTGTCAGAGCATTCTAATAATAGCTTGATCCGTTAAACAAATGAAAGCAGCCCCTTGCAGGGTGTGCCTGCGGGCGTGTCCAACTGTGGCGTTGTTGCAGGCGCGGCGGGTTCGGCGCGGCCGGGGGCCCGGGCGCGGCTCTGCAGGGCTCGGCGCTGCCCGCGGCCTTTGCTGCCCCCAGCAGGACAAACCGGCTGAGCGAGCCGCGCTTCAGCCGCCGCTACTGAGGCTCCTGAGCACGGCAGTGAGTGTTCTTAGTGCCACCCGACAGTGCTTGGGAGTTTTATTAACCAGGGTCACCTTCTGTTGTGATGCTGCTGCACTGTAGCCAAATACACTGTCAACTTGGTTTGAGGTTTGTTCGTTTTGGTTTTGGGTTGTTTTTGTTTGTTTGTAATGAACATGGTGTTGGTCAAACATCACTTTTGAGTTTCTGTAAGTGAAACATTCCATTTTTCAGAAATAATAAAATCGGTTTATGGCTACTATTTTCTTGTTTCTGGAGTCTTTGGTAACCTCATGGGAGGTTTAAAAGTCATTAAAGAGACAATGTGCTTTTAGCACTGTGAGATTTGAAGAGCTCTGATAGATCTGTGACAGGAGGGGCCTGGCAGACTCTGCCTGTCTTTAATTATTTCCTTTGTGCCATCAAGTTTCTACATTTCCCTTTTAGTTTTGTCATTACAGGAGTAGAAGGAGGAGGAAGAAGGAGAGCTGGGAGAAAGGGGGAAGGATAGAAGAGGAAGAAGGAAGGAGGCCTGAAAAGTAGGAACTAGTTCAGTCTAAGGGTCAGTGCTCACCTTGTTCACCTCCCTCTGATGCTGATAACCTGCTCTGCTCATTGTTTTGCATCTTCAGCATAAAAAACCTAAAAGCCAAACAATAAAATACTCCCAGGGTCAGAAGTCACAGCACCACAAACACCTGAGGGCCACAGGTGGGGCAGGAAGTGCAGAGAGGGGATGCTGAGGGGAAGGAGGATGCAGGAGAGACCAAGAACAGGTCCCTGGGGCTGTGCTCACAGGTTTGGGTGATGTCACAGTGGTGGAGCCCTTCAGGCACAAATTTTAATTCCTCTTCTCTATGGCCCATCTTTCTTGCTTCCATCCACCTCTGGCTTCCTGTCCCTATGTTTTAATTCCACCCTTTAAAACTTCTTATTCTTGCACATACTGAAAAATAATATTAATTTATATAATAACTGAGAGTTATTCCCAAATGACCCTCTTCATCTACTGTACTATACACAGAATTTTAGAAGGTAAGGAGTTCTGAATACAGATACATACAGCTCTTGAACATGCCAGTATAACTTTTGTATATAGATTAAACATAAAGGCATTGAAAATGTAAGTAAATAGGTTCTATAAGGAGGAAATAGAGGATTCTGTCTTTTTTCCTGTCAACCAATTTAGGCTGAGATTTTGGCTCGGTGTAAATCACTGCTGCCCCTGGTGGTGAGGGTGAGGAACTGCAAAGTTCTGAGGGCTCGCTGGTGCTCCCTGCTGGGTAAAGGTGGCACTGCAGGGACACAGGCACAGTGACACTGGGGACTCATCAGTGTCCCCAGCACAGTGACACTGGGGACTCACTGGTGTCCCCAGCACAGTGACATCAGGGATTCATTGCTGTCCCCAGCACAGTGACATCAGGGACTCATTGCCGTCCCCTGGCATTAATAAACTGAGCTATAAACAAGAATTGAGTGCATGCAGTGTCCACCAAAACCCATCTGAACTCCTGGTGTGAAGCAGGAGGGAGTCCCAGGAGCTGAAGTCACCAGTGTGGTTATTCCATAAAAGGATCCCAGCAGTGTCTGACATCCACGACTTCACAGAACAACACTTGAAAACAGCACAAAAAAGTTTGTTTGCTGAAATCAAACAGGATTCCACACAGGAAGAAGTGTGGGGTTGGTTCATGTTTTTTTATTCCAATCAATTTCTAGAGGTCTAACATTTTAAAAAGCAACACAAAAAACCTGGTTGCCCCTTGGCTATCCTCACACTGTGAGTGTATCACCTGTCACTCCAGGGTTAACAAATTTGTTTCACTGCCTTGGAACATCACAAAAAGATTTCAGAATTATTTTTAACAGCTCACAGCACAACCCAGAAATTTAAGCCTTGGAAAAACAAATTTTTCCCTTTATTTATATTGCACCTGTTTCACAAAGAGCTACATGGCAGAAGTTCCTTCTGCTGCAAAAATGCTGCATCAGAAAAAAATGGGTTTGAACACAGATGAGAAAGGAAAACTGAGCTTTGGAAATCATCATGAGTTGACCCCAAAATACCAACACTATTTTTACAAATCACTGTGTACTTACAAAGCCTAAGTCTTGCCTCAATTTTATTTAGCATTCAGTTATTTAAAAACCACAAGCATTTTACCAGATGATAAAGATACTCTTAGCACCACTGGGTACTAAAATTGAACCTGCAGGGGGAATATTTTTAAACTCTTCAAAGAGCACCAAATACTGTTTGGAACTACCAACAGAACACCCACGTGGAGTGGGGAGAGATTGGTTTTCTTATTTCCACAACTACCCAGGGCTGTTTGGGGAAGAATTTTTCAATGTTGTGATGCATTTATGTGTAAAAAACACATAGTGGAAATCAAAATATCTCAGGGGAGTCCAGTGCCTGTGTTCTAACCCTGCTCACAGCAAAACATCCACCCAACTCCTCACCAGTGGCCACTGTGACACTCCCAAAGCTTCCTGCAAGGAATAAACCCCAAGCAGCCCCCTTGGCTTTGATTTAATAACAGGGTCATTGTACACAATTGTGTGGACTTTGCCCTCTTTATTCCAGTGTTTCTGTACTTTCTACAGACCTGTGTACACAGTCAAACACACCACTCATTACAAACCAGCTTAAAACAAACATCTCCCTTGGCCAAACAGAAATCTTGCAGAGCTCCAAGACTGAAATGTTTCTTACAGCAATGTCAGGAAGTTCCTTTCCCTGAATGTGGGCAATATTGCTTAAGGACTGGGATTTGGGATCCAGCAAACCAACCCAACCATTTGAACTACACATGGTACCACAGCCAGGCATCCCTGCTGCCCACAGAGCTGGGCTGCAGCAGCAGCAACTCTCCAGGGAAGTGATTCACTCTAAAATGGACCCATTATCCTCATGGGATATCCTCATTTTGGGCCAGTCCCTGCAAGCACAGGAGTTTTGTTTCAGAGCCAGGAGTGAAGCCACGGGCTCAGACTGGAATTTGGACAGTTCTGAACAGGAAACCCTCACCTGCTGCCAAGACTACAGAAAAAGCTGAGCTTAAATCCTGCCAAAGGCAGGCTTACTCTGAAAACACTTGCCAGAAAAGGTTTGGGTATGTTCTTTAAAAGGAAACAAATCTGAGCATATTTAATAAAGCCTCTGATCTGGTTTTTACTCTGTAGCAGGTGAGGTTGTAGGAACGTGGCACAGCAGAAGATGGACAGATGAACTCAGAGTATGCCTGGATATCCCCCACTGCCACTTTTTTCTGGTATTTTACCCCCTGTGATGTGGAGAATAATTTCCATTTTCCAAAAGGGAAACTGAGGCATAGAGACCACAGTTCAGTGTTTGCAGGAATTTAACAGGTCACAGCCAGCTCCCTTTGAAAGCAGCTGGAGAACTGCAGCCCCTCTTGAAAATCTCAGCCTGAATCTCTCATCCTCACATCAGTCACTTGCAGAGTCAGCACCTAATCCAAATCCAGAGTCCACCAAATCCTTGTTACTTGTAGGTAAAAGCATTGAAATGTTGGGAAGTGAGACCTAGAAATAAACATTTGGCACTTTCCTCTTAAAAAGAATTATACATACATTAATACTGGAACAGGCAAAAGAAATTCCATCTGAAGGAAAGATTTTCTTATAACCTTGTTCACCTGGGTTAGGGACAGATTTATTTAGATTTTCTACCAAAAGCCCAGGTTCTCAGCCTGACCAAACAGACTGAACTCCCACACACAGCAGCAGCATTTTTAACCCATCTCTGAAGTTTCAGAAGGACCATTTCCTCTTTTGGACTCTCTGGTGGAAGGCTGTTCATGAAACTACCACCCCAGCAGCCAAAAGAATAAGATCAGCTTGATTTTGCACTTAAAAATAAATTCTTTATTATCCAGAAAGGAGCCAAATCATCATCTCACATCATGGAAATGGTCATTTGTAAAGCAATAAATAAGAGGAGTGTTCTGTGCCACACTCTGAATTCTGTCACTGGTGTCTGGTACCTCTCTGGTTAAAAGCATAAAACTTATGCTGTCAAAATCTCACTGTACAACAGTCTGGGAAGGAGGGAAGGAAAGAAGGCCCCTAAAATCTTTTGCTAAAGCAATGACACAAAAATCTGATTCAGTGAAACCCAAGTTCCAAGCTGGGTTTCACTTCATTCCGAGGAATTTCATTCAAAGGAATGAAAGCCAAGTTTCATCCCTTCCATGCACAAATGCAGCACCTGACACACACAATCACTTTGTCTAGAATTCATACTGAATCAGTTCTTAACCATAAATTATCTATTTACTGCTGCTTCAAACAATTTTTCTTTAATTTACTATTCGAGCTGGGGGAGTTGCAGGAACAGCACAGGATACAAAATTTAACTTCTTCCAGCAGGAAGTGAAAAATCAGGCTAAATCCACACAGCTACTCCAACAGCAGTAATTAAGAAATTTTAAAAACCCAAACAATTAGGGGCTAAAAAGATTTAGGAAACAATTAATGATGATTGTTCAAATCAATGCATTCAAAATATTTGACTTATATAAGAGAGCATAACTTATGCATAAAACTGAGAACAAAACACCTTTCACCTTTCAATTTCTAAAGCAACAAAACAGTTTTGAAAGAACAGGTGTGAAGCAAGTAAAAAAATAAAATCATATTATTCCAAACACTTTTATTTGTGAAGGATTTCCTGCATGGCCAAGGGATAGCAATGTCTGGAGTTACAGGACTACATGATTCAGAAAACAATGATGATTTTAATGAACTTGGCTGTTCTCTGCCTTGACCAGTGATTGAAGAACCGTGTTTTCCTGTGCCTGAAGCAGGGACAGATCAATCCTTCCACTGCCTGCTCCTCCAGAAACACTTCTGGTTTTCATCCAGGACTGAAGGCAGAGGCACAAAGTTGTGAATATCCACAAAAGTTCCACAGATGCTGGAGATGAACTCGAGTTTACCTGCCTGCAGCCAATCCTGATAAGCACAAGTACCCCTTGCTTTCACTTCTTTCTGAAAGCTTCATTAAAAGTATCATTGAACCGTTATTAGAGAACAAGTGAAAGGTGACATTACCAGCATGGAAACAAGATACTGGCCAGATTTCAGCTGCCAAGAGAACAAGGAACTGGCAGACTCTGAAAGGAGCAGTGACAGATGTTCCACTGGGCAGTGACACGTGCACCTCACCAGAATCTGCTCTGTGGGTTTGGTTCCAGTGTCAGCTGTGGCTGTTCCAGGTTTAAAGCTCTGCCCAGCAGCAGCTGCAGGTCCTGCACCACTCCCCTCCACAAGCACCTGCCCTGCTGCCAAACCTGCACAGCTCAATGGCTCCGTGACATTCATGGATGTGCTAACAGTTCTCTGATAATGCAGGGGACACTGATATCACAGTCTGTACCTGTCTGCCAGGATCCTAAATATCAAAACGATTCAGGGTGTAGGCTGTGGGATAGTTCTGCCTGCTGTACTGGAAGTGGTCTGTGAGGACGTGGCTGTACTGAAAGTCCCCGTGCTGCCCAAAGGCCGCCAGTCCATTCGGGGCCTTGTCGGGAGCGCTCCGGTGCCGCTCCAAGTTCACCAGGTCCCCCGTGGTGACTGGCAGCAGCTGCTGCTTCTTTGCCTCTTGGTTTGCATCGTATTTTGTCTGGGAAAGGAAGAAAGAAAGTTTTGCACATAATCTGAGATCATCAAGTCCAACCTGTGCCCCATCCCCACCTTGTCCCCAGCCCAGAGCGCAGAGTGCCACGTCCAGGCCTTCCTTGAACACCTCTAAACCTCCCTGGCAGCCCCTGCCAAAGCCTGAAAACCCTTCAGTGAAGGTAGATTTTCTTAGATATCACCTAAGATATCACCTAGACACATTGACATACCCAGAAAATAGCAGACAGCTCTACAGTCACACCATTTTTTTTGTTGGAGTCTTAACATATCAGTGGCTTCTAATAAAAACCTCACTCCTCTCACATGCTAAACAAACAAGCTGATCTTTTGCTCAAGAGATTTTGAGTTAATTCCCTATCTTCCCTTTTCAAGAAAAGCTTAAGATCAAAATTTAATTTTGTGAGAGGCCCAGCAGCTGATGTGACCCAAGTCTTTCACTTGCTCCTCCTCCTTGTGCCCTCTGTGTTGCCAATTTCTGCTCAAGCATCTCTTTTAATTGTACAAAAACCAATTCAAAGCTGTGTTTTCAGCTTCAGCTGTGTTTCCTGGATGAAAAGCCCAAGCAGTGCCTTACCTTGTTGTACAAGAAGACCCCCAGGATGGCTGTCATCATGCCCAGGACGTTGGTGCTGGTGACGGGGTTGCGCAGCATGATCAGGGACACGGTGATCACCATGATCCTCTTGGTGGCATTAGCCACAGAGTAGCTGAGGGGGCTGATCAGGTTAAGGATGCTGAAGGCAATGACATTCTGGGCAAAATTACAGAATCCACTGATTATAAGCAGCATCAAGGTCCAGGACCAATGAGACATGGTGCTCTGTGGTAAAGCAAACAGCAGGAGGAAAAAATTATCTGGGGTTTCAGGTAACAACACAAACACAGCCTGAGGCACTCCTTACCTGCCACTGGAGGGAGGAATGTCTGCACTGAGCTTAAAAGAGGCCCCCAAGCAGTTGCTTTATGCAACTCCCAACTCAGAGAAACCAGAGGAGGACATTCCCCACACACCCTGGGAGTGCTTGTTCCTGTCTCCAGCTCCTGAAATTTCTGCTGTCCCATAAACTGCCTCTCCTAACCCTGATGGGAATTCTCACAATAAACACTTTGTGAAACAATTTGCAGGTGTTTCACAACACTTCCTTCCACACTGACAAGAACTACCCTGAAACACTTCAGTGTGTTCTGGCTGGGTGCTGGAGTTTGTTTTCATTCTTTTTTTTTTTTCTTTTCTTTCATAATAGTGAACAGTTCTCCAAATCCAGCACTTACCAAGTCATTCTCTACCAAGAAGGAAGAAAGATCCACCAGAACCCACGTTGGGATCATGAAGAACACAGCGTGGCACCCGAGGATGTTCAGCAACCGGAGGTGATGAATTCGGGAATCTCTCAACACCTGACAAGAGCCATTATTGAACAGCAGTCAGGAAACAGAAACTGCTTTAGGGACAGGTAAGTTAGGAAAAGAAGTAAATACTCTTACAGTATTAATTTCCTATTAGGGTGACCAAAGAAAAGCTGATATCTCTTTGAAAAATAATGGTTTTTTGAGTTGTGGCTCTTAGTATCAACAGGATGTTAATATTAAAAGCTCTACAAAACAGAAACCATTTTGTAACTAAACAGAGCCAAACCACACACTTTAATTTTGTTTCTGTGGTTTCAAGGAGTACCCAGTGTTGACAGTGACTTGTTCACCACAGAGGAATGATATGATATAAGAAGATGCATTAAAAGCTTTCAATGAACTGTTAAATTTAAGCACTATTGAACTGCCATCAGAAAAAAAAAAAACCCGTGTTGAGGAGTAAAGAAAGAGCTCAGGATAAATTGAGTGTAACAGCTTCAGCAGGTAGGAAGAGCTGCAGGGAACACACACACAAAATAACAACCTCCCCTCAGGGCTTGTCTGACTGCAAACTAAAAACAATACATTTATGTCATGGAAATGACAGCCTGTCCTGCTGAAGGGTCACACCAGAGACCAGAGCTGGTACCTTCTTCGAGAAGATGTTCTGAAGTGAAAAGCACAGAGTAGCAGCAAGTGCACTGATGAGTCCCCACATGTCGAAGGACAGCTCTGTGACCGTGGCCAGCAGGACACCAGTGATGATGGGGATCAGAGACAGGTACACCTGCAGCAGGGACAGAGGGATCTAAGAATTTTCAACTGAGTTTATACATCCTGCTGATTTAGAGATTAACCATTTTACTACTGTAGTTCAAGGAAATTTAAGTTACTGCAGTAGACACTGACAACTCCAGCATCACCCTGGTCATTGTTTAGATATTTTACACTCAGTATAAAAGGAAAAGGGATTTTTAAAATCTGTATAATCTAATTCCAGCCAAAAAATCCACCCAAAGCCTGAGCTTTGCTGTCCCCAGCCAGCAGAGCACTCCTCAAGCACCACCAAGAAAAGAAACCTCAGCAAACCTGTCCGCACCTTCGTCGTCTGCTTTTCCTTCATGATGATCCGAGACAGCAGAACCACCCAGATCGGCATCGTGGCTTTCACTGGGGAGGGAAGAGCAGCAGTGGGAGGGAGGCCTGGGACAGCTCCAGCAACCCCACAGCAGAGGGATGGAGCAGGGGCTGATCCCAGCCCAGCACAGCCCCGGGTGGGGCCTCCTCCCTGCCACCGTCCTGGACACTGGTACAAACTGGTACATCACTGGTACAAACTGGATCCTGGTGCTCTGGGACACCGTGGTGGGCACCCACAGGGCACAGACTGGGCACAGACTGGTGCACACACTGGGGATGGGGACACTGCATTGGGCACCTGTATGTGCCACACTGGGCATGGGGACACTGCTCTGGGCACCTGTATGTGCCACACTGGGGGTGGGGACAATGCTCTGGGCACCTGTATGTGCCACACTGGGCATGGGGACACTGCTCTGAGCACCTGTATGTGCCACACTGGGCATGGGGACACTGCTCTGGGTACCTGTATGTGCCACACTGGGGGTGGGGACACTGCTCTGAGCACCTGTATGTGCCACACTGGGGATGGGGACACTGCTCTGGGCACCTGTATGTGCCACACTGGGGGTGGGGACAATGCTCTGGGCACCTGTATGTGCCACACTCTGCATGGAGACACTGCTCTGGGTACCTGTATGTGCCACACTGGGGGTGGGGACACTGCTCTGGTATCTCAGGGGTACCACAGCACACTGTGAGTACTGGGACACTGCACCAGCTGTCCATACGAGCACACACCAGGTTTCAGGTCACCCTACTGGGCACCAACCCAAGCTGGCCCCCAGGACATCCCCCCGGACACCTCCTTACGGGCACAGGCAGCGCCGGAACATCCCCCCGGGCACCCCGCAGCCTCACCTGTGTGCGCGTAGGACACGGGGACCCTCCAGAGCGAGACGTGCGCGGACACGGAGGCGAAGTACTTTCCGAAGGCGAGCGGGAGGATGTAGCGCGGGTAGGCGCGGGGCGGCAGCTGCGCGGGGCCGGCGGGCGGGACGCGCCAGGCGCGGAGCAGCGGCGGCAGGAGCCCGCACAGCCCCAGGATGTGGAACAGCGAGACGGTGACGGGCCTCGGGAAGCCGCCGAGCAGCAGCTTGTTCACCACGTTCCCGCCGGCGCTCAGCCCGTACCAGGCCAGGCACAGCGCCGACACCCGCGCCCCCTCCCGCAGCGCCGGCCCGCGCCCGCCCCGCGCCGCCCCGGCCCCGGCCCCGGGCCCGGCACCGGCACCGCCCGGAGCCGCCAGCGGCGCCGCCATCGCTCCGCAGCCGCCGCCGAACGTCAGCGCGGCCGCCAGCGCGTCGCTTCCTGGGGCGGGGCGGGCGCGGCGCCGGGGCGGGCGCGGGGCGTCACTTCCTCCGAGCCCGGGGCCGGCCCCGGTGCCAACCCCGCCGGTGTCTGCACCTCACTCCCGGTGCCAACCCCGCACTGCCCCCGGTGCCAGCCCCGCACGGCCCCCAGCGCGGGGCGATGGAGCCCAAAGGGTTCCCGAGGCCCCGGACGCTGCTCGGGGGAGCAGAGCCGCCTCCAGGGCAGCACCGGCCCTTGACACCGGAGCCAGGGCAGCGGCAGGGCAGGGAGGGAGCGAAGGTCACGGGCTCGCAGACACCGAGACGATCGCTCCCGACCTTTAAAACTAACGCGTAGCGCCCGCTGGGTAAAGGATGGTGAGTACCTGGCAGGAGGGGTTGTAGAGCCCGGTTCATCCGCGCACCCTGTCAAGAGACATTCCTACAGCATTCATTTGCCCTTAAAAACGCGCACTTCAGGTAATGGCGACTCCCCAAAGATTTGCTGATGAGCCATTTCATGTCATCCGTTGACAAGGAAGAAATGGCAGCGTTTTAACTTCAGGTTTTAGGATTAGAAGGAGAAATTTTGCAAGAGGTAGAGGAGAAAGCAGTAGCAGAGAAACTGAGTCATGCACAAATGAGAGTACACAGCAGGTACGCACATGGTAAACTTCATTTGAACTTGTTTACAAAATTGACAAAAAAATATCACCTTGTAAACTTATTCACATTTGTTGGAGCTCACAGAACTGGTTATACTGGCATGCTGAAATAAAGATTGTCAAGCCTCATCTCACCCTGGAGGACACACAAGTGAGTTGACCCCTTACAGCAGCAACAAACTCAGCAATGAACAAGATTTAAAGCTTGCATTGGGAGGGAATTTCTCCAGCAGTTTTTGTACCACCAGGGAAAGGGCTGGGTCTGATTCCTGGTGCTTCCTCAAACAGGAGCACCAGCACAGGCAGTTTGGGTGTAATCTGGAAGCTGTGATGAGCTTCGGGCATCACCTCACCCAGTGCAGTCAAGGGCCATCAATTGCATCAGAAATGGAAGCAGTGGAGAAAAAGATGGAATTTATCAAGTAATACTTCATCATTTCCTGAAATTTGGGAATATTCAAAGGCCTCCAAAGAGCACAGACCCTGTTCCTAAATGGGACCATTCAGGGAGGAGGGAGGAAGGAGGGGGAGGTAAGATGCACAGTAATTTTTTACATAAACAAAATAAGCATTTCCAAAATGACCAGCAGCTTAGCCGTCTACCATCAAATCTGAACTGCAAGGCAGGAGCTTTTCCCAGTTCTAAACCACACTGCACAACCTCAGCAACTGCAGCAGGACAAAATGGAAGTGAACTGAAAATATACTTGGATGCATTTTTTGGTAACCACTTTCTGGTTTCACTCTCAGACCTCAGATTTCAGAAAAGGAAGCACACAGACATTGTTATTTCTGAGATACTCACACATTTCAGTAACAGTCAGATCATAAATGATGAACAAGAACAACTTAAAAATGAACCAAACTTTATCAGTTGTATTCCAGGGAATGAACCAACACAACACAGGTCTGGCCAGGAGCAGCCTCCTTTGAAAACCAGGGAAGAGTTTGCTCTCCCCTCAAAGGCAGCACAGCTCTTGCCAAGGCTCATCTCCAGCACAGATGGGTTAACAGAGTTAACATCACTAAACCCAGGAATATTTTTGGTATAGTGTCCCCTCCCCTGACCCCCTGAACAGAAGCCAAACACTGGGGACTGCATCAAACAACATAGTCCCAAATATTAAAGCAATTACAGTTAATAGAAATCCTTCACTTTCTACACCCCAGGCCGCTTCAGAAAGCGCTGAACAATTAGGAACAAAATATTACAAAGTTACCAAGACGAAAAGATGAACTCTGATCTCTTTAGACTTTGAGGTACATTATCAGCAGTTGGGTTATCAGTCTGCAGAGTTAAAAACAGATCCACCCTGTGTGACTGCACAGCACACCAGGGCTCTTGGAAGACAATCCCGTTATCCCTGGGCAGTGTCCGAGGGACTGGGCTCCACCTCCCTGCTCCGAGGGCTCCCAGTGCCAGGGCTCCCTTAGCTGGGCTGAACTGAGCAAACTTGGTGGGGGGGAAATGAGTAGAGTGTATATAAATAATTCACAAACTGGTTTGTGCAAATTTTTTTTATTTCCACATTTATATCACAACGTGTCCACTTAAAGGACCAAATAGCAAAGTTGCTCCCTTCTGCATCCCAGGAACACAGAAGTCTAGTTACTGTACATTCACTAAGGCTCTTTGTTTTTGCAAATTGCGTTTATGATGGATATCCATAAGGCAAACAATATCTAAAGGAATGGTAACAAGTATATTTCCAGCATACAAACAGGCTTCCTTTTTCCCTCTCACAGTACAGTTACAAACTTGTAGCACCCTCATTACATTTAGATTCTAGAAAAGGTGATTTTTCTTTTTGTATTTTTTTTTTTTTGTCTTTTTGTTTTTTTTGTCTTTTTGTTTTTTTACCTATAAGTTTGCAGGAAGGGAAAAGGAGGAAAAATATTTGGCTGGTGGTGGTGGGATCAAAAAATATCATTAAACATCTAGTTTTTGCAGCATTTCTCAGAGACTGGATTTAAACTGAAACCAGACTAAAATATGTGGATGCCTATGGAATGTTGAGCTGAAGCTGGTGGCCCAGCCTGCAGTGCAACACCTGCTGTTTAAAACCCAATCTCCGTACCACATGACTCTTAAATAACTCAATCATGTTCAGAGATGTGATAGAAATAAAACTACAGTTTTTGCACATTGTCTCTCCAATATCTCACTGCCAAATAAAAACCCAAATCAAGTCAAATAAATAGATGCATATTTTGTTAAGGTAACTTCCACAATTTTTTCTCTGTACCTGCCTGTAATAAGATTCCGGCATTCAGAAAGTGCTGGAAATCCTCTTCACTTCTTGGGGACTAACACTTTTTATAGCTGGCTCGCTATAGAGTTTTAAACTCAACTGATCAACCTTCGTATGCCTTCCTTTGCAATTGTTAGTAAACTGGTAGCAGCATTTCACAAAAGGAGAATTTAAAGGAACGAGCTGGAAAGGCCCAGCTCCCTCCCCCGCTCTGCTCGTGGGGCCTGTTTGTCCAGGACAGGAGGCTCTCTCCAGCTGGAAGTGGCATCGTGTCTGCCAGTTCTGCTAACTGCAGGTGGGAAAAGCGTGCTTAGCAGAACTGCTCTCAGTCTAGGCAGACGTAAGGCAGGATGTTCAATCTCCCATCATCCCCGTGTGGATCTAAGGATATGCACTGTGTCCAATCATACCAGTTACCCTGTGTGTCAAAACAACCGTTCACGCCTGGCCACTTGTGGTCACGTATTCTGTCGAGGTCATCGCCCGTGACCTCCCTGGTGACCCCAGGCAAGTCTGTAGGTTTGCTGTTAGGAGCTAGAACGTGAGTCTTTCTAGCCTCTTTTCTAGTGCTTTCCTCCTGCTTTAAATACTCAGACATGAAGTAGTGAGCTCCTGGAGTCTGTACTCCTGATGAAGACAGCAAGCTACTCTGTCTGTTTAAATATGACTGAATGATTTCATTTCTGGACAACTCTTTCCAGTTCGTTTGTTCAAAGGGGCTTTGCAGGTTGGGTTTTTGCTCCTGCTTTTCTGTTTCTGTCCTGTGCTGTTCAGTAAGTGCAGGGATTTCTACCTGCAAAGGATCTTTCGGTGTTAAAGGTTTTATCTGTCCTGTCATGGGATCAAAAGTGAGTTTTCTCTCTTTTAACCTCACAGGTTTCACACCCCCATCTGTCTCGTGCCCATCCAAGTTGACTGTATAGTCTCTGGGTCGGTACCTTTTCTTCTTTTTGCTATCAGACCCTGAAGCAGCATCGTCACTGTCCATCCTGGAAGTGTCCTGTGGGAAGCCCAGCTGTGATTCCCCGGGGTGCCCTTTGCAGCCGGGAGCCGTGTGCTGCTGAAGTGTCCCTGCTGTGTGCCTGTGCTGGCCCTCGGGGGCTCCCTGCTGCTCCTGCCAGTGCTGCTGCGCCTCGGGGGCCGCCTGAGGAGGGAACTCGAGTCTCTTGGCCGGCAGGGGAGGTGAGGATGGCTGCATCAGGGAGGGCGGCGGCGACGGCACCTGCGCGGCGTCCGCCAGCTGAGACCTCTGAGATGGACTGGGCATCGAATCCTTTGGTGAGTACGTGCTGTGCTGCCGAGCAAAAGTGTCATGCCTGACGTTCCTGGGGCTAAAGGAGGAGCAGCGTGGGCTCTTGGGCTGGTGGGGGCCCGTGGCTTCTTCTGATTTATCATGCTGCTGAAGCACTGCAGTCTTTAGTAAGGAGGAAGTGCTTGAAGGTTTTACAAGTCCTGGAGAACTGGTGTGAGGTTTTACAGCGTTTACTGGGATCTTATTGTGTTTATCATTTTCACTGAGATCTGTCCTGCTGCTTTCGGGCCCTGCGTGTAGGTTTATGTCTACAGGACTGGGAAAATTTTCAGGACTACCTCCAATTCCATTGGTTGGAGGGGGTGAAGAGTTTTGTAATACTTCATGACTAGCTTTGGAGACCTTTGGGGGAGGAGGGCCCTGATGCCCATCCCTGTGATCACCTTTCCTTTTCCTATTTCCCAGTTTCTCTGTTTTTGGAGAATTTAGTTTCTGGATATCATTCCTGCTTTTCAGTTCGCTGATGGGCTTGGCGCCGGGCACAGCAGGGAGTTGTGAGTCTGGTTTGCAGTTGTGGGCACCTCCATTTGCTGATCCTGGCGGGTTGGGCAGCCCCCTTGGCACTGGCTCATTCTGGGTTACGGGTTCTATCAACTTCTGCCAATTCCGCAACAATTTCTTGGCACGTTTGGCAAGTTCCTCATTGGATGTCTTCTTCCTCACCTCATTGATGAGCCTCCCGAGTCTGGTTTCCTACAAAGACAGACAAGGTGTTTTACAAACACATATCATTCCAAGCAAAATTCTCAAGGAATGTTTCTGCTTTGTAATGCTCACCCCTGAGAAATACCTGGTTAAAAACCATTAAAGATTGAAGTGTTGAATTAATCTTTTTGGAAAGGATTAGTCCAGTGCTCTGCCACGCAATGTGAAACCAACTCTAGGTTTCAACTCACATTGTCTTTACTCCCTGGTAAAAACATCAGAAAGAAATTTTTTAATGAGAAAGAACCAATAGAATAAGGGTGCAGGTTCAGATTTGAGGGGAAATGCAGCACCCAAAGGTGTGTGTTTATCACAAGGGAGGTGTAAGATTTGCAGAGAGAGCCAAGAGAAAAGAATTTCAGGATCTTTGCCTGTTCCAGTAACTCGTTAACAATAAAAATCTCCATTTGACAAACCTGACTACCACGTGTGACTTGTGTCCTACCTTTTTCCTCCACCTCTCTCCTCTCCCTTCACTCCCCAGCCTTCTGGAAATGCATGAAAAAGCCATTTAAAGAACATTCCCAGGGAGTCCCAAGGTGGTTTCATGAGCGGAAGGAAGTGTCTGATTGTTCCCAAAGCACATTTGAAAACAAAGAACCGTTCCACAAGTCAGATTTCTTAAGAAAAGTACTTCAAAGGAGAACACAGACCAGACTGTGAGAGAAATATGCAACCTGTTGTGATACATATGTTGAAATACAGGTGGAGTTATAATTAAGCAACAGTTAAAAGCAAGAACACCGCTAATTTCAATACAAAGAGTGAAAAAGAAATATATAATTCAGCCATAAAACTACTTTGGACTGTTTCTACAAGTGGCCAGTGAGAGTTCAGCTCTCCCTACACCAGACCTCCCCACAAATATCAGGCCTTAAAACCTGCTTAACTGAATTTAAGATTAATTTTACAGACCCAGAGCAACTCTCTTCCTATTTCAGATTTGAGGTGCTTGGTCACCAAATGTCTACAAAGGTGACCAGAACTGCAGGGTGATATTGCTGAGTGCAACAGAATTAATCAGTGGCAAGTGATGATTAATGTAGTGCCCTGCACAAACAGGAACTGTGCTGCCCAGAATACTGATCTGGGCCCAGAAAGGATCCCTGTGTTCAGCGAGATGTCGGAAGCAGCACGAGAGGGACAAAATAATATCTTAATTGTGAATCCTTTGCAATCCATCTATTGTTTCCAGAAAAGCTCCAATGGAAATTAGAAAGGCAGGAAAAAGTCCTTTTATACACATAAAAAATCATGTTCAGAGGGTGACATACCTCAAGTGCCTCTTTGGTAATGGGATATTTCTCCAGGCTGGAGATCACTTCCAGCACTGCCACCATGTTATGGATCTGCAACAAGGAAGACAAAGTCACTTCATGTTTCATGTACTGGTCTTAGTTAACAAATGTAATTTAAGACCTTCCACTTTATAATTGCTGGAAGCATTAATCACAAACTGCTATCAGACTGTCTGGCTTTAGGGAGCTGATTGTTCAAGGAATAGGGACAAGGACACTTTTACTGACCTAGTTGGAAACTGCAGGAGCTGTAACAAACACACTCTTATGTAAAACCCAAGGAAACAGTGGCAATAAAACTGTGTGACTGAGTAACAAAGTTCTGAGACCCCTCTGCAAAGCATCAATTAACTGTGCACAGCCTAACGAGAGCCAAGTAGAGCAGGAGCAATGGGAAATGTGGAGTTGAATCCTTCAGGCCCCACTGCAGATTGGCCCAAGGCACTGCTCTGCAGTTTCATTCCCAGTTTCACTTCCTGCACTGCACACAGGATCTCAGCCTGCAGGTCCCTCCTTCAGGCTGGGGCTGTGCCCAGCAGGTGTCCCCAGACCATCAGTCCCAGCCTCAGCTCCTCCACCACCCCTTGCTGGTGGTGGATGTGCTTGGGGAGGAGGAATTGCACAAATCCACATGCACTGAAAAAGTGAGGATCAGGTTCTCTGATGGGCTGCAGTGCACCCCCAGCACAGCTGTACATCCTGCACATCCTCAGCACATGTGTGATTTTAGTGGTTTCCATGAGAAACCACACACTACATGTTTTAGGGGCTTAGTTTAGAGGTGAACAGGGCAGTGCTGGGTTGGACTCAATCTTGGAGAGCTTTTCCAATCCAAACAAATTTATGAACCTACAGAAAGATCCTTGTTTCCATTACCTGATGTTAAGAGAGCTGAAACATGGAATTTCTAATTCACCTTTGGAGATTGATTTAAAAGATAAGCAAAGGAAAACTTGAATCACAGTCTCATTTATTGCTTAATTGCATTTGTGACTCAAGTGGATGTGAAGTGCATGAGAGAAAAATCTCTCAGCAAGAACCTCTGCAGGGATCCCACATCATCCTGAAACCTCATCAGGAGCATCATCATCATCACCAGGCAGCTCTGCCTTCCCAGCCACACACTCCCCTCTTCTTTAAAACACTGACTTGGGTGAGAATTGCCTTTTCCAATCAGCTCTACCCCTGCACTAAGATAGCACAGGAGCACCAGGAGCTGAAGTCTCTTCCCTGCACAAAACCTTGGGCTCAGCCCATGTTTTGTCCATCCCTGCAGGACTGTTCAGTGCTGGAGGAACACTCATCCTGATTTTTTGATGCACTTTTATCAAATTTATGTTTAAAGTTCATGCAGGCTTTGAATGATTCTAGCTCCTACAGGGTGTAAAACCAACTCCAGGCCAAAGATGAATTGATTTGTCCTGGTTCTTTCTTCAGCCTGCAGATATTTAAAGCCCTATCACGAGGTCAGGCCTGGTAAAACTCTGCTTAACCTTTAGAGCAGCAAGAGCACCAATTCTGACATATTTTAGTTCTTATTATTTCACTTCAGTGCACTTTCTTCCATGTTTCCACCCTTGCCCTGCCTCAGTGCCCAGGAAGGACAACTTAGAACCACAGTTTAGGCAATACACAACATCAGAGTTGTTTTTTTCAGTTTTTAGAACCAGAGCCCTTAGAATAGTTAAAGCTCAATTCTGGGAGTTTCCAGACAAATATTTTTAAACTTGCAAAACATGATACTCTCCTTCCCAACACATATTTTAGACTATGAATTATCAGGGTGACAAAGGCTCTGCTGCACACACCATTAACTGCTACAATTATTTTTGCAGTTACTGGTAATCCCCAAATATTCATTATCTAAATGAAGAACTGATGACAAAAATAAGTTCATTGGCCTATCAGAAGGTCAAGATAGGGAAAGTGATACGTTCATGTGCACACACACCTACAGAAAGGTGAAAGTGCTCAGGGAATTTCCAGTCACAGCTTTGCCTCTGTTCAATACCCCCAAACACACACCAGTGCATGTCCCAAATTTTAAACCACCTCCAGCAGGGCTGGCAGGCTGTGACTTCCCTCCCTGCTCTGGGGGACACATGGTGCCAATTAAGGACAGTGAAAGTGGCCTTGCACCCTCAGCTCCTGCTGGAACAAACCCATTTTGGATTCCTCACACATTTGTAACCAATTGAGAACGAGCTGTCACTGCTGAGCAGAGCATGAACATCTCACTCTCCACACCACTGCCAGCAGCTCCTCTCATTTTCCCTTTTTCTTTGACCTGTAGGGAAGCTTCATTCTTTGAAAATAAATACATAAAATGTTCAAGCACATTCAACAACTTCTCCCCACTTCCCCTTGTGTAGCTTTCTCAGGATGTTTCATCCAAAACAGCATAAAGAGAAACTTATAGTAAAAATAATATTTGCCTATTTTAAAACAACACAGACTAGGAAATTTCTTTAGAGCACTTAAACACAGTGATGGTAACAAGAGGACTTCCCAAAACACCTCAAGTGTCAGCAGCACAGAATCCTGCACATCATCTTCACCTTAAACCAACTGTTACAGCAAAATTCATGCACTGTCACATAACCAGCCTGACACCAATGTGACCAAACCTGCCAGGACACCACCCTGCTTTGAGCAGCAGCAGAAATGAGAATTTATTAACACAAAGAGCTACTGGAGATGCTCACTGGGAACAGAACAGGCAGGTGAAGTGCATGGAGCAGAGCAGGATGGAATTCAGCAGCCCTGCTCCTTTTGGACACTGCACATCAGTGTCTCAGGAGTTTGCATTTTAGTTTCTGTGTGCCTTTGTTTGCTCACACTGCAACCCCCAAAACACCTTCCAGGACCCTCACTTAGGAGCTTGCAGCAAACAGCTCAAAAGAACTGATTAGTAACTGATAAGTAACTGATGCAGCATTCCAAATTCTGCCTTGCTGCTCCCACGTTGAGAGCACTGACTGGCACACAGAGTAATTCACTCTAAAGTTTACTGGAGAACATCTGCTTTGAGTCATCCACGATAATCCTTTCCAGCCAACCCTAATGACAGCCACAGAAAACAAATCTTATTTATTCCATGCAAGGCTCCTTAAGTCATCCAGCCATTCAGCCATACTCTGCAGCTTACTATTGCTGAGATCTTTTCCAAGTTAAGCACTGAATGTTTTTACTCCAGCCTCAGACAAAAGCAGGGGGTTCTGAACTCTCAAGAAAAGATCAAGCAGCTTAATTTTCTTTTCTTAACTGCCACCTTAATCTTATTTCAGCATTTATAAGTCAAGACCAAGTCAGTGACTAATTTCAGGGTGTTACACAGCAGTTTAAAGGGGTTTTGGAAAGGTTAAGGTACAGCTGCTCCCTCCCACCTCCACTTCCACCACTGCCTTCCCAAGAAATCTGAAAGCAGCAGCAAGCTCAGCATCCCTACAAGCTCTACCACCATTTCCAGGTACAGGGATATGTTTTCTGTGGGACCAGCACACCCCATGGGATGCTTTGATTCTCTTCCTTCATTTACACACCAGCCCAGACCCCAAGCACACAATGTGAACATCCCCAGAACATCCTCCTGGGGACTGCTTGGACAGACAGCACAACCTGCACTCCCCCACTGCAGCCTTAAAAATATATGTTACAGAAACTTTCTATTGCAGACACTCAGATAAAGCAATGATTTTCTTTTTTAATACTACACAGGGATGTTTCCAAAGATCTTTGCATGCATGACTACACTGTGATAGATGACAAACCAGACCTGAGTCACCTGCAGTAGAAGGAGCAGCATTTTCTGTATAACATGAAAAACTTATGCACAATCCCAAAACTTGCAGTGAAACTGCCCATGCAGATTCCTGCCTTTCTGGCAGAAAGGTCCTTTTCAACCACAAGTTCAGGTAACAGTGCTAAAAGGCATTATTTGATAAGTAACAGACATCATTCTTCTGGTCACATTAGTGCCTTCACAAGTTTTTAAAGGATACTTAAACATGGCCTGGAGTTGCCCATCACTGACAATCCTCTAAAACAAAGTGTAACACCATCAGCCTCCTGAAATCACAGCTTACAACACTCACAGCCTGACTGCACTGTGGGCATGGTGAACAGAGCACACAGATATCACAGCACACTGCTTTGGAGAGAAAGTATTTGCCATCATACTTAACTATTCATCAGAATATCCATAAATCCTCAAAATTTCCATGGTTTCAGAGAAAGTACTTCCATAACACTGTCCCACCTGTAGCACCAAGGCAGTCTGACAGAAGCCAGCAGAGAAGTGGAGACACTGTGGGAGACTGAACAGGTCTTTTTTCTTCCTACAAACATAAATCCAGGTGTCTGTTGCCAAGGTGGAGGTTTCTGGTGGCAGTCAATACCAGCAGTAGGGTCCAGACAGAAGTTCACAGGAGCGTTTGTACCTTTTTTTGTCCTCCCCCTGCTTCAGGGCTGTGTATCTCCTCAGGAGAGCAGGAAAGTGTTTAAGAAAATCCCAGTTCAATATTGCTGGAAAGGCCAGGGAGGCAGAGCTGATCCCAAAGGTGCAGTGCCTGCTCCAGGAGTGATGGTTCCTTCTCCTGGAGCTCTCAGTGTCACCTGCAGCCCAACACCAGCTCCTGCCCCACACCAGGGTCCCCCCTCAGTGTCACATCTTGCCCCAACACTGCTTTTGTACAAAACCTACTTCACTGCACAACAACCTAAAATATGGAATAAGAAGTGAGGAGAGAAAAGTTGCTATTCACAGAAGGCTTTATTTAAATGTGACAACAGAAATCCAGTGGTGCAGAGTTTATTTAGCACTTTGTGGAGGAACTATGAGACACCAGACACTGACAATACACACCACCAACAGAAAATTGTAATGGCATTTGTTCAAAGGTACAGACCAAACACACCAAGTTAGAATTCAGGTTACAACCTGCTGGTATTTAGTTCAGTTCCCTTGCAGCTGATCTATTAACAGTTCCCCCTAGCCCCAATATGACACGATGTTGTCTAAAGATAGGGAACATGAGATACTATTCACAGACACAACATACCAAAAAGATGACAATGCACTACTTTGCTCACATTGTTGAAAATGTCTGAAAGTCAGTTTGCCAAGCAAAGATCCAATATTAACCAGTACACAAAATATATTCTTAAAGGTGGAGGCCAGTTTTCTAATAGTATTTAGTAAAACAGATCTTTAAACATGAAGGAATCAATAATTTGGGTTGCAAGTCATTCATTGGGAGAATCTTCTATGACAGAGAAATTCATATGGAGACCATGCTTTGAAAAAAAAATTTATGGTGCAAAACAAGGGGTAGAAAAAAAGCTCCTTGAGTACCAAGAACAGTCCAAAGAGTGACCAGGCACAGGAAGCATTATCCACATCTCCGAGCTTAAAACTCCCAGGTCTACTTTAAAGAGACAAAGCAATCTGCATATATTTTATTTATACTTAGGCTTTATTTATTGGCAAAGTAACAACATCCAGATCCCTTCCTGTATATACTTGACAAAGGCAGGATCATCAAAGGAGAGTAAGGTCAGATGCCAATAAAGTTCCGCAGTGCGAAGAAACCTTCCCCTGAATCTTGGAAATATTTTCCCTGCTCCCTCCTGGCAGTGCCCACACACATCCCTGAGCTGGGCAGACACCACAGCAGCCAAGAGAATGAGAGGAGCTTGCCAGCACCAAGCACAGTTTGCCCTGGCACTCACAAAGAGCCTCCAGACACAAGTCCCCAGCAGCTGGGAGTGCCACGAACTCCTCTGTGCAAGGCCATTCCCAGGGAGGCACCCGGAGCCCTGGCACTGCAGGGACAGACTCCAGGCTGGGCCAGGGCAGGACACCACCCACAAAAGGAGCATCCACTGCAGCAGGATGGTACAAGAAATAAAACACAGCTTATGAAGACAAGACACACCCCCAGCTCCCTGCCCGACAGGAAAAGATCCTTAAGGCAAATAGAAAACAGCAACAGTGAAACACTTTTCTCCATTCACGTTTATTAGCCAATGACTGCAAGACATTATTGTTACTACAGAGAGAAATATCTGACTGTCAACTTTAACAGTTACTAAACATTTTGTATAACACCATAAGAATCGTGCCTGTAGTGCCAGCCCTGAGCTGCAGACATACAGAAAAGATTCACTGCAATATGACCCCCCCCAGCTTCTTATTCCATACCTCACAACAAACCCATCCCACCAGACTGTGAAGCTGGAAAAACAAAAATTCATTAGCCTGATTTTAAAGAGCCCAGCAGCTGAAGAGGGTACATGAAATACTATTCAATTGGTAAAAATTCAAAAATTCCTGCTGAAGGAACAGACCAAGAACCAGGGAGCACAACCCCAGGCAGCCACTGCCACTCTCAGTGGCACCTACCACAGCAAGCAACATCATTTAGTGCTGTTCTCCACTCAATCCCAAACTGTAAAGAATGGCAGAGGAATCAAATTCAGCTGGAATTACATCTTCATCCCAAGGCACAAGAACACAGACAAAGAGGAGGTCAGAGGACAGCAGTGATAAGAGGTTTTGAAAACATGGTTAATAACAAAGCTGAAGTTTTCATTTCACACAGTATTGAAAAAAAGGAAAGAGATACATGAAGCTCGAAATAAACCTTCTTATGTGTTATTAGTCATAATAAAGAAAACGTTAATCAACTGTTTTCATGCTCACTGGTCTAATTTGCAACAATACTGATTGCACACAGAAATAACCAGGGAGCTACCAGTACACTCCCAATAATCTCTCCACAGTCTCCAGAGCCACTGTGGAGGTTTAGGAATAGATTAGATAAGTCCAGGAGCTGTTTCATGAAGGTGATGAACCACGTGAAGTCCCCTCCAGCCATGCCCCTACACCTGGGGAACAGACACTGAACCAGAAGGGGCACAAACACATTGAAACATCCATTTCCAGCTACTCCAAACTAGACTCAGGGCAGCAATTCAGAACTGTCCTCTCAAAGAGACCCATACAGGTAACTCCAGCAAACAGCTTGTATTGTAAAGGACCTAAAAATCCCAACCCCACTGCCCCAGCACAGTGCTCCAAGTGATCCCAAAAATCCCAAAAGAAATGCCCAAAATTTCCCTCCCCACTCAGGCTCTGTAGTTGCTCCCTGTCACCATTTCAGGCACCTCTCACTCACAACCCCTCAATCCCTGCACTGGTGCTAAGCACACCAACTAAGATACAGTTTCCTTGTCAACAGGATATTCATTTCTCCTCCTCCTCCCCCAGTACAGAAACTTCAACCAGACAAATCTTGGTAGTTGCTATTTATTATAAGCCATGAACTGAAGTCCAAAATTATTGCTTCAAAATTTAGAGAGCCATAAAATGAGGTTGCTGTGCAAGCAAAGTCACGGGGACAACTGGTCCTACTTCAACGAGACAGAAATGCAGTCAGGTGAGTATTCAGGCAGAATAATACAGAATATATAGAAAATCCAGCCTTAAAATGTGCCCCTTCTAATTCATCATGATCTTGGTGCTTGCTGCTTAAGGGAACTCACCTGAACTCACTGTTGGTACCTCCCTGGGGTAAGGTCAGAGCACAGTGAGGTACCACAGGACCCCTAAAAGAATCACTTTACAACCATTCTGTGACCACCTGCTCCTCTTCATGCACTCCAGAGCACTGGTGAGCATTTAAAATCATGCATTTAAGGACTGATGAGAAGGGACCCAGAGCTTTGTGAAGTTTTTAAGTATTATTTTACTCATCCCTTAAACTATCTACCCAGAGCTGTTAACACAGAACAGTTTATATGTGAGTGCAATTCAGAAAGGCCCTACTAATGCCCCCACAGAATTTTCACTCTTTTTTTAAAAAAGTAAAACCATTTATCACCATACTAGTGTACTTTAAATGCAGCAAGCCAACTTTTCTCAAATTCCTAGGGAAGCTTCTCAGCTGATTCTTTAAGATAGAGGAGGCTGAGGTAAATACAATGTTGAATTCTTTGTGGAATGTATTAATTCATCACACTGAAGTGCAAGATGTTCATGTGACTGCTCATAAGAGTTTAGGCATGGTGTGTTTGCTCACAAAACCTGAGAAAACTAGTGTTACAAAGGGGGAAGTTTGTGGAGAAGTCACTGTATCCTTCCAACAACTGTTACCAATAGTGAATTCTTGCCAGCACATACCATAAACAAGTTTTATGGACACAAAAAAAAAAAAATTGAAATCAATTTACACATCTCCTAGAATTACTGCTCTCCAAATTCTAGATTAAACACTGCCACCAGTCACCCATTTCCAAACAGCTCTATTCTCTGAAGGCTGTGTCACCTCAGGACAATGTCACCTGTCAGGAAAGCAAAGCCCCCCAGTAATCCCTGGAGAATGTTTGGCCATTCCAGCCAGCAGCACAATCCTTAGCAGCTCCTTGGAAACAAAATGACTTCTGTACCTTTGTCTGGGAAAAAAAGTTATCCCTGAAGGAAGGTGAGCATGGAGCCTTCTCAGCTCAGGGTTTTGCAAAGGCAGCTCCACTCCAGAGCCAACTGCCCAGCGTGGCCATGGCAGGACCCAGCACTCATCTGCATGTTTTAAATATTTAAACACAGAACATGGAAATCTGGAATCCCAGACTGGTTTGGGTTGGAAAGGACTTTAAAACCCACCTCATTCCACCCCCCTGCCATGGGCAGGAGCACCTTCCACTATCCCAGGTTGGTCCAACCTGGCTGTGAACACTTCCAGGGATGGGGCAGAACATCCATGAAGCTCCAACCTGCCCTGGTTATTTCTAACCTAGTGGCAAAAAACTTCTCCATTTCAAGCCCCTTGGCAGCCTGTCTTGAAAAGTCCAGCAAAGAGAAAACCCAAAAGCTCCTGACTCTCCAAATTCTTCCTCCTCACAGGACAATGGTCACTGAGTTTTCCAGGCTGCAGCCAGGCTCCTGAGCAGTGTGCTCAGCCCATGAGCTGCAGGCACCTACCTCCACAAAGAAATCTGAAACATCACCTCTTGAATCTTCTCCTCCACCTCACTGGGCTCAATTCTATTCAAGAATCAGCTGTGGTTTCTCCAAGGAATAAATACAATATTGAAATATTATTTTTTTTCCTGGAATTCTCAGGATGACAAGTTATATACAGACATTCCTTGTCCTTTTCTGCTGCAGTTAATTTACATGACAAGTGTTATGTACTGACCTGCTCAGAAAGTGATGGCTTGAGTTACAGACATTTGTAATGTGCTGGAAGTTTGTTCACCAAAGACAATTTATGACTGTGCATCATCACCCTGAGAAAACACCATGTTCCTCCACCTTCCACGGCTCTACACCCCTTAAAAAAAAAGTCAAACCCTCCAGACCTGTACTATAACTGTGATACTCTGCAAGCTGATCCTGCATGGAAACTATGTGAGAAAGCAGCTCCACAGAAGTGCTGGCTGTCACTCTGAGACAAGACTTCCACCTCTGCACAGTCGTCTCCACAGCACAGAGTTTGAAAACACGCCCAGCTGAGCGTGTCCCTGAATCCCTCGGATGGAGGATCCCTCCTCCCCAGCTGCTGGGTTAGAAACCACTCTGCTCACTAAAACAGAACTAATTATGTTTTACTTCCAGTGACTCCTCAGCAGAAATTGCTACCACTGACTGTTTGGACATGCTGAAAATTGTACACTTTGATATTAACAATCACACTCAGGCACGCACTGCTGCCCTGTGAAAGCCGTGCCCCTGAAAACACCAATTCGCTGCCGAGTTTTAGCAGACTGCACCTCAAATTAAAGCAATTTGCTGGCACTTAAATATTATTCCAAACACCAAAAGCAGGAATTACCCACAGAAAGAGTAATTTAGCTGTTAGAACACTGAATAAACAAACCTACATTTACATTAAACTGAATGTGAGGTACTTACTTACCTTTACCTTAAATTATTTCTTTAAAAACCAAGTGTAAAAGTGGGGCCACATTAGACAGACTGAAGTAAGTATATCTGGAGTTATCACCAAGCACATAACTGGTCAGAAGAGATAGCAGCAAAATGTTATCAGCCAAAACAGACATGTTTTTATGTAAAAAAGCTACACTGACATTACTTTTAACTCCAAGCATAATGTATTGGTGTAACTATGCATTAAAAGCAGTGCTTGACTAACATCAAACTTCTGCAGCAGGCAGAATTGATTCCTCCTCCCCCTCTCCTGAAACTTTTGTGGTTCCTGAAAAAAAAAAAGAAAAACTAATTGTCACCTGCAGCAGCTTCTTGAAGAAACTGGGAAAGGATCCACAGGGAGAAAAAGCTTCAGCTGCAGTGGAGCTACTTTGATCAGGAGCCAAAGGTGCCAGAATGACAGTGCTGCTGTGTCATGAGGCCACAGCAGAACCCCTAGAGAGGCAGCAACACACATCCCACCACCCCTAAACTGGGCTCACCCTCAATTTACTGCACAAAACCCCCCAAAAAGACAAATTGGAGTTCCCAACCCAGACCCAGACTTTTGAAACACAGCCTAAGCTGAAAGTCTTCCTGTTTGCTAAGGCACAGGTTGGGAGGCTCCCTCTCCACGTGGGAGCTCTGGAGTGTTTTCCCTCCTGCCCCTGCTGCTGTCAGGCTGCAGTGCCTTGGCAGCAGCAGCTGATCCAGCTGGATCCCATGCCCATCCCACCCCAGCTCCAGCCCTGCCAGGATGACCTGCTCAGCTCCCTGCTCTCTTGCCTTCAAGGTGTGCCAAGGTGCACTCAAATGGCCTCACACAGATCCAGAACAGCCCCACTGGGAAGGAGCAACTCAGGAAGCAGCAGCCACAGGTCCTCTGCTGCCTGAGAAGTTTGTTCCAGCATATGTCTCCTGGAAGGACCCTCACCTTACACACAGCTGCCTGTGGTCACTACCAGAGGTTATTCCCCATATTTATACTACCTGCAAAAAGTTGGTTCTTTCATTGAGGAGTTGTTTCATGGCTACACCAATAAAAAATGTGTTAATGAGTTATTTTCCTGCAGCCTCTGAGCATTCAGAGTGCTTGTTTCCCACCAAGGGCCCACGTACAGCATGTGCAGAGAGGTGCTTCCTGCAAAGTTTCATCATTTGGATTTAAAAGCTCTTTAATGATCCCCTATGATGACCCAGTCTGACAATGTGAGGGGGCTGAAGCTGCTCTAGGATAGCCTGAGCTGCCACCACCCCACTGTCACCTCTCCTTGCCACACAATTCCCCAGCTCTGTGCCAGAACTGCACCTCTCTGAGCCCAGGAGGAGCTGGGGCATGGGAAGGGGTCCCTGAGGAGCCCCTGTTCAGGTAGGGCCTGGCCAGGTGAGTTCCTTGGTTGGGTCAGCACAAGGGAGGGAACAAGAACAGCTGGAGGTGGGGACATGATGGGGATCCCAACAGCTCTTCCAGCTCCACTGGCAGCTTCAGCTGGTGTAAGCACAGGAGTTTAAGCCAAATCAATCCAATTTTTGAACATTTGGAGCATTGTGCACACAGCCTTTAGTGCAAGGTGGTGGTTTACTCTTGAGCTGCAGAGCTCACTCATGAGTTACAACTCAACAGCATCCCCCTGGCTGGCTGTGAAGGTTTCCCAGCAGTGACTCCAGGACACGTTCAGAGCCCTGTATTGCTGCATGCCCACAAACACAGGATAATTCCAGACATCTGTGACCCACACAAAAGTGACAGCAACAAAAAAGGGCTCTGCAAGTGAAACTTGGCCATAAGGCAGCCACTGTCACCTCAAAAAACCCAGACAGGCGTGGTTAACTTTTCCAGGTGACACCACCTCCTTCCTGCCAGCTCCCAAGGCAGCAGGGAAGCACCCAGGAAGCAGCAACATTCCACTCCTCATGGAATCACAGACTGGGCTGGGTTGGAAGGGACTTTAAAGCCCATCCCATTCCACTCCCCTGCCATAGGCAGGGACACCTTCCACTATCCCAGGTTGCCCCAAGCCCTGTTCAGCCTGACCTTGGACACTTCCAGGGATGGGGAAGCCACAGTTTCTCTGGGCAACCTGTGCCAGGGCCTCCCCAGCCCCACAGGAAGCTGTTCTTTGCTGCTTCCACACTCATTTAAACACTTTAAGACCCAATTCTGCTGCCAGAACTATTTGCAATGCACCAGAAGTTTTATCAACTAATTGAGCTACATCAAAAACTACCTGGGAAAAGATCCATATATTGCCTTTTTTCCTCTTTAAATCCTGATCAATTCCTCGGATTCTGCACACATAAAATGGGTGTGTGTAGCAGGAATAAGAAATGGGTGTTATTTAAATTGTCACTGCTGCTGAAACAAACACTCAAATTAGAGCTTCAGAGCAAATGACTACTGCCATCATCACTGCAACCTGGGGAGTTTCAAGGAATTAACAACTGAAAAGCTGTTTGGCTTTCCCCTTGCTTTGACCCCTCAATTCAAACTCCCTGATATTTCTGTTCCCTCAGATTTTTGTCTTAGCAGCCCCAAAGTTCAGAATGGCCTCACTGCTGCAAGGGGTACTGTACAAATTAAAAGTTTCTAAACCTCCAGCCTCTCAAACCCTCTCAAGAAGTGACAGCCTGCACTGCCACCAAGGCAAATAAGTTTTTTTTTTAAAGAAGTGGACAAGCAAAATTCAAAGCAAGGCCAAAAATCCAACTGTGCCATCACCCTCACATGGTGAACTCAAGTGAATCCAAGTGTTTGTAATAAAGAGTACTAAAAAACACAGACCTTATTTAAAGTTATTATAAAGAACCTGGATGCAATGTGACTCTCTACATCAGACCCAAATCCTGATCTGGAACTCAAGACTGACATGAAAACAACACTTTAGACCTTGCACATAAGTAAATGCTCCCCAGCCCTCTGCATTTCATCCCACATCTGGAACAACCTGCTGCCTTCACACACAAAATGTGAGACTGCTCCAAACAAGATGAGCTGCAAGTGAGGAAAGGGACAAAGAGGGCAAGAGGTACAACAGGTTCTCTGCACCTCCCTCCAAACTGCTAAGCTCATTAGGGCTCACAGAAAAGGATAAAGCTCAGGCAAGAGCCAATCCTAGTCTACTTTCGCCCACACGTAACACTTCCTGCACCCAAAGAAATCACTGAGACCCTCAGGAGGTGAACCACCAGCTTCCCCTGCTTTCATATTTATATTATTCCAGTGCCCTGCACCTTTGCCATTGGTGAGGGGGGTTTGGTCTCCAGCACCTGGGAAAACAGCCATGGGAGCATCTGTAACCATGCAGCTTGTGCCAGCTGGGAGATCAGCCCATGCCAATGCACCACCCAACACATTCCAACACACAGGCCAATTAATTATTAATAATTCAGACCATGGACCACTCCTGAAGATCTGTGCAGCAAGTCCAGCTGAAATACTGCATGAACCACAGCTGGAGTTAGAGCCAAGCCTAACCTCACAGGGAGCACACAATACAGACTGTTACTCAAACCAAAGCTGGGTTTGTGTCACAGAGGGGTACTAATGGCAAATAATGAAGTTATTATCTAATATTTAAAAACAGGAACAGATTGCTACATATTCAGCATGAGGAACCATTTAATTGCAAGCACAATTCTAGCAGCTGGTTGGAAATGACAGGCTTGCCCACAGAGTAAAACCCAACATTTCTCATTATTCCTGACATCAGGGAATAAACTCCCCCAGGAGCACAGAGCAGGAGTTACCAAGGCTAAGGTGTTCTGCTGGGTGGAAGGGCTGGCTTCTCAGCACACAGAGTCTGGAGGAAAAAGTCTTGTTCCCAGCAGAATCGAGGAACATCTCCCCTGTCAGGCCTCACAGAACAGAACTCCTGCTATGTTCTCACAGAAGCCTTGGAAGGAAAGTGGTGCTGGTACTCAGTGCTTAGGTCATGGAGCAGAAGTGGTTTGCCCATATGTTTCCTCGAGGAGAAAAGGCTGAATAAATGAAGACACAATACCAGACATCCCGGGTGGCTTCTAGGATGATGTAAGTTCTTTTAAAAATAGCTTATTTCTTATAGGTCTCCTTTGAAATAGTTCAGAATTTACAGGGGTAACCTCTAAGTGTGGGAAACTAAGTTATAAATATATTCTGCAGCGATTACTAGAGGAGGTTCAAGTGCTAAACATGTGTAAATTCAATATTGCTCCCGAGTCAGCAGGGCTTTATGGAGCAGCTGGAGATGAACAATCAGCACAGGAGATGATTTCCTGAGGCCAGCAGGTTCTGCAAGCTTGGGGAAACGATTATTTTGACCAGTTCAACCCAATAGAGGTAGAGAAACTTATGTCCTTATTTTTTATTTTTTCATTTAAGGCATGACCTGTTAGTTGACCAAGATCCAACTAACCACTCAGGAATGAATATCCACAATGGCAGCTTGTGCTAGGGGATGTGTTAGGGAATTTAAGTGAAGTTTAATTTATAGACCCTACAGGAAAGCACCATGAAGAGCCAACCATCTCCTCCCTCCTCAGCCCCACAGAACTGAACTGGTTTTGCCCACCTGAAATCATTGGTGCAGCTTTCACCCTCTCCAGAAACTCACACACTAACTATACTGAAAAGCTGGAATTAAATCTAGGCCTCAAAGCTTGGCTTTCTTGGTAAATGAGGAAGTCAGTGACAACAATGAATGCTGTAGGTTTGAACACAATTAATTCTGTCAGAAGATTCCAAGAGCCAGCAGAAAGTAGAAAGCTGGAGCTCTCCATAAGTCCCCAGCTCATGGCTGCACTGACTCTCCCAGCAGGAAAACAGCACAGCAGCTCCTTGTACTGTCATGTTGGTGCCCAAGTGCGATTAAACTCAGAATCTGCTTTTTAAGTGTGTTCAAAATGTAAGTTTTTCTTCCCTCTGTGCCACTGACATGCCAGGTAATGAACAATCAACAACACCACATATTCCATGTGCTTTGGAGCCAGGAGTCTGAGCTCTCAGCCTGCACAATGAACCTCAGCCACACCACCTCTGCTCTCCTTCAAGAAAAGGTTAAACTGGAAGACAGACCCTGCCTACAGGCACTTTGGAACAATGGGCTGATTTTTCTGCCACCAATTATTGCCCTGGATAAGTATCAAGTATGTAGAATTATAATTTAACATACATCACTCCTAAACTTAAGGGGCTACTGACCTTGCAGGGAACTGCCTGGTTATTTTGGGTCCTCTCACAACAGCATCGTGTAACATCAGTGTGTGGAGAAAGGGAAGAGTATCCATCACAAAACTGACTTCCTGCCTGCTTAGTTCTGCACAGCCACAGTGTCTGACAAAGTAACACCAGAATTAGGGTAACCACTGCAGCTGACAGTTCTGAAGTCAAAAGACACAACAGATCTGCTAGAATTTTATTAAAGTAGGTTGGCACTCAATCTCACGTAGAGTGAAAAATCAGCAGCCACAGAAAGCTCAGAGCAAACAGGATTCATGAAGTGCACTGACTGACATTTCAGCAGGATCCACGTTAACGCACTGCAAACTCAGACAACGCTGACATTTAACAGCGCACAATTACCACCACGGCTTGTTACTGTTACTCCAACGTGTAACTCTGCAGCTCACCACAGATGCCCAGCCCAGGGGGCTCTACAGAACCTACAAGGTCAGGGTGATTTTTCTTCAGTGCCCACGTCACATGCAGGCTGTTCCAGGAGGGGTACCAAATGACAATAACTTTATTAGCTGCTTTAGGACTTTGATACAGGTCTGGCACAAAAAAGCACTTGTTCAGACAGCAGCAGGTATGACTTTAATAGAACCAAAGCACCATTTCACACACCCCAGCTCCTGGAATAACATGTACACATTCAGCCTGATGCATCAGAGGCTGGCCCCACGAACTGCAGATGGCAAAGACAGACCCACCTTGGCATCCTGCGGTGGTGACTGTTGACCTAAGACTAAAAAATTGGACAGATTGAGGGCCCTGCAGTCCTCTCACAGTAATAAACACCTAAGCAGAGAACTGCTTGGATGAGCCAAAAATCCCTTAAAAGGAGCAAGTGATCCTTGGGATAGCCGCCACTTAAGGCCACTTGCAGGTAAAATACACGCCGACTTCTGTGCTTACACCACATCCCAGAAGGAGCAGATAAGCTCATTACGGCGCTGCAGGAAGGGATAAAAGCGAACACCGAGGCTGCTCGGTGCTGGAGCAGCTCCAGAGACCCGCAGCGACCGGCCGAGCCCTCCCGGCGTCCCCGCAGCCCGGGGTGCCCCCGGCCGCGGCGGGAGCGGCCGCTGGGCCCGAGGAACAGGTGGGCGCCCCGGAAGGTCCCGGCGAGCGGCGGCGGGGCCGGCCCAGAGCCCCCTGCAGGCCGCGCCCGAGCCGCGGCCTGGCGTGGGGAGGCGGCCGGGCCGCCCGCCGCATGGCCGGGCAGCACCGGCCGGGCCCGGGGCGCCGATCGGCGGCGGGGCGGGGGCGGCCGCGGCCCGGGGCGGGCGGAGAGCGGCCCCCGGAGCCCCCGGCGGGGCGGCCCTGCGCTCCCGGCCCGGGGGGCGCGGGCGAGAGGCGCCGCCGGCTGCGGGACCCCGGGCGGGCGGCGCGCCGGGAGCTCCGCGCTACCGCCCGCAGCGGAGGCTCCGGCGCACCGGGGCCGGCCCCGGCGGGAGCCCCGGAGGCCCCGGGCGGGGGGAGAAAGGCGTCGCGGCGGGAGCGCCGGGCGGGGGTCGGCCCGGAGCGGCGGGGGCCCGCGGGGCCCGTACTCACGTTGCTCTGCGGGTCGATGGCCTGCAGCAGCCGGTCCCTGATCTGCTGCGGGGACGGGGCCGGAGCCGCTGTCATTGCCTGGGCGAAGCGGGGCGGCTGCGGCTGCGGCCGGGGCGGGCGGGCGGCGGGGCCGGGCCGGGCCGGGGCGGCGGCGGCGGCGGCTCCTCACTCGCCGGCGGCGGCGGCCTCGGGGAGCCGGAGGAGCATGTTCGCTCCCCGCGGGGCGGGGGCGGCGCGGGGGGCCGGGGGGAGCGGGCGAGCCCAGCGCTCCGCTCCGCTCCGCTCGGGCCGAACGCGGGGCGCGCTGGGGGCAGGGCCGGCGCCGCGCGCGGCTCCCTGGGACGCGCCCGACGCCGTGACGTGCGCGCGCCGCGCCCCGGCCCCCGCCCGCCCGCGCCGCCGGGGGCGCGCACCGCGCGTGCGCGGGGGAGGGCGGGCGGCGGCGGGAACGCGCGTGCGCGGTGGGGGAGCGGGGCGGGGCCGGAGGCGGGGGGCGCCGTGAGGGGGGAAAGGGGAACGCGGGAAGGGGGGGAAACAGCGGCGGTGCTGGCGACATGGGGACAGCAAACAGGGGCTGCTGAGGGGACAGAGCAATGCCGGGGACATGGGGACAGCAAACAGGGGCTGCTGAGGGGACAGAGCAATGCCGGGGACATAGGGACAGCAAACAGGGGCTGCTGAGGGACAGAGCAATGCCGGGGGATGTGGGGACAGCAAACAGGCACTGCTGAGGGGACAGAGCAATGCCGGGGACATGGGGACAGCAAACAGGGACTGCTGAGGGGACAGAGCAATGCCGGGGGATGTGGGGACAGCAAACAGGGACCGCTGAGGGACAGAGCAATGCCGGGGACATGGGGACAGCAAACAGGGACCGCTGAGGGGACAGAGCAATGCCGGGGGATGTGGGGACAGCAAACAGGGACCGCTGAGGGGACAGAGCAATGCCGGGGGATGTGGGGACAGCAAACAGGGACTGCTGAGGGGACAGAGCAATGCCGGGGACATGGGGACAGCAAACAGGGACCGCTGAGGGGACAGAGCAATGCCGGGGGATGTGGGGACAGCAAACAGGGACCGCTGAGGGGACAGAGCAATGCCGGGGGATGTGGGGACAGCAAACAGGGACTGCTGAGGGGACAGAGCAATGCCGGGGACATGGGGACAGCAAACAGGGACTGCTGAGGGGACAGGGCGGTGCTGGGGACATGGGGACAGCAGGTAAGAAGTTGGGGAGAGGGCGCTGTGGGGGTAGCCATGAAGGGGAAAGTGGGGCTTGGAAAACAGGGAGGGCAGCGGGAGCCGGGTGGTCACTCGGGACCCCCGCCCAGCCCCGGAGGAGCCCAGCACCCTGAGGAGAGAAATAAATCATGGAAATAAATAACGGGAATAAACTCCCTGCGGGCACCACTCGGGCCGTGTAGGTGTGAGGATGTTCTGGTTCGCATCAGCGCACATAAAACTTCTCACAGCATCTAAGAGCAGCTCAGAATCGACTCCTGATTTCGCTATTTTAAAGCAGCTGCTTTGGAGCTGAATCACAACTGCACAACTGGAGTCTTGGGGATGGCACACTCTGGGGCCGGCCACATGGGTGAGTGTAGGGTGGTAAAAGTGTTTGAATTCCTTTATCAGTGCAGCTCCTTTCCCTGTTCTCTGTGATCATAAAGCACTGTCAGCTCTGCACAGGATCATCATTTTTCTGAGGAAGAATAAAAACCCCCAAAGCTCAAAGCTCAGCATCAGTGATACCACATCCACCCTTCCCTTCACACTTGGCTTAACAAAGATTAGCCACAAAATGTTTTCCAAGAATTATATCTGTTCAATCCCTGTATTTTATTTAGCAGCATACTTTTTTTTCCTCATTCTAAAGAATCAGCAAAGGGTTAAAATATACTGATATTACAGAAAAGAAGTATGTTTAAATTTAACCAAAGGTTGTACATATTTCTGGATGGCTCAAACCACATTTGAAGGAGCCTGTCTGTACATTTTTCTGGGTCCTCCCTCAAATGACCCTTCCCCTGTCATGTTTCATTAATGTGAAAACTTCAGTTCAACCAAGAGGGTGACTCAAGTAAAATGCTGCAGATGTCCAACACTTGCATCTCACTACCAGATAAAATTCAAAATACTGCCTAAAAGCTGTGCCAGGGAACCATTTAACTCAGGTCTTTCTCCTCGACAGCTAAAGAAACTGAAGCTGTGTAAGCCCCACTAACAATTTAGTTTGATTTAAAAAATACTCAGCACTGCACCCAAATTATCTTGGTGATTCCTAGGAAAAGCTGTTGGTCAGAAAGGCCAACTTAATATAAATAATACAAACCTCCACACAGATTACAGAAGTAGCTAAAATTTCCCAAAATACACCAACACAGAATAAATTTCTCCTGCAACAGAATGAACATGGCATCAAATATATATTTTACCCTTAAATAGAACAACTTTATTCAACCAAATCCAAGATTATTCCAAAATTATCTTGTAACATTGGCCATTTTTGCCCATTCAAAATCCCTTACATAGTGTTTAGAAAAAAAAGTTCTTTGAAATATTAATTTAGAAAGCTTATTTTTTTTCCTGGAAAAACAGGGAGAAGGTGAGAATGGCATTTTTTTCTTGAATATTCATTTTCTACACCTCCAACAAAAGAAATGGAATAGTGAGAAGTTACAAGAACACTCTGCTCAACTTTTACACAAAACTGAGAACTAAAGAGTGTGACTTGGACAGGGGTAACACGAGCTGGCACAGCCCCAGCTGGGACTGGCAAGGCAGAGGTTTGAAACTGGCTCCAATGCTCCCCTGCTCCTCACTCTGAGCTTAGAAAACCAAGTTAAAATTCTCTTTCAGTGGAGCTGAGATAATTTGTGTGAACGTTGTGGCTCCAAGCCCTGGCAGAGAAAGGGGATGAGCTTGTCCCAGCTCCCCACAGGCCTGGGGCTGCAGCTGGAGAGCATCAGAATCTTTTCTAGAAATGTTTGTTCCCAGCCAAAAGTCTCTTCCAACATGTCCATGGGTGGCTTTCAAGATCCAAATAACCTGGGGGATGTAACAATAACACAAAAAAAAAAAGTAGATGAGAAAGAGTCAAAGCCACACCAGTGCAAGGCTGATTTCATCTGATTAACTTGGCAGGTTTCCACCCCACCCCAAAATGAAAAACATCTCCAAATTTAAACCCAGGTGATGTTTGATTTGAGCAACCCCCAAACAAGCAACGCTCAGCCTGAGGCTGTGCTCAGGTGCTGGCACAGGTGGTTTTCATGCACTACAGGTGCCCACATTAGCAAAAAACCCCTGAGATCAACCTGTATTTGAAAATAGAAATAAAGAAGTGAAGTGAAAAAGAATTATGGAGAAATTGAGTGGGAGAGACAGATGTGAAAATAGAGATATGTGCCAATATATGACTTCTATAGCCAAGTGAGAAGATGCTGCACAGGGTTACTCACACAATCATGCAGAACATCATGAAGATATTCCACAAGGCAATGAAGATTCGAAAATACCTGAGACTCAGCAAGAATTCTCTGATATTGTCACCTAGAAATCAAGAGAAGCTTTTGATATTAAAAACACACCTGACAAGTCACATTTTCAGGGCTGCCTGAAAATCACAAGCAACTCTGAGAGGGGAAAAAAACCCCATAAAATAAAAACACAACAAAAAATTCAGACTGAAATTTGAGATTGTAGGTGAAGGATGGATGCTCTGTTCAGTACAACTCTGTAAGGATATCTGGCAAAATGACCAAAAAAAAATTATAAAAAGGGGTCACACTGGAAATATGGGAAGACCAGTTGTAGTTCAAAGGCTCCATGGGATTTTTAGCCAGCAAACAGAGCTACAAGGGAGCAACACAGGTGTATCCATGTGGAAATGGCAATCAGGGAGTGAGCAGAGCATTATCTCTATAGTATAAATGATTCTACAGTCAAAAATGCTGAAAGAAATGTGCTTTTTGTGTCTTTCTTCTCATTTCAGTTTGACAATTGAGACATTCAGAACACCTCAGTTTAAAAGTTAATAAGCCGGTTATCCCAGTCCCACAGCAATTCACAACGAACAAAAATGAGTGGAAAAACTGTGGTTTGGCCAAGTATTTCCTCCAGGAAAGTCGGTTCCTGTGCAGGGCTGTGCCCGGTTCCCGCATCCCCTGCGTTACCGGTCGTGGGTTCCCTCGGCTCCTCTCCGAATCCCTCCGTGTCCCTCCTCCTCCTGCGGGGCACAGGGGCCGTGTCAGGCAGGTGAACCCCAAAAATCCCCCCCCATTCCCCTGCCCGCCCTCCCTGTTCGCTCACAGCCTGAAGTTGAGCACGGCACCGGCGTTCACCAGAAGCGTCCTGCGGGAGAGACGGGGAAAGGGGGACGGGGAAGGAGAGGGGAACGGGGAAAGTGGGACGGGGAAATGGAGATGGGGAAGGGGAAATGGAGATGGGGAAGGAGGGACAGGGGTCGGAGATGGAGTGGGGGAAGAAGAGGGGAGTGAGCACGGGGAAGGGGTTGGGGATGGGAAAAAAGGGTCGGGGAAAGGGGAATGAGGAGGGAGGGAGGGGGGGTCGGGGACAGTGGAAGGGGACAAGAAAAGGGGGAAGAAGAAGGAAACAAGCACGGGAAAAGGAGAGGGAAAGGGAGGGGGAATAGGGATGGAGAAGGGGGAAAGAGTCAGAGATGGCGAAAGAGGTCGGGGAAGGGGAAAGGGGAAAAGGACAGGAGGACGGGGAAAGGCCAGGAAAAGTGAGGCGGGGAAGAGGTGTAAGGCCGGGGAAGCGGGTCGGAGAGGGAGAACGGGCATGGAGGGGGGTAAGAGGGTCGGAAGATGGAGGAGAGGGAGAGGGACGGGAACAGAGTCAGGCACAGCCGGGCCGGGCTAACCCGGCCGAGCCGCCCCCGGTTCCCGGCCCCGGTACCCGCAGAGCAGCAGGTCCCCGATCATGGCTCCGGCGGCGGCTCCGCGGGCCGAGGGAAGCGGAAGGGGCGGGCGCTGCCCGGGCGGCGGCGCCTGCGCTCCGGCCCCGGCCCCGGCTCCGGCACCGGCACCGGCCCCGCGCGGCTCCGCGCCCCGACACCGCGGGCAGCCAGCGGCCCGGGCCGGGCAGCGCCGGGCGCGCCTCCCGCAGCCCGCACAGCCCGCACGGGCCTGCGGAGCCCGGGGATCAGAACCGGGAGCTGAGAACCGCCATCCGGGGCCGCCATGGATCTGGCGGAGGCGCTGCCCCTCGGGGAGCTGGCGGCCGCCTTCGCCTCGCTGCCCGTGTTCCCGCTGTTCGACACCGCCTATTTCATCATCTCCGTCCTCTACCTCAAGTACGAGCCCGGTGAGTGCGGCCCTGGGGCCGGGGGAGCTGCGGTGCCGGTGCCGAGCCCGCAGTGCCCCGCGCCAACAGGTTCTGCCCTTCCCGTGCCTCTGCCCAGCACAGGGACGGCACAGCTCCGGCACCTGGGTCTGAACAGAGAGCCGGGAAAACCCCCACCAACCCGTGACTCTGGTTTGGAGAAATAATCTTGGATTTTATATAAGGCTGGATTCCGGCCGCATTGAGGTATTTCAGTTCGGTCACTTGGCTGCCGCCCCAGGACTGAGAGTTGCGTTTCTGGCCAGCCCCTTGGCTTGAATATTTCTGTGGCAGTACCTTCCTCCTATTTATATACAAAAGGGCTGGAGGTAAAACTTTGGTTTTTCCCACCCTCTGGACCATGCCCTGAGCTGTTCTCAGGAGCCGTATCTGACCTTGCTTTGTTTGTTCTCTTGGGCTTATCTTGCACGGATCGATAGATCTGTGCCTTGGCGTTCACCTTCTGCCTTGTCGCAGCCTGGCTGTGCCTCGGTCTTTTCCAAACGCCACTTTCCCTCTGTTTTTGTCCATGCGTGCACTCCTCACGCTCTGCTTTGAGCAGTTTCACTGTAACTGCTCAGTGACTGAGGGGAAAACCAGCCCCGAGCTCGGGGTGATTTTCAAACCTCGTGTTGTGCGACCTCCGAGCTGTACAATCCATCCCGTTAAACTCCCTGGAAACAGCTGCTGGGTTTTCCAGGCCTGATCACTCCCAGCTGCCTTCCAGTGAGGAGTCCTGAACCAAACAATTAACAGGCAGCCCTCACAAAAATAGCTTTTAAATCCATGCAAGCCCAGGAATCCACTTGGGACTGGATAAGGCTGGGGTGTGCTTTTCCCCAGATTCCTGCAGTGCCCCCATCTCACAGCTCCTGGGCTGAGGATCAGTGTCAGGACAGAACTGTTCTGTTTCCTCCTTGGAGACAGCATGGCTTCGTGGAGCCAAGGAAAAACAAGTGTTACTAAATTTAAACATCAAGCTAAACCTCAGGTTCCTATAGAACCAGTTTCATGTCTCGGCTGTTGCAGCTGTCTCGCTGCCGCTGTGTTTTCAGCTGGTTCAAATGTCCCCGAGGATGGAAGAGCCTGGGCACTCACAGCTTTGGCTCATGCTGATCCACTTACTGCTGGTTAAGGTGTACCAGGTAATCATGTTGATATAATATTTTTAGTATTTTCTCTCTTTGTCTGCACGCTGAACAGAGGTTTGTATCTGAAATGCTGTACTAAGGGTTCTGGAGCAGTTTAAGGTGATGAAACAACCTCACAGAATTGATGTTGTTGGGAGGTTTCCCTGGAAAAGTACAAAGGTGGATGAAAATTGCTACAGGAATTTAAAAAAAGGCCATAGCAGATTGTGGGAGGACACCACAAAGTATTTCCAGACTAGTACAGGAGCGGGGAAGAACTCTCAAATTCTCTTCTCTCAAATAAAGATTAAGAATTCCTGTTCTATTTTTGCAGGTTATCTTATGAATGAAAGAGCTGAACAGATTGTTCATGAATTCTAGAGGGCACCTAGGTTGAAGCAGTGGAGAGAATGGTACTAGTATGCATTTTATTTTTAGACTGTAAAAAGACATTGATTTCAAGGGAAAAAATGTTCCTTCTGGTGGCAGCAAATAAAGGAGAGAATCTCTCAGCCAGTTCATAAACTTCTAATGGCTCTGTTCACGTGAGATCTTCAGGGGTGTCTGCAGGCTGTGATCATTTCTTTGCCATCTCTGGTACTTGTTTGGGTTTCACACTTTTGTATTTTGTTTTACAAGTGCTTTTCTTTGAGTTGCTTTGTGGGAGAACATGCACCTCGAGCCTCTCTCTTACTGGGTCTTGAAGTTCCTGCTTAATTGCTAAATCCATCTTCTCACTGAGGCTGGACTAGATGGCCTTGAGGCTCCCTTCCAACTTGGTGACTCTGTGATTCCCTTTTTTTTTTTTCCCAGGAGCTGTGGAGATATCCAGGAAGAGCCCTTTTGCCTCCTGGCTCTGTGCTATGCTCCACTGCTTTGGGAGCTACATCCTGGCTGACCTGCTGCTGGGAGAGGCACCCATTGGCTACTTCAGCCACAACTCCAGTGTCATCCTGGCCACAGCAGTGTGGTGAGTGCCCTGCAGCCTCTGGCATGGCACAGGCTGTGCTGGGGAGGGAGGTGTGGAGGGACATGTTCTCCCTGTGGGGCACAGCTCTGATCTCACTGGGATTAACTGGGGAGAGCAGAGGTGGGCTGAGGCCATCTTTGAGGCTCTTGCACTCCTGGCTCTGGTTCCCAGTGTCCCTGACCAGTTGCCTAATGCTGTGATTATCTGGGCTGGGGCACTTCTATTCATAGCAGCCACTGCTGAGCCAGGGCCAAACCACAGGAGCAGCAGCACCCACGGATCCCACACAGAGCCAGGAGTGGCACATCCTCAAGATCTGGGGGCATTTTATTCCTTGTGTTGCTGAAATGTGCACAAATTAACCTTTAATTCCCCAGCATGTATGGGTTGTAGGTGCTTTTGCATGGCAGAATGAGCATTGTTGGGAAACTGTGAATGAAATTTTCATAAGCAGATGTCTCAGAGTAAATCCCTCAGCCATTTAATTTTCTATACCTGAGAAAATAAAAAGAAAGATCTTCTTTCAGGGCTGAAAAACATGACAGTCTTCTGGAAAAAAGAGTATTTGAAATCTGTTCTCTGTGTGTAATATCATTTCAGTATATGTAGCTTCTTGTTCTATATGAGCTGATGCTTCTGGACCATACGAGACACAAAATTCTAAAAAATTCTGAATTAAAATTCAGGGGTTTTATTCAAGATTGAGTATTAGTAGTGAAAGAGTTTCTGAGGGCTCAGAGTTGTTGCTGTAGAGAGACTTTGTTGCATGCTGGTTTCCCTTTAGAGTTAGCTGTGAAATTAGGATTTTTTTTTTTTTTTTAATTTTTCTTTTCCTTCACCCCACCTGCCATAACTCAATCTACCCCTCTCTGCACATCCCAGATCAGAACAACTCTGTGGTCTTTTTGCAGGTACCTGATATTCTTCTGTCCCATGAACCTCTTCTACAAGTGTGTCAGCTTCCTGCCCGTGAAGCTGGTCCTGGTGGCCATGAAGGAGGTGGTCCGGGTGCGCAAGATCGCGGCCGGCGTGCACCACGCCCACCACCTGTACCACCACGGGTGGTTCGTGATGCTGGCCACGGGATGGGTCAAAGGTGACACCTGAGATGCTCCAGAGGCTGCAGGGACAGTGTGGGGGCAGCTCAGGGGGAGCAGCAGGCAGGGGATGTGGGCTGGGGCACTCGGGTTCCCACCGCGCTGGTGTTTGTGCAGCCTTGCCAGAATGGTTGAAGTGCTGGAGTCAGGAGCTCTTTATTCTTTCTCCTGTGATCTCTGACCTCAGCCTGTGTCTTTTCAGGGCTGCTGGCAGTCAGTTTTCCTTTAAGGCTGTGTTTGGAGCAGGCACTTGAGCATCAGTGACTGCAAGAGGCAAATGCCTTTTCCCTGCATTGGGATCCACTTGGTAAAATGTCAAGGAAGCATTTGCCCTGCTCTTTTGGCTTAGGCTAGCTTCTGAATTTGGGGAGAATGTCAAGAACCCTCTGTCCCTTTGAGGATCCAGAGCCCTCTGCTGTGGCAGCTCCAGCTCTCTGACAGTCCCTCTGTCTCACAGGTTCTGGTGTGGCCTTGATGTCGAACTTTGAGCAGCTGCTGCGTGGGGTCTGGAAGCCTGATACAAATGAAATTCTTCATATGTCCTTGTAAGTCTGCAGCCTGGAAATTCCCAGTCAGATGAAGAATGGAATGAAAGAACCAGTCAGGGCTGGGTGCAAACCTTCCAGAAAACCTCTTTCTTTCTCTTCCAGCCCTACAAAGGCCAGTCTGTATGGCACAGTCCTCTTCACTCTGCAGCAGACTCACTGGCTCCCCATCTCTGAAGCCAACCTCATCTTCTTTTTCACCATGTTCATGATAGTCTGCAAGGTAAGTTTACAGCAGCTTTGTTGCCTGCAAATTACAGAATCTAAGCTGGGACTATTCACCTTCCTGAGCCACTACAGGGTTCACTGGCTGTAGGATCTGCTCAGGAAGTTCAGTGCTGAATTCTCCATCACACAAGCAGCTCCTTGTGCCTCGAGTCATGTAGCAGCAGGGGCTTTCTCTGGGCTCAGTAGGATGCTCACTGGTCAGGATTTGCTTGCTCTGTGTGATCTCTGAGTGTTCCCTCTTGCCTGGCAGGTGTTCATGACAGCCACTCACTCCCATGCCTCACCTTTTGCTCCTCTGGAAAACCTCGTCTGCCCTGTCCTCTTTGGCTCTGTTTCCAGTGGCCACCCAAGCCACCACCACGACCACCATGAGGTTTCCCACCCTCCTCCTCCTCCTCCTGCCAAGTCCAAAGAGGAGCTGAACGAAGGCACGAGGAAAAGGAAGGCAAAAAAAGCTGAATAAAAAAGCGGCGGCGCAGAAAATAGGCCAAGAAAATTCTTCCAGAGCTGAGTCTCAAAGCCACCTGTGACCTCCTTCATGCTCCAGTCCTTCTCTCTCAGACTCCAGAGCAGAGGTGGAAGCCAGGACACTGCCAGCTGGGTCCCTGAATTTCATTTTTGCTCTCTGCTGCTTGCTTCTTGGTCTCTGCCTCTCTATTCTGATCAGATTTTCAGGGATTTGTAGGTTTGTGCCAGTGTGGTAAGTGGGTGCCAGTTCCCAAGCTGTCAGCAAATCTGATGCAGCATTTTTAATTGATGTAAAATCTTTCACCATGTTTATTTATGAATGGGGGGAATGGTTTGTGCTCCTGGAACTCTTTAAGTTCCTTTGAGATTTCACTGACCTTTTCAGTGTCTGCCAAAACAACAAACTGTTAAGACATAATGTGAAAATCAGGTTTCATACTCGAGGAAATTAAATGGCCTGGTATGAACCTGCTCTGGTTTTTCCCAGCTCCCACACCTGCCATATCTCCAAGTAATGTGACATTTTAAATGCAATAAGGACATGGCCTTTGGCCCAGCCAAACCCTGTTCCCTCAGTTCCCTCTGATTCTGATGGTCAGGACATTGCAATTTGCTGAACCAAGTCTGTGTTTGCAAGAGCTCTGAAGCTGTGAAGTGCTCCCAGTGCCATGTGTTGGCACTGTCACTACCCTAGGCTGTGTGTGGCATTGCTGCACGTTGTTACTGAGTGTCCCCCACCCCAAACCTGACCCTCTTGAACCAGGGGGGAAGCATGGCTCTGGTTTGTTTGTAATCCTGTGGGATACAAGAAGAGTGTGTGTGAGTGGAAGTATTTATTACTATTTATTTCTGATTGCCAGGGCACCTAAGTGGTGGACCTGAATCTGGCTTTTTTTTCAACATTGCAATTGGAACTTCTAATTGTGGCCCTGAGCCCACAGCCATGAGCTGGTTTGGGCTTGCAGTGATGCTGATGTGCTCCAGGACAGCCTGAACTCTCCCTGGCTGCAGGAGGAAACCTTTCCTATACTCTTAAATTCACATAGAAGGGCTGAAGCATTTCACACCAGCTGATGAAAAACTACTTTAAAGCACTGATAAAAGCACATCAGCTGAAAATATTGATTACCTTCTGTAGGTCCCCTTGGGCCAAACTGCTGGGCTGTGAATTGTGCCCAACGAGTGAAGAGTCTGAGCTGCCTTGCATGGCTCAGGAGGGGTCTGTCAGCTCATTTTGTGCTGCTTAGTCAACACTGGCTTTTAGAGTAGTTCAAAGCTGTTCCTATAACTGATTTTGTTGTTACAAATGGCATCTTCCAAGGGCTGGGATCACCACAGTGAGAGTGGGGATGGAGCACTGGGTATTTTCCATCCCCAGCAGTGAGGTTTGCTGCTGTTTCCATTCCAGCTGGGAAAGGAAACAGGATTTTAGAGAAGTGAGGGTTTGTGTGTGTGTGTCCCTGTTCAAACGGTTGATTAAAGATAAGAAGCCATCCTTGTGTGCCAGCAGAGGAAATCCAGTAGAAAAGGTCAAATGATCTGTGGGCTTGGGGTTTGACAGTGCCTTAATTTTGTGAGTTTCCCTCCCCTTCAGTAGAAAGCAGGAATTCTGCCTGACAGCTCCACTGTCTGGTCCTGCAGATGCTGCTCTGCTGGAACCTGGTGTGTCACAAGCATGCACAAGACTGAATAAATGTTCTATGAGATGTCTGATCCAAGGGGAATTTTGTTTTATAAAAGCCATCAACAAATAAAAATTGTGAAGTGACTCTGATTGTCCAGTGGCACCTGAGGAAATCTCCGTGTTTGTTTTATCCTTTCCACAGGAGTTCTGTGTCACCAGGACCTGGGGACAAAATGATTCTGGTTGAAGAAGACCAGACTTTGTCCTAGAGCTGTGTCTGAACATGTTATAAATGAAATAACAGGGTAAAAGGTGTTTGTGGTGGTGTTCTCATCTCATCCTCAGATTTCAGAGAAGGAAATAGGGAAATTGGCTCCTTGGGTATTTTTACAAATTGTGTCTATTTTTCCTTTTGTCTCTGTAGGAGGGAGGAGGGGATTCACCTGTGACTGATAAATACACACACAAACACAGTTCCAGCATATTTATGTGCAGTATCAGTACTTAAAACTGGAAAAAAAATCAAAATTCTCTGCACAAGTGAATATTTAGCGTGGTCCTGTAGCTGCTGCTCTGCTCTGTGAGTGTAGTCTTTGCTCTTCAGAGTCTTTGCACCCTGAATCAAAACAAACTGAATCAAATCACAGCTTCTAATCAAACACAGAGAGAAGAAGTATTCCAAAGGAGATTAAAATTTAAGCTCTGAACACCTTCAGAGTACCCAACAGGAGTGGGATTAGTTTTGAGGGGACAGCAGCCACAGAGGAGTCACAAGTTCCATTCAGTGAAGCCTTTCCCAGTGAGAGGGATGGAACTTGTCTTGAATTTCCATGGCTCAGCACTGGCAGCCTGGTACAATTCCAGCCTGGTGTCCTTCATCCCAAGAAGCAGAAATGGGCCTTGGAAAAAGCACATTTTAACCAGGCTGTGGGGAGCCAGGGCTGCTCCTGCACCTCTGGGAACCCCCATCTGACCTATCCAGACATTTCCTCCCTTCAGGCTCTGCTCAAACAGAAGGAAAATGGGACTGGGGTGTTCCCTAAAGGGATGCAGTTTTTGTTTCCACAGCTCAGAGGTGGAAGTGATGAGGAAAGCATGACACAACCCATCAACCCAAACAAGAGTCTGCAAGGTCTGTTTATATTTCAGAGGTTTTCTCTTGTCTGCCCCACAGATTTAACTCTTTTAAAAGGTTTATAAACACTCCTCAGTTTAGAGCAGATGAGAGTGTAAATTGCACTGGAAAAGGGAATTTCCATTGCTATGATGCACCAATAGAAAAGGTCAGTGCAAGTCTTACACCAATAAAACAACTCAGGAAATAATGGATCACAAAGTTTTGGGTGGTTTAACCATTCTCTGCCCTGTGAGCCCAGCTCAGGGTTATTTTGCTCAGGACCTGGAAGTGAACAGGCTGCTGAGAGCAGGTTTTTCACATCCTCTGAAGAGCCCCACGATGTCTCTGGAGTCTCTGGCTCCACAGAACATTCCCAGCTCCAGCTCTGCTGCAGGACAGGAGCTGCCAGGCTCAGGGGCTCACACTTGGGACAGACAGGACAGATGCCATTCCCTGCAGAGATGTCCTGATCTGATAACTTCTGATACTGACTCCAGTGAGCCCAGGCTAAATTTAGCAGGAAGTTTAATCCTCAAAGAGGCCCTGGGTGCCTGCTGGGAAAAGCAAATGTTTCAGTTGCTGTTTCAGCATTTCATGTGGATTGACAGGTTTTCCTTCCCTGTTGCAGAGCCCAGCCTGGTGCCTGCAGCTTTTCCATCGAGGCAGATCAGCTCCACAGACAGGGAAAGCCCTGCAGGCCTCTTGTATTTGTAATTTAAAAAAAAAAAAAAAAACAACAACAAACAAACCCAGAGGATAATTTTACACGGAGCATTAATAATTCTTCACAGTAAATGAAGTAACAAAAAGAGGAGGGCAAAGGAAAGAATTCCAGTTTGTATAAGAAAGGGCAAAGCCAGTGCGCAGCACCAAGCCAGAGCAACCAGTGCTCTTGGTTTCCACTTTTCCTTTTGTTACTGATGCAAATATTTACATTGTTGCACACTTTGTCCAAAGAATAAACAGATTATATAATCCAGCAAAGCAGAAAGACACAGAGGATAAAGGTGGATGTTACTTGGCTGTGCAGAAGTTGTTCCTTTTAACATTTGCCAGGTGTTCACCTGCCAAATGCTCCTTCCTGGTCATGGTGCTTTAAGGGCTCCCAAAAACTCTGAAAATTAGAAAATTATGTGTTTCAGAGTAGCACAGCTTTATCTGGCCCTCAGCTATCATCCTCTGCTTTATGGTTCCTGTGCTATTCTTTAGAGGCTGTAGCTGGCTCCTGGGAGGGTGATAAGGAGGGTAAGGCTGGGGTAAAATGGCATTTCCTGTGGCCTCAAGTACCCAGGGCTTTTGCTGCAGCAATGATTTTTCTCTCGAGACATTTTAATTCTTTGCCCAAATAACAAGAAATCAGAATGTACATCAATACAAGACTTTCCAGAAAGGTCTCAGAGGTTGTTTGGATTTCGTGTGAGTGCTCCCATCCAGGAAGTCAGGACACAGACAAGGCAAACCACTCACAACGGAGAAATGATGCTGTTAATGCTGAATACTCTGCAGAGTGGGTTGATGTTTTCCTCTTTAGGATGCTGTTAGTATTGGCCCCAAGGCACCTGGTTCATCCTGCGTGCCCATCCACCACGAGGAAATGCCAATTAAAGGGGTTTGAATTTCATCAGACACCAACATGACTTGGTAAACACCCACAAAATTACCTCCCAGCTAAGAATTTAATCCTGCTCGCAGCTCGCAGTCTGTGAACAAGCTGCTGGGAGCTGATGGCTCAGGGAACAGGCAGAGAGTGAGAAATCGCTTCCCTGTCGTGCCAGAGCCCACGCTGCCATCCTGAGTCACAGTTGCTACTCACTTCACCTCTGTGATGACATCTGTGACAAAAAGATGTTGGTAGTGCTAAGATCAACAGTCGTGAATACCTTGGAGTCTGGTCTGTCTTTAGCTCTTGGGTATTTGCATCTTTCACACGTTATCCTTAGCAAAAGTGCCATTTATATTTCCTTATCTGCTTCCTTTACTTGCCAAAAGCGAATCTGGGGAGGGAATTTTTTTTCAGAGCTTGTGAATGTCAGGAAGGATCGGTGTGAGACAGCGATTCCATCTTAGCCTTAGGGTACAGGTAGGCTATAGCCCTGGAATGCAGGAAAACAGGTCTGAGATGTTTAGAGGCTTCAACATTTTTATAGCCCGAGGAAATCCTGAATGTCCCCGGAAAAGATTCCCTTGGCTGACTTTGTTCGGTTTTTGATTTGCAAATTACAGCGAGCTCCCCCAAACCCGTAGCACAGCGTGGCATTCCTGCAGAGAGCAAACTGCGGGATTTTCCCAGCCTTGGTGCTCCTCAAGGTCTGAGCATCCCAGGAGAAGCTCTGCAGGCTGCGGGTCCCCTGCTCCCGCTGCCCCCCTGCCCGGAGCTGCCAGGGAAGATGATTTTGTGTGTGACAAATACAGGGGGAGAAGCAGAGAACACATCCCAGGTTGCAGTGCCTTGAAATGCAGCCTAAAAATCCTTGACTTCAGAGTCCTGGTGTTGGCTTAAATTAGATTTCAAATAATGTAGGCTAAACCCTAATGTAGGCTCTGTGCTGTCTGTCTCTCGAGGTAAGGCTCCCTGTTTGATTTATGACAGATTAGGATGTTGGATAATCTCTTATTTGGGTAGATGACTGTGGAGATTAATCAAGTATTGTCTGCAAAAGGAGCCCATAAATGCAGATTACTAATTTTTCATTAATTATTCCTCTGTATGCCAGAGGGGTACAGCCAGGGATAGACACCAGCCTCTTAAATCTCATTTCATGACGGAATCAGGAAAAGCACAGCAGCTGCTCTGGCTGATACTGGTTCTCTCTGACATGCTCAGTTCAGTTTCCTGGAAAAGGCAAAAATCCACAGAAATTATAGATTATGGGCTGTTGTGAGAAGCAAAACTGGCCCTGAGTGAGGGAATCTGCTGGGCTGGCACAGCATCCCAGTGTCAGGAAAATTAATCCACAAACACCAGAGGTTTATGTCCACAAAGGAGACAGAGGAGTCCTTTTTGCTTTACTCAAATAAAGGCAGAGGCCATGGGTGTTGCCCTGGAGTCTCTCAAATTTTTGGAGATGCAGCCTCCTTTTATCCCAATTTCCCTCTCTCTCTTTCCCCATTGGCTGAGGTGCTTGAGAGGCACAGACTTCCCAAACACCTGATACCTGAGATTCCCCTCTACTGTACAACCCTCTCTTTTAATTTTTAAATCTTATAGAATTCATTATTTTTCCCCATTGCTTCTTTCATCTTCCAATATCCAATTTCATTTATCAGCAAACCTACAGTTTGTTTGTAAAGGCAAATCTCTTTTTTCCATTCATCAATCAGTGGAATCCCTCCCATTGTTTCTTTTATCTCTTAGTGCTGGTTTTATCTATCAGCAGATCCACAGCTTGTTTGTAAAGACAATTTACATTTTTCTTTCCTATCTTTCCCCCATGCTGCTCTTTTGGGGGTGGTTCCCCACCCCAAATATTGCCATAATCATGCACAGTGTAAACACTTTTTTGGTAAATTCACTCTTGCCCAGCTTGCCAGAAGGCAGAGGCAGGGCACAGCACACTGTGCTGAGGGTGCTGAGGAACCTGCTTTAAATGGCTGAACCATGGATGGTGCTGCTGCTAAAATACTGAGGCAATTATTTCTAAAATAGTCAGGGTGGTGAACAAAGGGACCTCAGGTCAGCCCCTGCCAGGGAGCACACCCAGCACCTCAGGAAGATTCTGGGATTCTGCACAAGTGACAGACACTGGTTGCTGTAGGGATATTTGTCCTCTTCAAATACAGATGGATCCTGCCAGGATGCAGTGAAGTTCCAGTCAACCATTTCCTATCAAATAGCTGAATTTTTCCCAGGCTTTCCTTAAAGCCAGGAGCAGGCAGCACATTCTGGAGAGAGGCACCAGAGGCTGGTGCTCACTGCCAGCCCTCACCTCTCCTTGAAGGAGTTTGGGAGCCCAGACAGCACCACTTCAATCCAGACCCGCACCAGCATCTCCTCCTTGGGAAGATGGTTCCTCTTCCTTTCCAGCCTGGTCTGAATCTTTATCAGCTCAGCTTTTTTCAGGTAAATCAGCTGAAAAGTCCTGGAGTGCTGAAAGCATCATGCACTCGTGCTCGTGTTGCACTGAGGTGAGAGAGCTGGGCAGCTGCAGCCTGCAGCTTCATTTGGGAGGGAAAGATGGGGCAGGGATGGCAGAATTCTGCATTAAATCAGGAATTAATGGCACTGCCAGCAAAGCCACTCAGCCCAGGCACTGCTGTGCACTTCAGGCTGTCCAGGCTTTCCCAGAACCCTGGATAACACAGGCTGAACTCCCATCCACTGCTGCAGCAGCAAGAAGGGTTTGTGGAGAACTTCTCCTCTTGGACAATGCCCAAATATTTCCCACTTCCTCTGCCCACTGGGACACAGTTGCCAGACTGAGCTCCTAAAGTGGTAACTGGCAGTGGGTAGCAGTGACTCAGATTTTTGGGAATTACAAAACTCTGTTTCCCCCTTCTGAAAATCATTCCCTCGGACTCCATTTTCAAACAAGAAAGCACAGGCTTGGAGGAGCTCTCAATTCCACAAAAAATGACTCCCAAGGGAAGGAAGCCCAGCAGGATCTCCAGGGGCAGGGTGCTGAGTGTGCAGTTGGTGTCTCCAGCCCAGGCTGTTTGCAGAGCTGCAGCTTCTGGAAGGAATCCACGAGAACTGCAGAGAAGCTGAAATTTCAGGTTGAACTCGGTGATCTCGGAGGTCTTTTCCAACCTTAACGATTCGATGATTAGTCAGCATGTAAGGACACAGACAGGGTTGGGATTTTACCTACAACACCTGTCCAAGGTGTCACGCTTTGGGAATAGTTTTGGGATGTAACACGTGATCAGATTTTCACTAAAAGACAATAAATTCAACCCCCTCTCTCACTGTAGGGTTTGGAATTCCTGTGGGCTGGAGTGTAAAGTGACACAAGAATTTCCTTTAACTCCTGCAGTCCTGGTGAGAGCTAATGAATAATTCCAGGGCTTTGTGCTCAGCCTTGCTCCCTGCGGGACAGCAGAGCAGACAGAGAATTCCCACCCTGGGGAGCTCCTTGCTCTCTGACACTGGCACAGGCTTCAGCACTGATCACTTTTCACTCAGGCCAGCCCCAAGGAAAGCTGCAGATAGAGCCATTCCTCTTCCTAATTTTAGCATTCCCTCTTGTACTACTTTATCACATGATTCTGTAATGCCATAAAAGTTTACATAATTTTTGGGGAGAGAATATGCCAGTTCTGAAGTAATTTTAATCTCATATGATAAAACATACCTTTATACTTGTTGAAATATACATAAAAATGTATATTTCTTTATATTCCCTATATATTTTGATTTTTCAAGTATGAAAAATATCCATGAAAATAATATTGTGTGTCAGTGACCAGGAGAGGCTGCTGGGAGAGAGCTCTCATGCTTGTGGTTTTGTGCATGTGTGTGCTTAATTTCTTTTCACTTGCTTTGTCTTCTAAATTTCTCTGAAATTTCCCTAGCTGGCTGTTTGATTTAATTCAGTGAATACATCACTTAAAAGATGTCACACAGATTTTTCTGGAAAGTGGGAATCTCTCTTGTTAAAAGGCACAGCAGGGGAAGCAGTGTAAGAATTTCAGACTCAACTGTGGATGAAAAGCTTCCCTGGGAGCAGAATTGCCTTTTATTGGGGCTCTTTCTCACTGCTGAGCTGGCCAACAGCTCAGTGTGGGGGGCTGAGAATGGGATGGAGGATTTGCTGCAGCAAGGTGTAAGAAATGTGTTTTTCTGGATCAATGCTGCTGTGCTGTATTCTGTAACCAAGCAATCCAAAATGTCTCCATTCAGAGTTTTCATGTTCTGTTTTAAATCATAGAATCCTGGATCGGTTTGGGCTGGAAAGGACCTTAAAATTCATCTCATTCCACCCCTGCCATGGCAGGGACACCTCCCACTGTCCCAGGCTGCTCCAGCCCCAATGTCCAGCCTGGCCTGGGACACTGCCAGGGATCCAGGGGCAGCCACAGCTGCTCTGGGCACCCTGTGCCAGGGCTCCCCACCCTCCCAGGGAACAATTCCTGCCCAATATCCCATCCAGCCCTGCCCTCTGCCAGTGGCAGCCATTCCCTGGGTCCTGTCCCTCCATCCCTTCTCCAAGGGGCTGTTTCCATCCAGCACCAGCTGCTCTCTGTGACCCTCCCAGGCTCAGGGTGGGATTGTTGGGATGTCTGGGCAGGGCCAGGGCTTGGACTGATGATCCCTGTAGGTCCCTTTCAGCTCAGGATATTCAGGATTCTATTTAATGGTTCTGTGATTCACATTCCTGACCTGGGGGGTTCTGCCCAATCCTTCCCTGCAGACCTGGCTGTGGGAGGTGCCCTCCTGGAGAAGGCAAATCCAGAGGCACAGGCTCAGTGTTTGAGATAAACCACTTCTCTCCTTTCTGTCCTCTCCAAATGCCATCAAAATGTGAGTGATGGACCAATAAATACTCCTTTAATGCTCCATCTCCTCAGAAATCAAATAGTGCTGTACTTGACTGTAAAACTGTACCAATTTCCTAGAACTTTTGAATAAAGTGTATTTGTATGATTGAGTTGTCTGGATTTAAAGGATGAGGTGCCTTGGTTTAGGTGGATCATCACCTTCAAACACCTGGATATGAGGGTTTATATCATCCTTTCATTTCTGTACTCAGCTGGAAAAAGGTGTCATGTATGAATTCCACTGGATATACTTCAGAGGTAATTTAATCCTAATTACACTAATTTGCACAGAATTTCTAGCATAAAAGAGGCTATTGAAACATGGGGGATCCTTCTGTAGCAGAATATAGCCTGAAAATATTGCAGCAAATAACCTGCAGTCGTGGGTTCCTTGTCCTGAAAGACCAAGTTGTTTACTGGGTCATCCATGGTCCAAAATCCCCAGGTTTTTCACAGGAGAAATCCTTAGCAAGAGATTTTGAATATCTCAGTGTCTCTTGCCAAGTTCTGGAAATTAGAGATGCATGTCCTTGCCCATGGGAGGGGGTTGGACTGGGGTGATCTCTAAAGTCCTTCCAAACCAAGCCAGTCTGTGGTTCTGTGATTTTGTGATGTTCAGACTCATCTAAAAATTAAACTTAATTTTCCCCACATCACTGTTTTTACATTAGCAATGACTAGTCCTCCATACTGCTGAGATTTGCTCAGTAACCAGGGAAAAAACACAAATCCCCCTTGCAAAGAAGCAGAAATGAAAATGCCATAGCAACCAGCAGGGACAGAGCAGGATGTCACTGCAGGCTGGCACCAGCTCCCTGCTCCTGCCTCAAATCCTCTGCTCCTGAGCCCTGAGAGCTCCCCAGCCCAGCCCAGCCCTTGGGGCACTTTGGTGACAGCCCCGAAGAAAAATCCACACCCAGAACTTTAAGCCTCACCAAGGGGAGGCTCAGACACCTGCAGAGAGTGCCAGGTGGTTTCCTTGGGTTGTTTTGGCTTTAGAAAGGGAAAAAGTTTTGCTGAGCCAAGAGAATAAACACACAGAGTCTCAGGGGATATAACTGAAAGCACAAGTAAATAAAGATTGTAAATAAATAAATATTTTAAAATAAATGAACATTGTAAATAACTAACCCATTATGTATTTGTGCAGGTTTAGTTTCTCATGAGTCTCTCCCACCAGAGATCAGCAGCATTGGGCCAGAGCTGAGAGCTGAGCCAGCACTGCTGCAGCTGAGCTCAGCCTGGCTGAGCTGAGCCCTCCCAGCCCAGCAGAGCCTGTCACAAGAGTTTGGTCACTAGGTCACAAGTATAAATAATATAAATGTTAGTTTTTAATTGGATAGTTAAGCCTTAAAAGACCTTGTAGCAGGTGAAATACAGCTCCATTTTTTCCCTTTTAGCTTGAAGTGCTGTGGCACTCACTGTGCTGTAGATAAGAATAAGCTGAGTCTGAACACAAAACTCAGTCTCTTGTACTTCAATCCTGGCTCTGACTGAGGGCAAAGGAAAATAAAAGATGACCACTAATACTCTGACACAACTGATAACACTAGTGACATAACACCAATGCTGTGGCACACAGACACTGGTGCTGCTCCTGCATCCCCAGGTTGCTGCCTGCTGATGAGGCCCACAGATCCCACTGGCTCCCACCAGGTTTCCTCCACATCATCATTTCCATTCCCACAGCAGAGCCTGACACCTGAGGCTGGGCACAGCCTGAAGCAGGGCCCTTGTCCTGTGAGGGAGGGGAGGAGATGCTGGAGCTGCCCTTGGCATCAGACAGAGCAGATAAGCCCAGCTCAAAGGGCCCATTTCCCTGGGGGGACAAGCCTTGCTTCTCCAGCTGGGTTCCAGGAGACCAGAAATGGGATCTGACAGATGCTCTTCAGAGCTGTGATTGCTGGCTGTAATGGTTTGAAAGCAAAACCAGTGGGAGACTCCAAGTCAGAAGTACAATTCAATAGGAAAAAAAGAGAAAAATAAAATAAATGCAATAGTACAAAAAAAAAAAACAAAACACAGACAGAGTCAGAATCCAACCTGACATCCTGCTAGTTGGGGTGGTGGAAGCAGTCCAGATGAAGGGGTCTTGTTGGAGATCCTGTAGAAATCCTGGCAGTGATCCTGGTAGCTCTTGTCCTCTGGAATCCAGTGGGTAAGGGCTGCTCTGGTGTTCCAAATCTCAGTTTTTATCCAGGTAGGAAAGGCTTGGCTCCTTCCCTGGCTGGAGCATCTCCCAGTGGGATGATGGAATTTTATCAGTCATGCCCTGGGACTCAGTGGCCATTAACAGGAGATATCTCCTGGAGGGAGGATGGGCTGTGGAAAGATAAAGAACACTGCCCCAGCTGGTTTTTAACAGCTGGCCCATTAGCAGAGGGTATCTCCCACAGAGACAAGGATCACTGTCCAGCTGGTTTGACAGATGGTGACAGAACACAGACTTTGGGCACATCTTTACACTGTAACCCAGGACACTGGCACAGCCCAGGACACTGTGCCCTGTCTGTGTGAGACTGGAGCAGCCCCACAGCCCTCAGGGATCTGGGGCTTGGCTGTTCTCCCTCACAGTGAGAGCTGCTGGCTCTGGTGGAACAGCCTGCATTTCCTGCTGCTCATGGGCAATCTGGCTGAACACAGCCAAAGCTCCCAGTTCTTTAAGCCTGCGAATGTGTTCTTACATATATTTAGCAAGGGTAACATTCCCCTCATGCCCGGCAGCCTATCTAAACCAGGGCCTTCAAGGAGCTGTTCTGGGATTACTTGGAGAAGGAAATGATCTCCATGGCTTATCCAGGCTGTAAGCTCTCAGCTGGCACTGCCATGTGGGCACATGAGCCAGCAGGATGTTTGGTGACGTGCTCAGGACAGCCAAAACACCCCTCACCCTCCCTCTGTGGGTGTCAGTGTAAACAGGCAGGAGGGGGATAAATAATTTATTTTCTTATATCTCACTTTGCTTGCAGAAATGGGCTGTCAGACATGGAACTTCTTCCCAGGCAATTTGTTGAAGTGGTGCAGGATCATTATCTATCAAAACAAGACCAAACCAACAGGCATTTTCCCCTGGCAGGTTTCTGCAAAGGGACCTGGAGCTGGAGAATGAAGAAATCTCTTTGGCACACATTATCAGGACCTTGAGTGCTGACAGAAAGGTAAGGAATATCACCAGGTACTTCCACACCTGTAAGCTCTGGATCAGAGCTCTGTGTTCTCCAGGCTGCTGGACAGGGTCTGAAATCAAAAGAAAATGGAAATAAAAGTAACTAACTCTATTCAGTGCTTCCAGTGATCAAATATATTTATATTCTTTAAATTGGTATCCACAAACAAGGAAATCTGAAGAAGTTTTACAGACTCTGTCATTCACTCTTCACACATGTAAAATGCTACTGCAGCAAGGGAGGAAGTAATTTATAATTCCTTTGCAGAAAGGCAGCCTGCCTTAGATTGCAGCAGGAGAAATTCAGTCAGGAAAAACATTTCCTGCTAACAGGAAAACAATGGGAGCCCTGGAAGTGCTGTCTCTGTACAGGAGCTGGTGTCTGGCACTGAGGCTGTGAAAACAAACATCAATCCACACATCAAACCCTCTGCTCTGGCTGCTCCCAGGCCCCTCAGCCACTCTGGGTCTCTGACACTGTCCCAAACCTGAGGAAGTTGAGTGAATTGCCTCTTCATTCACTTCATGCCGGAGGAATTGAGGAGCTAAAAAGAGATTTGCTGGGGAAGGAGAAGGGGAGCACAGAGGTGAGCTTTGGGCACCTTTGGCAGTAAGGATCACATCCTTTCTGCTGCCCTGTGAGAAGGAAGCTTGGAGAAGAGAAATAAGCTAAATTCTACAAACTTATCCCAGAATTATCACCACACTCCTTTAGCAGCTGGAAGAAATTATCCAGATATTCCAAACACCAGGAAGAAAGCATATTTAAAAATTCACTGAATTTAGAAAAACCCCAAACTACAGAGTGTTTAAAATGTTACAGAAGGAACTGTGACAATGGGAGCCCCCCACATCCCCAGCAAAACAGTTCTAGTTCCCCTGCAAGTGGCTGCTCATCCTTCCATCCCTTCCTTCCCCAAAACAGCACTTTTTAACCTCAGAATAATTTCTGAAATTTTCAGTATAATGGTGCAATCTCAGGGTTGATGTTCTCTGCTCTAATAGCATTTCTCCCTGCAGGGAATATGAACTGGGTGTGCTGTAGAATAACTGCCTCTGGAATGGGAGTTGCTGATGGCTTTGCCATGTGTGCTGAACCTGCAGCTCCTTGCAGACACAGCCCTGAAGGTGACAACAGTGGGACACAAGTGTTCTCTTCGGGAAAGAACTGGATTTTTCCTTCCCAAGTAAAAGTACTTTTAAGAGGAATTAAAACCATGACTAATTTGACTGTTCTGGGATTCATAAAAAGATTCATGCACTGTCAGCCATCTGGATTCCCTTGCAGCTTTAAAGCAAACTAGAGGACAGGGCACAGAGTGCTGCTCCTGTCTTCTCCTTGGAATGCCCACTCCTTCCTCAGGGGAAAACCCACACCCTGACATTTCCCAGGTTTTACACCAGAGCCACCCCTGAATTCCCAGAGCAGTCCAGCTCAGCTCATTCCTCATTGTACAGCACAGAAATGCAACTGTGGCTGCTCTCACTGGCTCACCAGAGATGTTCTAGAAGGTTTTTCTATCTCTTTCCTCTCTTCCTACCTGCAGCTCAAGGGGCAGCTGTGCCAGCAGTGCCTGAGGTCTGGTCCCACCCTGTGCTGATCCCACTGTGTGGGTTTCTCCAGGTGGGGCCCCACAGGGCTGTGTGTAGGATCCTACCTATCCTCAAAGGTAGGATTATTCCTGGGGCAAATACAGCCCAACAACATCTCTGATTATCCATTTGTCATGAATGAGATTGCAAGAAACACAATAAAGAGAGCAAGGAGGAGAAAAGCCCAGTTTCTGTAGGAAGCCAGCTTGGAGACAAAGGCAGGAGGAAGGTCCTGTGCCTTTGTGCCCCAGCCCCATTGGCAACTGCTTCCACAAATAAGGGGAAACTGGGTCATTTTGTTGTCAGGACAACAACAGCACACACTGACCTAGATATGTCTGCAGGAACCTAATCTTGCTCCTGGCACAGACCACGGGGTTCAGACAGGACCAGGGGTTCCAGCTGGGGAAGCACAGCACATAAACAAGCTCTAAAATGTCCCTTTTCTGTCTCTCCCTCCTGTCTGTGTGTCACAGCAATGTCACTTGGTCCAGATTGCCAGCTGCTGGTGACAGCTTCCCAGGTTGGCTCCATGACTGTCTGGAATATGGAAGTGTTTGAGATGCTGGGCACTCTGCTGAGCCTTCTCCACTTTTTGAGGCTGGAAAGCTGCTGCATGCCTGAGAAGAGCTGTGACAGCTTGGCAGTCTTGGAGCTTTAGGCACACAGACATCTCCCAGCCACGAGCATTCCCCTAAATCCCCAAAACACTGAGAATCCCTCATTTTGTGAGCCCCTCTCCTATCTTGTAACTGAGATGAGGTGTGTGGAAGTGTTTGAAAAAGGAACCTGTGCTGTTTCTGCTGCCATGGATCACAGCCTGCACATCTGGAATTTGATTTCTGGCAGAGCCAGGTTTATTATGCAGGATATGCATCCCAAAGAACATCCTCACATCACCTTCATGTGAATGAGGGGCACAGGACTGTAAATTTTTCTTCAGGTACAAAGGTACCTTTAGCTTAAAGGTGCTGAAAGAACCACAGCATTGCTGCCACAACCTTGGAGGCTGAGGACAGAAAAGCCACCTCAGGCCTCTCTATTCCTGCCTCCTTTGTCACCTCTTTCTTAAGTCAATGCTGGGGACAGCAGAACTCATTTCCAGACTTCTGAGAGGTGGCAGATGTGTGGATGTTTCCTGCAGGCCCAGGCTGCTGCTTGTGGCTGTGTGTGAGGGAGGAACTCTCAGTCTGTGGAGCAGCAGCACCAGCGAGCTGAGATCCCAAACTCAGCTCTCAGGGTTGCAGGGAGAGGCACCAACATCAGAGGCAAGGGAGGATGGCAGTGGGGTTTAGTGGGGGATCTCTACCTGTGGTCATCTATTTGCACAATTTTTACTACATTTCTTGTATTTCATATAATATCCAAAGGTTTGATGAGCCAGACAACAGATCTGGTAATCAATAGACCTTCCTTCCCCATTCCAAACAGAGCATCCTCCTCAGATTTCCACAGCTCCCAAATGGAAAAGCCAAACTCCATCCTGCTGCACTTTATAGCTTTGCAAGTGGCCAGACCAAATTTCACTGCTAATCCCTCTTTTTTGTACAGATCTCTTCTGATGGGGGTAGCCTGCTCGAGAAGTGCTTGCTCTGTGGTGGTGGCAGAAGATGAATCTGTTCCCACTGCAGGTCCAGGAGCTCCCATTCCTTAAGGATGTTGGCAACAGCTACTCCCTCAAATGCCAAGGGTCCTCTCAAAGGGGCCAGCTTGTGGAATTTCCCATTGGCCTGGCTTTATTTTACTCTTGTGCTTAAGAGATAACAAATTCAGGGTGAAATTCTCTCTGTGCAGAGGCAGAACACGCCTGAGCAGCAGGAGCTCTTTCAGTAGGGAGTGAGATGGAAGCAGTGAAAGGGACTGAAGCTGAAATTATTATTTTTTACTGTTTCTAAGCTTGCCTTTGGGCTTCTCTTGAAGGAAATAGAGGAATTAAATCATAAGGACATGGCATTGAAGGGGATTGGAGACTTCCTTGGCTCAACTAATCAGTAGCTAACATTTTATTGCTGTAGGTTTGAGTACGTGTGAGTGTAGCTGGCAGATCCAAAGGGATTCCTCAGGTTCAGAGACAGACTGGGAACATGAAGGAGTGCTCACACAGCTGCTACCTCTGCTGGCAGCAGCCTTGTGCCTGGCTCTCAGGCTGCAGCTGCCCAGGTAGGGAGGAAGGAAGGCTGGGCAGCTTCCCAAGCAGAGCATCTCTCACAAATCCAGCTCACAGAACAGGCTCCTCATTCAGGAAAGAGTTGGGTTGATCCCCAGCAACATGTGGGGCTTGGATTTGTAGTCCTGAACGTGTTTCTGGTACTGCCACACTTCTAAAAATATGACCTTTGTTTATTCTGCTTCAAGCCTTTCTGTTCCCCTTTTATTTCTGATCTGGAGTGGGGAGCACTTCATGCACTCAGGGCCTCAGCCTCATGTCAGTGTGTGCCTGAGGCCTGAAACACAATTTAATTTCTGAAATGTTTTCAATGTGAACTCCTGGAAGCTGTCTTGCTACCCAGCTGTGGGCAGGAGACAGATGGCACACACACATCTGGAGCACCATCTCTTGCCAGAGCAAGAGGTGAACATTCAGCACAGCCCAAACTGGGCAGGATCTAATCAGGCATCTGAGAGCAAAGGAAGCCCGTGGCTGAACAGCTCCAGGTGCTGCCAACAGAGTAAGAAGGCAAGGGTTTGCCTTCTGTTATCATTTGACAGAGACTGCTCCTTCCTGCTGCTTTAAAGCAAGAGATTTTGGGAAATCTGTTTCAGGCTTGGAGAGCTGTTTAATCTCACCTCTGAAGCTTTGTCTGAATAGTTTGTGATGGGTGAAAATTAGAAATATGAATAATAAGCAGTTTCACAAGTAAAGAAGTGAACCATGAGCCCCATCTGAGGGCAGACAGAGCAGGAACAGTCTCTGATTTCCTTGTTTCACAGGTGAGGGGTGTGACACACTGGACACATCTGCCTGAGTGGGATGCTGAAATATCTGAGCAAAGGCAGCTCTTTTTCACAGGATTGATTTCTGAGACAGCCCTTGTCTTCCCACTGAACTCCAGGCAGGATGTCACCAATATCCTTCCTCCAGAGCCACAGAAACCGGCCAAGCACAGGGCAATCAAGAGGCAGGAAAAGCAGTTTGCCACAGCACAGCATGATTTAGTCCTTGCAGATCTACAGACCCACCCAGACCATCAGAAGCCAGATCCCTGATTTCCTTGGAGGTTACAGGGTGACCTACAGCATGGCCAGCAGGGATTCAGTCCTTGAGGACTGCCCTGGGGCCCAAGGGCTGCCTTTGGAAGGTCACAGAAGGCAGATCTCCTGCTTGGCAGGCAGAGGAGCCCATGGTCTCTTGGAGCTCTGTCAGCAGCAACTTGAGCTGAGCTATTCTGAGGCACCACCATGCTGAGTGTCAGTGGTTGATTACTGCCCCAGGCTGCCAGGCAGGATCCAGCTCACAGGATCCCCAGGAATACCCAAATCCTGACAAACTGACAGGCACAAGGTGTTTCCAGCACCCATGCTGGTTTGGGAGCATCCTTGCAGCTGGAATCACCACCCAGGTGCTGGTGTTGAGGGCTGGGAACTCGGCTCTGACAGAAAACAAAACTCACAGGAGGTATTTGTCTGCAGCTGGTTCTGCTCATGTCACCAGGGTGTGCAACAGGGCACAAACCAGGCAAGAGGATGAGACTTCTTAAGTTAACAATAGCAACAGAAAACAGAAATTGAGCCAGCTTAGGAGAATCCAGGAGGAAAAAAAGAAAAAAAGTGGTGCAGGAGGTTGGATCAATGCTGACTTTCTTTCACCTGACAACACACCAAGGATGTGTCTGAGCCACTCCATTCCACAGGTGGAATAAAGGGCTTCACTCTGCTCTTCCAGGCTCTTTCCTGCACAGCTCTGAGTGCTTCCTAACCTAGGAGCTCTATTTGGCTCCCACCACCCTTCCAGCATCACTCCTGTAAAAATATTTATTATGTTTATTCTTAAACACTGAATAACCACTGAAAACTCTAAAACATCTCCACTTCACCCTGTATTTACCAGCACAACAATCTAATGCCAACCATCCATTTCCAGCCCACAGGTCTGCTGCAAGGCCTTTGCAGTGCCTGCTTCTCCAAAGATGATAAACACTTGTGTGCTGGGTCACTGCATCAATCCATCACAGCCTGGGATGCTGAAAGCAGTGAGTACCTGTGAAAGAAAAAAGTCTGTATTAATTTAATCCTTCCTGTATTTAACAGGCCTATGGCATCCCTCACGTTGTCAGAAGGGAAATGGGTCACAGAGCAGTTTGTGCAAGTATCAGAATAGGGGATGGAAGATCAAACGCAGAGGCAGTGTGTGAGCACCCTGCCTGGAAGCTGCACACAGCTGGAATATTCCAACACAACAGAGAGAAATTCTGGGTTCAAATACCAGCAGCAAGTTTAAAGGCACAGCAAGAAAGGCTTCTGCATGTTTCTATTATTCAAATCACGGGTAATGCTGTAAGGAAAAACAAGCAGCATGGCTTATTTCCTCCCCCTCACTCTTCATGTAACTGGGTTTTACCGAGTTCAAATCGCCTGCTGGCTGGGGGAAGTGGCATGTTTAATGTCACATTTATCCTGCGAGCCCAGAGCAACCCCTGAGCTCAGTGCACACCAGTGAAGGGGTTCCTCGGGCTGCCCCAGCCCCTCACGGCTGTTCCACACACCCCGCGCTGCCCCAAGCCCCTCACGGCTCCTCCACACCCCCCGCGCTGCCCCAGCCCCTCACGGCTCCTCCACACACCCCGGGCTGCCCCAAGCCCCTCACGGCTCCTCCACACACCCCGGGCTGCCCCAAGCCCCTCACGGCTCCTCCACACACCGCGGGCTGCCCCAAGCCCCTCACGGCTCCTCCACACACCCCGGGCTGCCCCAAGCCCCTCACGGCTCCTCCACACACCCCGGGCTGCCCCAAGCCCCTCACGGCTCCTCCACACACCCCGGGCTGCCCCAGCCCCTCACGGCTCCTCCACACACCCCGGGCTGCCCCAGCCCCTCACGGCTGTTCCACACCCCCCGGGCTGCCCCAGCTCTCCCGGCCTTCCCCAGCCCAGTCTGAGCCCCTCCAACACCCCCGACTCCCTCAGCCCCGCTGCACCAGACGCGGTTCCTCCAGCCCCAGCACTTCCAGCTTTCAGCCCCCGTCTCCTCCCGACTCCCTGGGATCCCGCAGCCCCCGGGGCTGCTCCAGCTGGGGCTCCGCAGGCGCTGCTCCCGCTCAGCCCCGCCGCTCCCGCCATGGCTCCAACGGCCGGAAGCGGCGCTGGGGGGCGTGACCTATCACGAACGGGGGCGTGGCCACACTGAATGGGAGGAAATGTAGGCGCGGTCTGACCGGGGGCGTGGCCAATCAGCGGGCGGACCTGCGTTGTGGGCGGGGTTTGCCGCGGGGGGCGTGGTCTGGGCTGTGCGCGCTGACGCAGGGGCCGCGCGCGCCGCCGGGGCCGCGCTCGCCCGCCCGATTCCAACATGGCGGCGGGGGGCGGCGGCGGCCGCGGGGCCGGCGGGGGCAGCGCCCCGCGCTGGGGCGGCGGCGGCGGCCGGGCCGCGCCGCACGAGAAGCTGCCGGTGCACGTGAGTGCGGGGGCCGCCCCGGCGGCCGCGATCGCCCCTTCCCCACCCTCCCCGCCCCCGCGAAGGGCCGCTCCTCGCCCCCCCGGGATGGGCCCGCCCGCCCCCTCCGTGACCTGCCGTGTCTCGGCCGCGGTGCCGAACTCGCCCCCCGGGGCTTGTCCCTCACCCGCCGGTATCGGGAGGTGTCCCGGGGGCTTGTCCCGGGGGCTCCCCGCCCTCCTCCGCTGGTTCCGTGGGGTCCCCTGGGGCCACGTCCTGTTCCCCGGTACCGTGAGGGCTCCGCGGGCCGGTTCCCCCCTCCCCTAGGCCGTGCCCCTCTGTCTCCCCGGCCCTGCTATTCCTCTCTGATACCGCGATCATCTTCCCCAGGGACCTGTTCCCCACCCCCGGTACCGTGTCCCCTCCGTGCCTTGGCACCCCCAGCACGGGAACCCACCGGGGCTGCCCTCGTCCGGCCCCTCCCCCGGTACCGAGTGCCCTTCCCGGTGCTGCGGGGCTCCCCCGGGGCCGGTTCCCACTGCCTTCAGTATTTTGAGGTGCCCCCACCTCAGTTCTGGGCTGTGGGGGCCTCCAGGGCCTGTTCCCCTGCCCGGGTCTCACCGTGTTCTCCCCCCACAGGTGGAGGATGCGCTGTCCTACCTGGACCAGGTGAAGATCCGCTTTGGCAGCGACCCTGCCACTTACAACGGCTTCCTGGAGATCATGAAGGAGTTCAAGAGCCAGAGGTAAAGCCCAGGTCCTGCACCCCAGGGTGCTCTGGGGGCTCCTCAGCCTTTCACAGAATCCCAGAACTCTGAGCTCAATTCCACAGGGATCATCAGTGCAGCCCCTGTCCCTGCCCAGACCCCCCAAAATCCCACCCTGAGCATCCCTGAGAGCGCTGTCCAAACGCTCCTGCAGCTCTGGCAGCCTTGAGGACCATTCCCTGGGGAGCCTGGGCAGTGCCCAGCACCCTCGGGGGGAAGAACCTTTCCCTGAGCTCCATGCCAAGCCCTGACACAGCTCCGGCCCTTCCCTCAGCTTTCAGACTTTGTGGGGTCTTTGTGGCCTGTGCAGAGCCCCCCAGCCTTCACCCCATCATTCCCCTCTGCACACTCACTGCCCTGTCCCCCAGTGGTGCAGTCATGTGAACCTCGAGTACTTCTGCCCAACCCATGAATTTCCAGAGGTGAAATCCACAGGAGAAGGCAAATCTGCATTTACTTTTCACTCTGAAACACAGCTCTTGGAAATAAGTGAAGCAGCATGAACAGAACTTGTGCCCTGCCAGCCCTGGGGGTGGTGCCAATCTGCACACTCATCTCTCCTCTCCATGGATAACATTCCCAGGGCGAGGCTGCACTGGTCATTTCCTCTCACTGGGCTAATTTTTTTTAAAGGATTGCATCCCTAAGTTACCAGATAATTCACATTTCTCTGGGGTTTGCTGGGCTTAACTTGTGCTCCTGATTTGGATAAAAGTAACAAACCCCTCTCAATTTTAGCATTGACACACCTGGAGTCATCCGACGTGTTTCTCAGCTTTTCCATGAGCATCCTGACCTCATTGTAGGATTCAATGCATTTCTTCCTCTGGGCTACAGGATAGAAATTCCAAAGAATGGGAAGTTAAGTATACAGTCACCTTTGAATAGTCAGGTAGGTCACAGAGCTCTTGTTCTCTAAATAAACTGTTCCATGTGTCACTGGACACGTCTGCACTGTTTAGGCTGTGGAGATTTATGTGTAGGGCACCTTGCTGATGTTTTTAGATGGTTTTCAAAGCCTGTGATAATGGGTGTAATATAAATTTAAATGTTTGTTCAAAGAATCATAGAGTGCTTTGGATTGGAAGGGACCTTAAAGATCACTTGGTTCCAACCCCTGATTTATTCTCATACTAGTTTGACTTACACAGGAATGATGATTCTTCACGGAAACACCACTTCAACACCAAATATTTCAGTCATGTTTGGAAACTGAAATTGTAATTGGCTTGACATTGTTAAAGGGGTTCCCAGTATGGGTTGTGGGCAGTGGCAAATTTCAAGGGGTGATCCTGGAAGAATTGCACTTCAGTCTTCCACTGAGAAACCAGGAAACTTGTTTAGGCAACAGGCAAAAAACAGTGAAATCATTGAATTGTTTACATTGGGAAAGGTCTTTAAGATCATGGGATCCCCATCAGGTACTGCTGGTGTGGAACACTCTTGCTGGGATACAGATGGATGCTGCCCCTGCATGTTTTTTGTTGTTACTGTGTGGTTTGTGGAGCTGAAATAAAGCCATAAACTGAATTCTGCTGATAAACTTGTGGTTTAACTCCAGTTAGCAGCAGGAGCTACCTTTTAATCTCAGTTCTCTCAGATCTCTCTGTTGCTTAGGAATTAACACCTGTCAGGGCCTTATGTTTAATATGCCCCTAAAAACTGGCAGTTCCTCTGCAACAGCCAGTGCTAGCAGAACCTGCAGTGGGAGGTGTTTGGTGCAGCCTCACTGGTGAGGCCAATAAAGCTGTGACAGCCACAATCAGGTGGTTCCTATACTAGGGAGAACTTTGGGGTTTATTTTATGGAGTTAATAAACCAGATAGGGAAATTTATTGGTGACTGAAAAATTTTTCTTTTCCTTCTTCACGTGACAATATTTTTTAGCAACCTTGCCAGCACTGCTGCTGGGTTGTTGTTGAGCTGGTCCCTGATCCTTTTCCAACTCATCTCGTGTGTCCTGTGCCCCCAGGTGCCCCCAGAGCCTGTTCCCAGTGCTCTCCCTGGCAGTGGGCTGGTCTTGCACTACTCCCAGGAGAACTCCCACAACCACAGCGACTGCTCCGAGGAGTTTCGGCAGCAGCTTCCCTACAAAGAAGATAAATCCCAAATTCCCTTGGAATCTGATTCTGTGGAGTTCAATAATGCCATCAGTTATGTGAATAAGATCAAAACACGTTTCCTTGACCATCCAGAGATTTACAGATCCTTTCTAGAAATCCTTCATACTTACCAGGTAAAAAGTCTGTGGAAGAGGCGGTGGGTTGGCACTGGAGCTGTTGGAGTTGTGGTTGTCAAATTTAGTCTCTGCCTGTCAAACAGACTTAGAGTTCCCAAGGACTTGTCTTTATCCAATAGCTGCCTCATAGATATGCACAAGAAATGACAACAAGTATGAAAATTGTGGAACTTTTCAGGGTGTGAAGAGGTTGTAGCCAGACCTGTCTTAACTCACCTTCAGTTGCATTTGTGATCCTGTGTGTGAAAGAAGGCCCTGTGAGAGCCTGGGGCTTGCTCAGAATCCTTTCAAGTTTTGTGGCATTCATATTTTTGGCTCAGGGTGAGTTTTCTGGCAGAGTGAGGTATCTTTTGACTTTTTTGAACATCTGTGTGTATCTTTTCAGAAAGAGCAGCTGAACACCAAGGGCCGACCCTTCCGGGGCATGTCAGAGGAAGAAGTGTTCACTGAAGTGGCCAATTTGTTCCGGGGACAGGAGGATCTGCTCTCAGAGTTCGGACAGTTCCTCCCAGAGGCAAAAAGGTCTTTGGTATGTGCTGAGAGCAGGGCAGGATATTGAATGCTCTGTCTGCATGTAGAATATGCAAAACATGGAAAATCATACAGCCAGTAATGAACATTGCTCCTCTTCATTGTTTGGATTTTCTCAGAACAGGTGACTTAACCACATGCTCTGTGTCCTGTTAGGTTTCTTTATTTGAGAGAAGACTGTTGAAATCATTATTTATTTACTTCAGTTCACAGGAAATGGACCATGTGAGGTGAACAGTGTCCAGAAAACTGAGCATGAGAAGAATCTGGAGCACAGCAAGAAGCGATCCAGGCCACTGCTGCTGCGCCCTGTTTCTGGCCCAGCAAAGGTATCTTTCAGCAAGTAAAATCTTAGAATAACCTCATATTACTTGTGTTAGTTATTGCTGAGATAGAGGTGTAATGAGTAGTGCCTTTGATGTATGTAGGTGTATGAAAACCAAAATGTTGAGTTATTTTAATTGCTGTAGAAAAAGGGAATTTTTAATACGTGCTTAAATGTGTGTGGTAACATATTTGATACTAAATATCACAACCTTCTGTACAAAGTATTGGCCCTGGAAGGGGCCAATTCATTGTTTCTATGCAGACTCTCAAGTGATTCTCTTTTTTTGTTGTTTCTTCTTAGCTGGGAAACATTTGACAGAGATTGCTGTGAGGACCTGACACAGCAATGCCAGATCACTGCTGGGGAAATACAGGGTCTCAGCCTTTGCAGGGAGCTGTTCTGTGTCAACTGAGAGGAATTTGATGCCATTTGAGTCACAACATTTTAAATATAAACTGCTTGTTCTTTTAACAGAAGAAAATGAAGCTGCGAGGTACCAAAGATCTGTCAGTGGCGACAGTGGGGAAATATGGGACACTGCAAGAGTTTTCCTTCTTTGACAAGGTCAGTATTTGTCCTTTTCTCACATTCTCTGGGCATACCTTCAGCCCTTCACACAGTTAATTGGTTGGTTTTCTGTACAATTTGTGTGTCAGCACTTAAGACATTCCCTAACTTTTCAAGTAGTAGACTGACAAAAATTAGAATAGGTGGGTTTGGAAGATGAATAGACTGATAATGAATAATTTTCTAAATACAAGTGGCATTCAGGTGCTGTGATCATCTCTCCAAACTGCTGCAGGTGCGCAGGGTGCTCAAGAGTCAGGAGGTCTATGAAAATTTTCTCCGATGCATTGCTCTCTTCAACCAGGAGTTGGTCTCTGGATCTGAGTTGCTGCAGCTTGTTACACCCTTTTTAGGGTAAGTGACCAACTTACCTCTCTGCCCTGTGGTACTTTGTAGGTCTTACTCTGTTATTTTTTAGGCACATTGTCAACTTTGTTACAGAAGTTTTGGATTTAACATAGAAGTTTCTCCGGGGTAGCGGGCAAGAAATTGAAAGTTAATCCAAAATGAGGAGTAATAAAATCTGAACCTTTAAATTTATCCCTACAGCTCTTAATGAGTATTGTGAGGAAGATATTTTCCTCTGTCTGTTCACACTCCCTGTTTAATATCTCAAAATGTAATAAAAGTACAAACATGAAATCTGAGAACAGGGCTGTGAGAAGGATAAATAGCTCCAGCACTGCTGTGGGCCTCCTGAGCTGTTTGACTTACAGCAGAAGTGGGAGAGTCAAATGGCAAGGATCAGTTTCTCCTCAGGCACTTAAGGGGAGTGTTTGTGTGGTGAAGGGAAATAATTTTCCTACCTTCAGTAAAAAAATACAAGCCCTAAAGCAATTCAGAGAGAATGATAACAGAGGAGAGAAGCTGGTGAAAGATTTCTCCCTGCAATGCTGAATTTGTTTAGATATTTCTGCCTCCCCTTTATGACATGCATTAACCACCCTAAAACTGTCACAGTGGAATAACAAAATACTTGTGTTTTTGAAGGAAATTCCCAGAACTCTTTGCACAGTTCAAGTCCTTCCTTGGGGTGAAAGAGCTTTCCTTTGCTTCTCCGCTGAGCGACCGCTCCGGGGATGGAATGAGCCGGGAAATCGATTACGCTTCCTGCAAACGCATCGGATCCAGTTACAGGGCTCTCCCAAAAACCTACCAGCAGCCAAAGTGCAGTGGGAGAACAGCCATTTGCAAGGAGGTACTTTGGGATCAGGCTGTTCAATCCCTGAACACACATAAAAATTGTATTGGGGTGGTTCATGCCACAGCTGCTGCATGTGGAGTTCCCTTTTCAGTGCTCATTCAATTTATTCAGCAAATTTATTGAAACAATACTCACATTTCACTAATTTTATCTAAACCCATCTCACATCACATCTCTAATACCTTTTGAGTCTGTGTGCAGACACAAATGTGTTCCTATAGACAGAAAAGAATATTAAATATCCTGGAATTAATTTTCTAGTACTGGGCCAGTGTGGCCTTTGGGAACAATTTTTCTCTGGAGGAACTCTGCGTGGCAGTGCCTGGGGCACCATTCCCACTGTTGTGGGGAGCTCTGTCTCCTTTATTTACAGCTGCTGATCACTGCAGGGTGATCTCTGTTCGTGAGGTGATAGTGAAGGTGTTTTTGAGTGTTCTGCAGGGCCCTGGCAGCTCCACACAGACCTCAAATCTGGGGAGCAGTGGTCTGGGAATTAGGTCTGGAGTGTCCTACAGAACCTCAGGGAAGAACAATGCAAAAAGACAAGAGGGAAAACCCCATGAGAACAGCTCTGGGCTCACAAGGCCCTGCTCAATGTCATGTCTCTGCTCTGTTGCAGGTGTTAAATGACACCTGGGTTTCATTTCCATCCTGGTCTGAAGACTCCACTTTTGTCAGCTCCAAGAAGACTCCATATGAGGAGCAGCTGCACCGCTGTGAGGACGAGCGCTTTGAGGTACCTGTGCTGCTGAGCTCCCTTCTGCTCCCTCAGGAAGCAAAACCTCTGGATTTTGCTGAATTAATCAGTGGCCAGTTCCTGAAAGTTCTGTTGGCGTTTGTTGGTTTGAGATGGAGTTTGGTGTGTTGTGCTTGGAGTCTAATAGTTCTTCCTAGGCATGAGTCCAGTTCTAAATTGCATGTGACCTTTGGGAGAGCTGGCAGAGGTTGATTTTCCAGTAAAAACCTTCCTGCTGCTTCCTGGCTCCACCCCCTGGGGCTGGAACACCTTCCACAAACCTGGGCTGCTGCTGCTCTCCATGCTCCTGCTCTGCCTGTTCTGACACTGTTTTCTGGGAACTCTCAACAGCTGGATGTTGTCCTGGAGACCAACTTAGCCACAATCCGTGTGCTGGAGAGTGTGCAGAAAAAACTGTCCCGGCTGAGCCAGGAGGACCAGGAGAAGTTTCGCCTGGATGATTGTTTGGGAGGAACCTCGGAGGTGATCCAGCGCCGCGCCATCTATCGCATCTACGGGGACAAAGCACCCGAGATCATCGAGAGTCTGAAGAAAAACCCAGTCACTGCTGTCCCTGTGGTTCTTAAGAGGTAATTCCCATTGTGCTGTGCTCTTCAAGGAGTTGGAAAAGGGTTTTAAAGCATTTTTAAGCAACAAAATGAGAGGACATAGCTTCAGGCTGTGCTGCTGGGAGTTCTGACATCAGGGGGAATTTCTTCACAGAAAGGGTTGTTAAACATTGGAAAGGGATGCTTAGGGAGGTGGTGGAGTCCCCATCCCTGCAGGTGTTCAAAAACCAACTGGACATGGCACTTGCCCTTTTTGACAAGGCAGTGATTGGTCAAAGGTTGGACTTGATGATCTCAGAGGTCTTTTCCAACCTAAATGGTTTTGTGATTCTGTAGGTGCTGTTTCAACTCATCATCATTTAAGAAAGCACTGGTGGTCCTTTCACAAATTTATTTATTGCTTCTAGAAATCAATTCCAGTTTTCCACTGAAAACTTCTTGCTGCACCACAGTTGACTACAGTAAAATGTTTTGGGTGTGTTTCTGTGCCTGTCTGTCTGAACTCATGCAGACTGTTCATTTATGCAGATTGAAAGCAAAAGAGGAAGAATGGAGGGAGGCCCAGCAGGGCTTCAACAAGATTTGGAGGGAGCAGTATGAGAAGGCCTATTTGAAATCCCTGGACCACCAGGCTGTCAACTTCAAGCAGAATGACACAAAAGCTCTGCGCTCCAAGAGCTTGCTGAATGAAATTGAGAGTGTCTATGATGAGGTGGGTGTGACAGGGGATGACCCCCCCTCCGCTCCCTCCCTTGGCAGTGTGACCCAGATGTTTCCATAGCACCTGGGACTGTGTGGAAATGGTTGGAAATTGGGTCAAAACCAGCTGTCCCAAGCACAGTGTTAGTACTGGCTTATTCCTCCTGGCAGGAATGGCTTTTGAGCATGGATTGGAAGGATCTTTATACGTATCTGTTTGTCTCTTGATTCCAGCATCAGGAGCAGCATTCAGAGGGGAGGAGTTCATCCACCAATGAGCCTCATCTTATCTTCATCTATGAGGACAAGCAGATTTTGGAAGATGCAGCATCTCTTATCAGCTATTACGTGAAAAGGCAGCCCACCATCCAAAAGGAGGATCAGGCGACCATCAGGCAGATTGTGCATCACTTCATACCTGAGCTGTTCTTCTCTCAGCCACCTGAACACAACATTTCTGAGGAATCAACAGATGAGGACAGAGAAAACCACCAGGGGCAGAACCTGGATACTCCTGAGCTGCGGAAAAAACACGTGCCTGGGCCTCCAAGCAGTCCTTTGGAGACCAAAGCAACCTTCTGTGATGTTACAGCTGCTGAGCCCCACAACACCCTGGATGATGTTTACAGCCTCTTCTTTGTCAATAATAATTGGTATTTCTTCCTGCGCCTTCACCAGACTCTGTGCTCCAGGCTCCTAAAGATTTATCGCCAGGCCCAGAAGCAGCTTCTGGAATATCGGACTGAGAAGGAAAGGGAGAAGCTCCTCTGTGAAGGCAGGAAAGAAAAAACCAATGATCCAGCCATGGAGTTAAGACTGAAACAACCAAGTAAGAATAATGCAGGGCTTAGTTCACTCTTAATGCCCTGAGTGCCAGCACTCCATTATGCATTTCTGAGTCACTGTGGCCAGCAGGCAGTTCTCTGAGGGGTGTGGAGGTGCAGTTCTCTGCTGTATTGTGAGTTGTGGACACAGCTCCTTCAGCAGGGCAGTCAGTGTGTCACAGGCTGCTTCACAGAGACTTCCTGCCAGCCCACTGTGCCCAGGTAATCTCAGGTGCATCACTGTAGGAAGCCGTTACTTTGATTTCCAATGTAAACAGCCCCACAAAGAAATAGTTATTGCCCAGAGCAGTCCTGGAGGTGCATGAGGGGAACTGTCCCAGCCTGTCAGGGCACCTGGCAGGGAGCTGCCTGTTTGTAGTGTCACTTGTCCCAGCCTGTTAGGGCACCTGGCAGGGAGCTGCCTGTCTGTAATGCTACACTCTACACTGGGTGTCGTGGTTCCTGAACAGTGCTGCCTCCTGCACTGCTTGACTTCACTCTGCCTGTTCTGTGTGTGAAATGAATTCCCTTTCCCCTGGCCAGGTGAGGTGGAGCTGGAGGAGTACTACCCAGCCTTCCTGGACATGGTGAGGAGCCTGCTGGATGGGAACATTGACCCCACACAGTATGAGGACACCCTGAGGGAGATGTTCACCATCCACGCCTACATCGGCTTCACCATGGACAAGCTGGTGCAGAACATCGTGCGCCAGGTGAGGGCTGAGCTGGGCTGGGCTGGGCTGAACTGGGCTGAACTGGGCTGAACTGGGCTGAACTGGGCTGGGCTGGGCTGGGCTGGCCTGGGCTGGACTGGGCTGGGCTGGACTGGGCTGAGCTGGGCTGGGCTGGGGTTGCACATCTCCCCTCACACGCAGCCAGCCTTCTCCCAGTGCCTGCAGGGCAATGGGACACTGAGCTCAGAGTAAATCCAGAGAAAATTTTACCTGACAGGGAAATCTAGTGAGAGAATTCAGCTTTCATACAGGGACCACCTTAAGGGATTTGCTCTTTCTGGCCTTTTCCAATGTTTGAATTCCAGTCTATTCAAAATTCTGCCATGCTCAAAACACATCTAAGGCAACACAAAAAATGTCAGGTTCTTCTTACTCAAATCTGTCTTCCAGCTGTAGTTAATCAGCCCCTCACTCTCCTCTGTTCCTTTTATCGCAAAGTCATGAGACAGTGAAATGTGGGAAATCTCTGGAGTTTGCTGTTTCAGCTGAGTGTGATGCCATGCTGAGTTTTACACTCCTTTCATGACACACTGGAGTTAACTCTTGGCCCAGGCTTGCTGACTGAATTCCCCCTTTTTTAATGGAAGCTTCACCATCTAGTGAGCGATGACATCTGCTTGAAGGTGGTTGAGCTGTACCTGAACGAGAGGAAGCGAGGAGCTGCTGGGGGCAATCTGTCCTCCCGCTGTGTCCGGGCAGCAAAGGAGACCAGCTACCAGTGGAAGGCTGAACGGTGCATGGCAGATGAGAACTGCTTCAAGGTAAGGCCTTGCTGCCAGGGAACTTCACAAAGTCACTGAAAAACTTCAGAAAATCTCCCACTTCACCTGGGAGAAGTGGGTTTGGAAGCTCCAAGGTGAGAGAGTGAGTAATGTGGAGAGAAGGTACCAAAATCAGAGCACAGACAGTGAGGGGACGTAGTGGCTCACTGAGGAGCCCTGCTGCTTCTCTCCTAGCTTCTATTTGTTGTCCAAATGACTTGTGAATATGCAGCTTTTTATTGTGAACCCTTGTGGCAAATATTTTCTGTAACTTTATCACAGGTCATGTTTCTCCAGAGGAAAGGACAGGTGATCATGACCATTGAGCTGCTGGATACAGAAGAAACCCAGACAGAAGATCCTGTGGAGGTCCAGGTAATACCACAGTGACCTGTGTACCACAAAGCAGATGTCTAAGAATGCTTTCCCTGCTTTCTTGTTCCAAACTGTGAGGCTTTGCCAGGAGGACAAGTTTGCCTGGGAGGTGGGCAGATGACATGTGGGCCAGTGACCATGGACAGAAACAGTGCATCAACAAAAGAGTTTCAACATAAATCAGCCTCAGGATAAACAGCTTGGAAATAAACAGGTTCTTTGCAGTGATGTTTGTCCTGATGATGTGAAATCTCACTGGAACTGGTCTCCCTTGTGCAGCACCTGGCAAACTACATGGAGCAGTACGTAGGGGTGGAAGGAGCTCCCAACAACCAGAACGATGGCTTCCTCCTGAAACCAGTCTTTCTGCAAAGGTGAGCTGCTCCTGCCCCGAGCCACACCTGCAGCAGCTGCTGCTGCCTCCTCCCTGCCCTGTGCCAGTGGGTTTGGGTGATGTGCCAGCCCTGGGGAAATGCACTCCTCACCTTTGAGGGCTGCTCCAGGCCAGTGAGCTGCATGGGAATGCTGAAAGAGAAATTTGTGACCACTGCACTGATTTGTTCATGGAACTGTGTTTGGAATGGAGCAGGGTGGATTCTGGATGGGATTCTGGGTCTACTTTGTTCCCATTTCCCTAAATATTTGTCAGAGGATACGGAGGAATATCCCAGAGAGAGCCTGAGAAACGAAACTTGCGAATACAAGTTCCACACCTGTGCTGTGAGCCCTGTCAGCTGCGGGGAGCAGTTCAGCAGGTGTGACACATGCTTTGTCATCCTTGTTCTGCTGCAGGAACCTGAAGAAGTTTCGCAAGTGGCAGTGCAAGCAGGTGAGGGCCCTGCGCAGCGAGGTCAAGAGCTCCTGGAAGCGGCTGATCGGGGTGGAGAGCGCCTGCAACGTCGACTGTCGCTTCAAGCTCAACACCCACAAGATGATGTTCATCATGAACTCTGAGGATTACATGTACAGGAGGGGAGCTCTCTGCAGGGCCAAGCAGGTACATCTCCCTCTTGCTCCCTCTGCAGTAGCAGAGTTTGGGGGTGGGAGCCAAATCACAGGTACCAATAATTCTTGTGGCTGAATTCCTGTAAGCTACACCCAAAAGTTACTACTCTGTGTTGGCTAATATGGAGGAGAGCTGATAAATGCTCTGTACTTTGGATTAGCTCAGCAGCCTTTTCTTTACATGCAAATTTTAAGTGGGAGTGGCAAACATTAGGAAATAGGGATGGTTAAATGCAGGTCTGTGGTTTCCTGTTTCTCTTGGTGTTGCTCCCAAAGCATTGCACATCTCAGGTAGAGCTGAGGGCTTTGGCTTTTCCCCCAGGAACCTCTCAGTGATCTTTACTGCCCTGCTCCCAGGTCCAGCCCGTGGTGCTGCTGAAGCACCACCAGCAGTTCGAGGAGTGGCACAACCGGTGGCTGGAGGAGAACGTGTCCATGGAGGCCGTGGATGTGGTTCAAGACTGGCTGATGGGGGATGAGGACGAGGAGATGGTGCCCTGCAAAACCACCTGTGAGACAGTGAACGTCCATGGGGTGCCAGTGAACAGATACAGAGTCCAGTACAGCCGCCGTCCTGCTTCACCCTGAGCACCCAGACAAGGCAGAGCTCTGCTGGTGAAGCACATTTACTATGAGGATAGTGGTGGGAATGCAATGTATGTATTAATGATATTTATCCAAACAGCATTTTACTTTGGATTATCATGTATTTTCCATATGGCATAGACTTGTCTCCTTGCAGTGTAATCCTCCAGCCATCATGAAAAGACTTTTAAAAGCTTTTGTGGGAAGGGGGCTCTGGGCATTGCCACACACTTTTCAGTAGTTTCCTGGCTTTAGGCCACTGCTGACCAGCTCAGTGAGGGGGTGAACTACCACTGGTGGCTTTGTTGGAGAGATGGAGCCAGGCTGGTTTTTGAGCAGATGCTGGCAGCTGCTTCCACTTCCAGGGGTTTAATATTCCCAATCTTCCTGACTTTGTGCCATCTTGGAGCCTGCAGAACTCTTCAGTGTACCCTGGGAGTGCCTGAGGGGCTTTGTTATCCCTGTGAACCAACAAGGCAACAGATAACTCTTGTTCCTGGTGCTCTGGTGAGAAAAATGCCAAAACTGACATGGGGATGGCCAGCACTCAATGCTCTGATGCTGCCTCATCAACCAAGTGGTGTGGAGCATGAACTGAGGGGAAGAACCCTGAGCTGTGGCTGAGCTCCCCCAGCTTTGGGAGCTGAGGAGCTGCTGCAGACTCTGCCTTCCAGAATATCCATGAGGAGGAATATCCGTGGGGAGGAATGTCCATTGCGAGGTGTGGCCTGGCTGTTGGGTTTGTGTTTTGCATGGAGCTGGGCGTTTCCCTGTGCTCGCCCGGCCCCCGGCGCTCGGCGGGGCTGCACCGCACCGGGCACATCGGCAGATGGAGCTCCCGGAGCACGGCTGCCAGCTGAGCCCCGGCCCACGGACTCTGCTCTTTCTGCTGGCTTTGCAGGGACACACGGAAATCTGCGAGGAGCAGAGTGAGATCCAGCCACAACCATCCTAGATGAGCTTTTCCACCGAAGCATCCGTACTGCTATGGAAGGCTTTTTTTGCCATGGAACCTAACACATCCTGCCCTGATCTGTGCAGAACACTACACCTGACTTAATCTAGTGAGAAATCAAGGGAATTTACTCGTGTCTGTCCTGCAGCCCCACTGTGACTTCACTCCTGTTTTTCAGGGGCTGAGGGCAAGCACGCTGTCCATGGAGTGTATTACAAACATAACATTTTGAAGCATCCCCAGCCTCCTTTCAGCTTTGCTCCCAACTTTTTCCTGGCTTTTGGGGCATAACCCCCCCCCACCCCAAAACTTTCTGTGGCTTTGATTTTTAGGTTATGATTTCTGCCAGACCTAAGGAGCAGCCTGTAGGATTTGTCCTGGGTTATTTCCACTGTACAACATTTGGTTTCGCAATTGTCTCACTTGACAGTAGAAAAATTGGCCTTTGGGGTATGTTTAACAGAAAACTGTCCCCAGTCTTTGTCTTTTTTGCAAAATAATCTGTGGGAGGGAAGGAGGGAGGCCACTCTCTGGCATTCATGGCCACTTGCACAACCACTGCCAGCAGAGATTTTCATCAGGAGCCCATGTTCTGTTCTGCTACACTTTGGTTCCTGAACTGATCTGAAGGTTCTTCCCCTTCCCTCAGTGCAGTGATAAGAGAGCACGTGGCTCTGCAAGGGCTGGAGGGAGCAGGGGGACAGGCCCAGTGCAAAGCACAGTGTCCCCCTTTCCCTTCCAGCCAGCTCACCAAAACACACCTCAGTCCTGCTCACCTCTCTGCTGTCTCCCAGTGGAGATGACAATTGTGCCAAACTTTATGGTTTTATGATACAGAAAACTGTTTACTAGAAAATAGGTGGCAACTTGTGGCTTAAAATGCTTTTGATTCCAGGTGTACCAAGGTGGGCAACACCCCTGGGCACCGTTCTGTTCCATCAACCCATTCTAAGTGTACTTCAGGTATTTTTAAGCATCCTTATTTTGTAAACCTTAATTTATAATCTGAACTGATTAAGCAAGACTTTTGCCCTTTACAGTGGTGTTGTCTCAAAGCTGAGAGTAGCAAGGGAAGGGAATATCAGGCAGGGTTGAGAGGGACTTGTTCATGTCTGAGGGTTTCAGCTGTGTATCTGCACGACCTTGAGTCAAGAGTTTGTTCTTCCATTTGTTTGAAGGATCTTTGCTTTTGGGCTTGTAATTGCTTTGCCAGCTCCTTGAATGTAGTTTTTTTTATATTTATTTGCACATTCAAGTAAAATAAAATATTGATTTTAAAAGTCTGCAGCTCTCACTGTTTTACATTTCTTTTCAACTAATTTAAACTTTGTGACAACCCCCAGAATTGGTTGTCTTTTTATCTGAAACTGGATTTTAAATGGTAGAAAAAGGCAATGGAAAGGTTGAGGTTCCTGGACAGGTAGAAAAAGGCAATGGAAAGGCTGAAGTTCCTGGGCAGGCTGCAGGATGTGCTGATGCAGCTGTGTCAGCAAGTGCTGTGTGAGGGTGTGAGCAGCACCCTGACTGACAAGGAAAATCCATTTCCTGCAAGCAGAGATCCCACCCAGGAGCTCTCACATGGGAGCTGCCCAAACCTCTCCTGGAGCTGAGGCCGTGGCTGCAGCACCAAGTCCAGGGGGTGGCACAGTTGCTGCACCAGAGAGGTCTCAAAAGGAAAGGGCTGGAGCTGTGTCAGGGCTGGCATGGAGCTCAGGGAAAGGTTCTTCCCCCCGAGGGTGCTGGGCACTGCCCAGGCTCCCCAGGGAATGGTCCCGGCCCCAAGGCTGCCAGAGCTGCAGGAGCGTTTGGACAGCGCTCTCAGGGATGCTCAGGGTGGGATTTTGGGAGGCTGGGCAGGGACAGGGGCTGGGTTTGATCCCTTTGGGTCCCTTGCAGTGACTCCTGGCACACCTTGGCAGAGGTGAGTGAGGCACAGCCCAGGCCCCAGGAGTCCCACAGTGACCCCGAGCAGGGCTCAGCAGAAGGGGCTGGTTCCAGCTCCCAACCCACCAGCACATCTGCTGCAGGTTAAGACAACACAACTGCAACCATGCAAATAACCCTCCACCCGCCTTTCCCTCAGCCTCCCCAAATTCCTGGGTAATAACATGTGTAGCTGTGCTCCCTGTGAGCTCTGCACGACAAATGAATGAGTGGATTTTGCAAATTAAGCCGTGGTGCTGTGCCCCAGAGCTGATAGGAGTTTCCTTTACATCATCCCCAACACTTCCGTTGCCATAACAAAAGGCAGCTCTGCTCTGTGCAGCCCCCTGATCCCTCACAGGCAAACAAACTGTTCCTCTCCCAAAAACAACCCTCTGGTGCATTGATTGCATGGAATAATTTGATTAAAGTGTTGGTGGTGGGGTCTCAAAGGACACAGCCCACTTTGCACAAGTCTTCTCTTGGTCCTCTCACAAAGGGGATGTTCCCTGCCCTGGAGGGGAGGGACAGCCAGATGTGACATGAGAGCACTTGGAGATCCCAGCCAGGGGACAAGTCTGGCAACAGCAAATGGGTTAAAAACATCCTTCAGGTCTAGAGGATGGAATAGGTGTAGGTGATTTGCACAATTAAACTCAGAGTTGCTGAAGGGAGTACCTGAGTTTAGCTTTTCACATTCCAGGACTTTTAAAACACGTTTCCACATCACAGGGATTCACTGGGAAGGTCAGGGCTGGGAACCAGAGAGAGAGTCTAGAACTGTGTGTGCAAACATGAACTGAGGTTTTCTGCATGTTTTAGCCATTGCTCTAAGTCAGAACTAACTAATTCAATTTAAAGACTAAATTAAAGTCTAGCAACTCCTAACCTGTGCTAAAGAATGAATGCAAAGAGTTCCTGATGCTGAAAAGGAATGATGAGGATGATGATGATGGTGGTGATGATGATGATGGCTGTGTCAGACCAGGTAGCTCCCACTCCAGCATCACTCTCTTGCTGAGGAAGGCCCCCAAAAATCTATTCCAGAACACTGAGTTATAGGGGTGTTAATAAGCTTCAAATACTCCTGGAAAATATCTTCATAGTGACTTTTATGGTGTGAAGTGAAAACTGCCAGCAAGCAGAAGAGCAGATCTGAAAAACCTCCCCCAGTAAAACCTCTCCCAGGAAAACTCCCCCAGGAAAAACCTCAGGAGTGTTGCAGCAATGAGAGGCTGAGGAGAATGTATGGGATCACCCAGGGAAAGGACTGGAGGGATCCCAGAGAACAGGAGAGCTGTGGGACAAGCAGGAGGGAGAGGAGGAGAATCTCAGGCCCAGGGAGAAGGAGGGGACCTGGCAGTGTCTGAGATTTGAGACAGGAACCCTCTGGAGCTGCTGGAATGGAGCAGCAGCAGTGAATCCCATCCTTTACCCACCAGTTTGCTCTTCCAAGCCTCCAAGATGTATGGAACAGGCCAGGTGGTGTCTGTACCCTCCCTCTGAGCTCTCAAATCCCCGGCCTGATTTCCAGCAGTACATCTTCTGGGTTCAGAGCCACGGAATAAAAGAGCCCCTGCTCCCAGGAGATGATCTATTGCACAATGAATTACTTTAAAACCAAATTGTTACCCCACAGGGCAAGGATCACACGACTTAAAGAGATGTTAACAAGCCGTGACAAACCTTTGGCATTAGAATTTTCAGGCAAGCTGTTCTGCATCTAAGGCAGTCACTAAAGATCACACAGCATCTGAGAAATGAAGGATACAGAGATGAGTAACCCCTCCCTGCTCCACTCCAGAGACCTGCCCATAGGAAGCAGGGCTGTGATTTGCACACTATCTGAACCTGATTATGGCTAATTTTTTGCATACAGAGCATGGAAAGGATCCTGGCTGAGGCATGGAAAATATGTGGCCACATGAGTCATTCTGTAATGGTTCATAAATCCTGAGAGAATCACAAAAGCAAAACATCTAACATTGCATCTTCCCCTCCCTGCCAGTGGAACTCCACCTCTTGACACGCTCGGCACAAGGATGTGGGAATATGGTGAAAGCAAAGGAAATAGGATCATTTTCTCCTTGGAATAGAAGAATCCCATCAAACAGCAGCCAGGCTCAGATTTGCAGCCTTCACAGAAGAGGCCATTCATGAGAAGAGGAGAAAGAAATGAGCTGCTCCTCAGGTTGCCAAACCAAATTTACAGTTCCTACTGCCTGGGCTCCAGCTCCTGTCCTTCCTCCCCTGCAGAGCCAGGCCAGGGCTGCAGAGAGCAGCCCCAAAACCCAAAGCCCTGCACCCTCTCCAGCCATGACCTCCTGTCCCACTGGCCTGTGCTGGGGCTCTGATGGATGGGAGAGGATTTGGGAACTTCCCAGAGCTGCTGTGCAGAGCAGAGCACAGAAAGGACCTGCCAGAGCAGGGGGCACCTGGCAGCAAAGGATCTTAAGGCTCAGTTAACCCCTGCCAGTCCCTGTTCCAGCATTATCTGAGATGTCATCTGGGCACAACCAGCAGCTCCATGGGCTGCTCTGAGTTCTTACCCCAGCCAGAGTGGGGATGGTGCAGGGTGGGACTGCTCAGCTCTGGGAAAAGGCAGCTTTTTGTGGGGCAGGAGTGGCTGGAGCTGCCCCTTATCTCCCCAAGAGCAGGGATTTCCTGCATGCCCTTTGCAGGCCCCTTTCCTGCTGCAGGGGGCTGCTCCCCCTGTCCCAGGGGTTTATCAGAGGAAGCAAAGCATCCCCCTCTCCCTGGTGTGCCATGGTGCTCCTGCTGCTGCTGTCAAGTGCAAAGGGCTCCAACCCAGAGGACTTTTAGCCATCCTCTGAGTAAAATCAAGAAGGTGCAGGAGCTTGGTGCTGTTTAGCCAGGAAGCAGGAGCAGGAATCAAAGGGAGCTCTGAAGGGCCCAGCCTGATGTGGAGATGCAAGGCTGGCACTGAAACCTCTCCATTGCCAGAAAATGAGTCTGCAGGACTGGGAGATCTGTGTGGTTCTGCAGCTCTGGTGTCTGGGATATGTCCCTGTTTGTAGGACCAGAAATGTTGTGACTCAGGCTTTAGGAAAAGACCTCAGCTCAGCCCCAGAGGCACTCAGGTCTCTGCAGTGGGAGGATGCTCAGCATTTCCGTGGGCAGAGGTGCTTGGGGTCTGTTTATGTGCAGACTGCATCAAACCCGACCACATTGGTTATTTCCAGGAATATTCTGCAGCAGGAAGGAGACCCAGATGAGTCACTTGAGCCATCATCTCACCCTGAGGATGAAGTGGAGCCCTGAAACACTCGGGGTCTGGATAAACAAGCCCCTCCCAGTCCCACACTGACGCTGGGGATGTCCAGGCTGGGCTGTCTGTGGTCACAGCCCCTCCATCCCCCCGTCCTGCCCGGGATCAGCCCCGTTCCTGCCCAGAGCTAAGGGCCAGCAGGGTCACTGCTGCTGCTGCTCCCACACTGCCCTGGCACTGTGCTGTGGCAGCAGCCCCTGCACGGGCATGGGCACCCTTGGCACCAGGGTCCTGCTCTGCTGTGCCCTCTGGGGACTCTGCCTGGCCTCAGACTACGATGGTGAGTGTGAGCCTCGGGGTGCAAAGCTGCTGCTGGTTGAAGTGCTGGGTGTTTGGGACCTTTGCAGCATCCCTTAAAACTCGTTTTTTAATGAGTTCACATGGGAGGATGTTCTGGTAGAGCTTTGTGTGAGCTCTTGCTGAAGCAGGAGGTTGACAGAGGTGGTACAGTGCAGAAAGAAGTTGGGGTGGTTGAAACTAGAAAGAGAAAGGAAAAACAGAGGAGCAGTAAACCAGACAGGACTCTAAAGCTGAATCTTTAGCTAATTATACTCCCAGAGCCACAACTTTACACTGGAGTGGCTCCAGACCTTCAGATAGTTGTGAAAGCCTGGCAGAGGAATTGCTCTCTGGATTCCCAGGCCTGTCCATGGAATTGCTCTCTGGATTCCCAGGCCTGTCCATGGAATTGCTCTCTGGATTCCCAGGCCTGTCCATGGAATTGCTCTCTGGACTCCCAGGCCTGTTCATGGAGTTGTTCTCTGGATTCCCAGGCCTGTCCATGGAATTGTTCTCTGGATTCCCAGGCCTGCTCATGGCTGTAGAGCACCACAGTCTATTGTGAGCTGTGGGAAACCACAGGGCAAAGGATCTGGGGATGTTCTCAGAAAGGTGAGAGTGGCTTCTGAGGATGAGGATGTCTCCTAAAAAAAAATGCCAGAAAAAGCCAGTCAGCTTTTTCTGCCCATCACACGCAGTTTGCAGAACACTCTCTGAAAAGACAGAGAGCAGTGCTTTGGGGTGAGCAGTGTTTTGGGGTGAGCTGTGCTTTGGGGTGAGCTGTGCTTTGGGGTGAGCAGTGTTTTGGGATGATCAGTGTTTTGGGGTGAGCTGTGCTTTGGGGTGAGCTGTGCTTTGGTGAGCTGTGCTTTGGTGAGCTGTGCTTTGGGGTGAGCTGTGCTTTGGGGTGAGCTGTGTGCCCGGGCTGCCCTGCTGAGCGAGTAACACACAGCGAGTAACACACAGCGAGTAACACACAGTGAGTAACACACTGCCTTCCTCTCAGATTACTCCCAGAACAGCACCGGCGAGCAGCCCAGCGCCGCAGAGGTGACGCCGTGCCCCCGAGCCATCCCCGGGGAGCAGGCCCGGGTGAACAATGTCACGTACCTGCTGGTCCCCGCGGGGACGCGGGCGCAGCTGGGCAGCGCGGTCACCGTGCGCCTCATCCCCGGGCTGTACAGCCTGGTGCTGGCGCTGGGGCTCCCGGCCAACGCGCTGGCGCTCTGGGCGCTGGCCACGGCCGAGCGCCGCGCCGCCACCGTCTTCCTGATGAACCTGGCCAGCGCCGACCTGCTGCTCACCGCCGTGCTGCCCTTCAAGATCTCCTACTACTTCCTGGGCAACCACTGGCCCTTCGGGGAAGCGCTGTGCCGCCTCACCACGGCCCTGTTCTACGGGAACATGTACTGCTCCGTGCTGCTGCTCACCTGCATCAGCGTGGATCGCTACCTGGCCGTGGCTCACCCCTTCTCGTCGCGCTCTTTCCGCACGCCCTCGCTGGCCGCGGCCACCTGCGGGGCGGTCTGGCTGTGCTCCGCGGCCCTGACGCTGCCGCTGGCGCTGCAGCAGCAGTCCTACCCCCTGTTCGGGGCAGGCCTCACGCTGTGCCACGACGTGCTGCCCCGGCAGGACGATGAGGGCTTCTTCTTCCATTACTTCGTGGCGCTGATCGCCTGCGCCTTCCTGCTGCCGCTGGCGCTGCTGGCGCTGAGCTCGGGCGCGGTGCTGCGCGTCCTGCTGCGCCGCGGCCGCCGCTACTCGCACGCTGCCAAGCTCACGGCGCTCGTCTTCATCACCCTGGTGCTGCTCTACGCCCCCAGCAACATCCTGCTGCTGCTGCACTACTCCAGCCCCTGCTCGCGGCTGCACGGCCGCCTGTACCTCAGCTACATGGTCAGCCTGGCCCTCAGCACCTGCAACAGCTGCGCCGACCCCTTCGTCTACTACTACGTGTCCGAGGATTTCCGTGAGAAGGTCAAGGGCAAGGTGTTCGGGGGCAGCAAGAAAACCAGCACGTCGCTAAAGACCTCCAAGGAAACGCTGCCCCGTTCCAAGCACTCGCTGGTGTGAGCCCCCAGCCCGGCTCGCTGCAGCGCTGGAATTACACGAGTTTCACCCACAGCAGCATTTCCCAGGTGCCAAATGCTTCTCCCTGCCTGCACAGATGAGGCTGGACAAGCCCAGGCTGTTGGATTCTCTGCCCACGCCTTTACTGGGACACTTGTCACACCACCAGGGATGTTCCTCCCCCTACACCTCCCACCCTGGCTCTCTGTGCCTGCCACTCCTGCTCCTGTCCTTGAATGCACATACCCTTCCCCTAAAACTGAAAAGAGCTATCATTGCAAAACCAAATTTCTAAATGTTTCAGAAGATGCTCTCCTAAACTAAACCAAAAGAGTGCAGAGCACTGGCTTGTGTAGCAAAAACATTCTTGGCTTGATTTGTAGGCAACCCCTCAGTAATGTCAACCCACTGCTGGTAAAAAGTGTAAAAATCCATTCACTCCTCCCTGTTTTTGCAAATCACCCTTGGCATCCATCATTTCTTTGAGGCAAAAGGTGTATTAATGGATTTTTGTAAAAAAAAAGATGTCTCATGAAGGGAAATGGTAAAGTAGGAATGGAGCAAACTCTCTGGTTCTCCACACTCCCTTTGTGCAATGTCACCCAGAGCCAGAAGCTGTCTCTGATCAAAGAGGTGCTCAGGTTTGGTGCTTATTGGAACCTGCTGCAAATCTGACAAAATGCAGCCAGCTCATCTCTCAGACACAACTGGGGCACAGCCCTGTGAGCAGCTGATAGAAAATGAGCAATAAACTTCTTCAGAGCTCCTTAATTCTTCAGTTTTCCCAGCACAGGCTTGACAAGCTAAAGCACGAATAAGAGGCAGAGAGAATTGTCTTAAAATCAGTTTTTAATAAAATATTTATCAGAATCTAAAACAAACACTTTTCTGGACTCAGACTTGCTAAGATGTGTGTGAACAAACCAACAACTGGTCAGAGAGCTGTTTGTGTGTACCTGTGTGTGAGGGCAAAGGGCAGGGGAAACACAAAGCTGGGCTCAGGGTGCTGGGCACTCAGAAACAGCAGAGACTTTAAAAAACCCCAACCCCAACCCTGGGCTGGCAGAGGTTTTCTAAATAGTTGCTCTATTCACAATAATGGAAACCAGGTTATTGTGCATTAAATGTCAGCAGTCAGTGTGAGCAAAGCAAGTGCTGGTGTGTCAGGGACGTTCTTCAAGCAAGCTGAACATTCTTCTGGTATTTGCTTTCTACTGAGGCTGATTAAAAAGGAGGGGAAGAGGCAAGACCAAAACACAGGACAAGAAAGAACAAGGGGAACTATTGCTTTAAAATAAATACCATGGTAATGATTACTCTGCATAATGTACAGTTACAAATATATAAATATTAATTTCCTTGGAAGGATTGCCAGCATCAGTCACTGCTAACTAGCACTGCTGCAGCTATTCAGTCACAGAGCTCGATGGAAGGAACTATTTCTGTGTCTTACAAACCCACTGGCACTTTTCTCCTTTTGCAAATGTCTTTAAGCCAGAAACAATCCAAAGCAGCAGCAGCTGCTGCTGGCCTTGCTGGCTTTGGCTTTCCAGCACCCAGCTGGTCTTTTCCTTGGTGGAAAAACAAAATAAAACCAATCCTTCTCTCTATACTGACTGGCTGAGGTGCACAAAGTGGGAGCCTGAGATGTCCTTGTGCTCTCAGGGACAGGAGGGAGACTGAGCAGCTTCAGAGCCAGAACTGAGCCAAAGCCTGTGAATGGCTTTGAGTCTGTGCTGTGCCCAGTGGTGCTGAGGGATCCAGTCCTAAAGTCTCTGTATTCCAAGCAGGGTGTTGAAGAATGGAGGAAAAATAATCTATTTTTTTTTTCCCCCTAGATAAGAATTAATAATGGTTACAAGAAACATGAACAGCAAATGTGGGACAGGGGAAAGCTCTGGACCCTCAGCTGGGGTGCAGAAGAGAGCAGAGACCTCCTTTATTCCTGTGAGAGGGGAAAAGGCAGCTCCAGTGGGTAACTGCAGGTTCCTTGATTCAATTCCTTAAATAAAATCACCTTCTTTCTTTTTAGCTACAAAGAGGAGCTGGTTTGGTGCAGCAGGAGCAGGGGCAGGCAGAGGCTGCTGAGAGCAGATGCACTGGAGGTGCCAAGGCTGGGGAGGAGCACTGGGGGTGAAGCCAGGACCCAGAAATCCTGTCCCACCCCCTCCCACACACTGCCCTGCTCTGTCTGCCTCTGAGGACATGAAGGCTGCTCTGCCTTTGCCTTCTGAGGGTCCAGGGCTCTCTGGTTTACTTTGATTTGTGAAACAGAAGCCAGACTCCTCTGCCTCAAGCACTGGCACAGAGACCCCTCAGACAAGGCTCTGATTGATGGGCTGGCACCACCAGCAGGAATTATTTACCTGGCAGCAACAGGGGGATGTCTGCATCTGGAATTAGGACATTACATGTGCCAGAGCCTGAGGAAAGTGAAGAAAGCCAGGTTTAATTCTTGGCTGGAGCTCCCCACCCTCATCTCCTCATCCCCAGGGGGAGCTCTGAGTGCCCAAGGATCTGTGAGAGGACCAAGCAGTTTAAAATGAATTCAATTATCTCTCCAGAAGCATTCAATGGGTGTACAAGGGGTGAGAAAGAGCAGGAAAGGGAAACCAGAAAGGGGCTGAGGAATCCAGAGCACAGGTCCCAGCTCCTGGATGAAGCCAGTCCCAGGTACCACAGGCTGCCCAAATACCTCATCCAGCTCCCAGCTAAACAGCCTGAACCAGCAAACAGCAGGGTCTGTATTGTGCAGTTCTGAGCTTCAGAAAAGGAAAAAAAAAAAAAAAAAAAAGAAAAAGAAATCTTGTTGCAGCTCACACTAGGCCTGTTATTTACCCAGGGATAAATATTGACTCAGCCCTGTGTGTGTACACAATAGCCAGTGCCTGCCAGGAGGTGGAATTTAGTTTAAAGGCATTTATTTACCTGCCAGGCAGGACTGCAGCTGCCAGGGTGAGGGCAGGATGTGTCCCTGCACACCCCAGACAGGGCAGGATGCTGGGAGCAGCCACCAGGGGAGGCTGGCAGAGCTGCCAGCAAGGCAGCTCTGGAACTTCTGGGAACTTCAAGACCCAGACCTTCATCATGTCAACTGCATTCTGCAAATGTCTGGCCCCAGACAAAAAGGACTGGAAACTCCACATGCCCAACCTCTGGGATACCTCCTGGTTGTCCCCATGTGGACATTTTTCTGGAAGAAACTTGCTTTTATTCTGGAATGGAATGTCTATACTGGGATATATTCTTGTCATTGTTCCTGTGTAAACAAGCCTTAAAAATGAATGGAGCTGGGCTTTTTTTTTTTTTTTTCCATTTCCATTCACCAATAAACACCCTCAAAAGGAGTTTCCACCCTGCTCTGGGTCCTGGTAACAATAGAAGTGGGAAGATAAAATATTAACACTATTTTGCAAGAGGCAATTGCATGTAACTCCTCCAAAGAGAACAATGCTGCTCCAGGCAGGAAGGGAAACTCAAAAATCTTGGCTCCTGAACTTTTGGAAAAACAAAGCTTTTCTTTTTAAGTTTTGCCACGTTGCTTGGGGCAGGTTAGACCAAGGGAGTCCAGGCTGGGGTTGGGACTGGCCAGCAGAGCCAGGGCAGGGAGCACCAGGAGCAGAACACGCTGTGCTGGATGCCAGGGGGAGCAAAATAAAAGGGGTTGGTGAAGTCAGGCAAACATTTGAAAGGGCTGTGCCTCAGCCAGGTCCATTTCCAAGGCAGATTTGAGGAGGAAAGGGGCTGAGAAGGCTGCAAGCAGCCCCTGCCAGCACATAGTGCAACACAAAGAGGGTTCCCCCACCTCAGCCCTGCCCTGCTGGGGCTGCAAACACCCACCTGAGCCCAGCTGACAGCAGCAGACATGAAGCCTTTCAGCCCTGGCAATGGATTTCAGTTTTCTCAGGTGAAATGTAGCTCCCAACAACCTCCCTGAGCTGTGGAGCCACAGGGAAGTGTTTGGCTCATGGGTGCAGCAGACTGATGGGCTGGGGAAGATGAGCAGCCTCTTGCTGTGTCATAATTGGCAAAAACCACTGATTTTTATTATTGTAATTTGAGAAAAAAAAAAAAAAACTTCTCAGCCATCTTTCCTCAAACAGCAGTTCAGCTAAGCACAAGGCCTGGACTTAGCTTCTAAGTGTAGCTAGGAAATGGCATTTGCAGAATATCCTGATAGCAGAGAAAACATTTGGAAAAGCTCTATAGGTTTGAATTCCAGCCCCTATTTTTCTCACCTAGAGGGCACAGCATGTTGGTCTCTCATCACTGGAAGGGCTCCAAAGAGGATGCACAGAAGGCAGGAAAATGGACAGAAAAATAATGCTGAGTGTCCCCCTTAGAGCTCCAGAGCTGCCCCGAGGGGCAGCAAAGCCAACAGTTCTGAGGGCATCAGAAG